>NC_137039.1:19278309-19524063 GCF_032717465.1 Coenobita brevimanus | reverse complement strand
CGGGCGATGGCGGAGGCCGGTGGTGGGTGGTGAGGCAGATGTCGGCGCAAGGCAGGTGTAGAGCTGGTGAATTGCAAATGCAGAGAATGGTGGTGGGCAGACAGCGGGTAGACAGTGATAAGTGGCACCGTGGAGGCAGGAGCTATGATGAGTCCGGAACAGGTGCTGGGAACAGGTGCAACAGGTGCGTAGGTCGGCGACAGGGACACTTGCGGTCAGGAACAAGGCGTATGGGTGCGGTTGTTTGAGAGGTGAGCACTGGCGAGAAAAATGGTACACTCGAAAAGCACAGCCAAGGTATAGAGGCACGGAGGAAGGGGCGAGGCTGGCAGATGCGAGACGTCGTGTATCTTGTTGTATCACTAAAAATCCAAGGAGGCGGTCAGAATGTGATGGTTCGAAACACCGCTGCTACCAAATGTAACTTGCAATACTTTGGTAATAGAGTGTACAAACAGCTAGATAAGGAGTTTATTACAAGGTCACAGTAAAACAGTCTACCCGTGTCGGCTGTCTGCTAAGAACTGATGCAATAACGCCGTCTTCAGGCGTGGGAGAGCATGCTGACCTAGCAAATTTAGTGGGGGCATGTATGCACTGGGGGGGAACATATATACATCGGGGGTAGACATATTGTGGAGGGGGTACATGGGGACACCCATCATCCACTTGCTTATTACAGTGTTGCCTACATCTACCTTCATGTCTATTATTTTTTCCTCTGTCTACCCCTCCTCTATTACTATTTCCTCCATCCATCTTATCACTATTTATTACTCCCCTTTCTACTTCAGTTGGCTCTATAACGAGTCACAAGCCTAATGGATTTCTGTATCCCAAAAGCAATTTACAAACTTGGGTGGAATTCGTACAACCAAATAAAAGGACGAAATTGAGTCTACCATGGCGCTCCTGTTAAATGGGTGGAGAGACATAAATGCAGCGTCCACCCAGGAACCAGACCTCTACACTAATCCCTGCACCTTGTTGTGGCGAGGAGCTGTCAGCCTTATGGGAACATCGGTTTACTGCACGGGATGTCCCTTCAGAGACGGTTGCTTGCCTGCAATTAATGGGTCTCCTCAGTCAGACAGACTGAGGTATCACTACACCAACAGTAACAATAACAGTCAAATAAAGCAATTCACTTGCTTTACCACAGTGGCGAAAATTGGAGGAGAGGAAGACTTTGCTCATTTTCTCACTGATTCACCACGAAAAAGGTTTCACTCACACTCTACTTGCAGCTCATTTTCTTTTTCCTATCATTTACGAAATATACGGGATAAGAGTACAGTCTATCTATCTATCTATTGCCAGACGCCATAATCCCGTACGGAGTGGCCATTTGACTCTGAGTTATTTGTTTTACCGGGAGGGGCACTAACCCTTCACCAACCCACTTGACACGTAGGGAGCGCGTATGGTTTGGTTATATGGTTACCACCCAGCGTTGTAAATGGTTTCTTGGCTTACAGGAAACCATTTGGCTTGTCACTCAATGTAAAGCCACCTGTAACGGAAAGAAACTAAGTAGTGACAAGAAAGATGGGAGAAATAGGAAGAGTCGAGGGCAGTGACATGTGGAGGTGCAGGAGGACTACTGCGCCTTGGGATAGGCTACTGCCCCCAAGATATAGGCCCTGAAGCCTTTGCCCAGTGTCGGACACATAAAAAAAAAAAAAAAAAAAAGGCACAGAAAAAGAATGAAAAAGGCTAAGGAAGAAGTAGGCAGCACTACATCAAATGAGTGGATGATGGTCGCCACCACCTACCACGGTCAGCATAAATTCGCTGCAAGTCTACTCGTGTGATGTGTCTTTTTGTCTTGCAACAGTGTAAGAGGACTAGGCCTATTTGCCAGATAGACTTTTATGCACTTTAGACTTGTTTTTCAGAAGTGGCACTAGAGACTGCCTAGTGTATACTGTATTTGATTAGTATAATAAAAATGCAAGAGTTGACAGAAGAATGTTATGGAACGACGTATGAACGTAATATTCTGGTATTCCTCATGATAACCGTGAATAAGCTTCCTTCCCCTCTCTCCCCCTTACTCCTCCTTATGTCCCCCCTCCCTCTCCCTCCCTCCCCCCTCACTTTCATGCCTCGCCACTTTCTCCTCTCCCACCCTGTCTACCTTTTCATTCATTTATCCACGGCACTAACCTGGCTGGTGCATAGCAATTCTCTCTTGACTGTTTACTAAACCCAGCCCGTTCTGTTGTCAATTGATGCAGTTCTTTAATAAAATTAACTATATCCAAGGCTAATTATCAATATTCCTTCCTGTTCGAGTCCCATTCTCACCCTCTCTGTCTCCTTCCCATTCCTTTTATTCCAGCTGTCATTCCTTTCTCCCCCCTTTGTCACTACCAACAGCCGTAAGATACAGAAACGTTTGAGGTTTCGTTCTTGTGATGTATTCCTTACTGTGTGTGTGTGTGTGTGTGTGTGTGTGTGTGTGTGTGTGTGTGTGTGTGTGTGTGTGTGTGTGTGTGTGTGTGTGTTTTGAGTGACTGTGGCAGCCGGTAGCTATTATTTCAGTAGGCGAAATTAAACAAACATTTGTGCCCATTCCTCCTGCTTCTCACGGTCTCTCTTCCCTAGGAAAATGTTCTCATTCTTCTCATACCGTTCACTGAATCATGAAGCAGTATCAGAACCATAACGTTTCGAGTTGCTGCATCATGTCTGGAGTAGAGAGTGGGAAAAAAAACTGTGGCATGGCAAGAAACTCGAATGTAGAAGAGTGCGGCTTATTACGTAGATTAGCGCCGTGGAGTGGAAATGAAGGAAAGCGAGGGGGGGGAGGGAAGGGGGGCTTTGGAGAGCGACATCGGAAGGGGTACGGGGAAGAGAGTGGAAGTATCTCAATTCCACAACAGTCTTCTGTTGTCTTTGATTTTTATAGTACTAATTCTAAAAAAAAAAAAAACATGTATTTAAAGCTTACAAAAGCCTATGTGGCAACAAGTTCCCATACACTGTTGCCAGACAAAACGACTCACACCACACGAGCAGGCTTGCAGCGACTTTGTGCTGACGACTGCACCAGTGTCAATTTTGCCGCGAAATGCCTCCCTCATTAAGGGTGATACATACTGCATAGATAACTCTTATTCAGAATTTGCTGCACTTCCGGCATAACCTAAGTATAACCAAGCAGACTTCTGGAAAAAAAAAATCAGTTTAAAGCTTCAATTGCAGATCAGCTTCTCATCACCACTTTAGGGATGATGATAGTGAGGGAAGAAGGGAAAGGAAAAGCAAACAAGGGAGAGGTAAGCCACACATGAACATTAACTTCTCTACTTTTAAGAATCCAAACAGTTGGAGGTAAAAACTCGCCCCTCACAGTTTATGTACGACATTATTAACGACTTCATCCCTTATCATGAAATGAGTTACAGTAGAGGCCGCATTAGTTTTACCTTGCACAAGATTTACGAGTAACTCGTAAGGGGGCACAGGGAGGAGGGAGAGGGGTTGGTATTGTTAATCTCTTGAACATATTTATGACGTGGGGAAACAAACTCCTCCCCACTCCCCCCCCCTCTCTCTCTCTCTCTCTCTCTCTCTCTCCTAATCATTTCCCCAGTAAAATTCAATAATCACACGGGGCCGGGAGATACATTACTTATGGTATCAGTTAAAGAAGAAATGATATCTTCTTTACCTTTGAAATCACGACGTTGCTTGCATCGCAGTTGATGCGTGGTGTTCTCCTCCACTGCAGTGTGTGTGTGTGTGTGTGTGTGTGTGTGTGTGTGTGTGTGTGTGTGCACCTAAAAACGAAGGAGAGAGAGAGAGAGAGAGAGAGAGAGAGAGAGAGAGAGAGAGAGAGAGTTTGTACAAGCTGTGCAGGCCGGCGGGGAAAAACTTGAAAAATGATGGTGCAAAACAGGTCCTGATGTTGTTATGATTGGGTCCCAAAGGAGGGAATGTGGCATAGTATATGTGCAAGGAAAAATGGACATGTTTTGCGGAAAGTAATCTCAAGCAAAAGATAAATATGGTTTGCATGTGAAGGTAAATATTAGTCTGTGTTAACTGGGGCTCGATGGATATGGTGGTTGGAAGATGATGTAACCGAGAACACGATGTTGAATGTCTTGGAGGATTTATCGAAGGATGAGAGTCGTTTATGAGTAGGAACAGATATGGCTGGAATACTTTGGGTTCACCGAAATTATTAGTTTTCATAATATATATACTTTCATGAATTTACAATAACCAAACACTGCATCACATTAAGGATCTTTAAATGCTGACTGGGGGGAAACTCTTAACTAGAAATGAAAGAAAAGCATTCGGAAGCCCAATGCTAATCCCCAGCCAGAGTATGCTGCTGGCCAAGTCCAAGATTTAGGCCAAATCATGAAACCCTGAAGGCTTCATGTTGATAGCTCAAGCCGTTCATGAGGTATAATGGTGAAAAAGGCGGGTGATGAAAACCAGTTGACCTTTGGCAGCCATTTTGGTGACCTTAACCTTGACCCCAAGTGCCCATTTTCGAACTCGGGCAAAATTTTGGCCATATCTTGATACCCTGAAGGTTTCATGTTGATAGCTCAAGCCATTCATGAGATATAATGGGAACAGACACACACACACACACACACACACACACACACACACACAGAGGGAAAAACATTATCGTACGGCTTTCTAAATGCGGGCGATAACTACCGAATTCGGGGACTGCGAGTCAGTAGGTGGACGGTGATAATTTATTCTCATCAAGCCCACATGATGAGAATCCAGGCAGTAAACTGGTAAAACTATATTCTTTTGACATACTATACCAAGAAATGGTATGATAAAGTTTGCGTGTATGCATTTTGATTCGACTACGGATGCCACTTTTTTTTTTTCTTCCCTCGTCTTCATTTTCACCTTCATCTAGATCTACTTTTACACCTAAATCTACATCTTCGTCTAAATCTAAATCTACATTTCCATATAAGTCTAAATCTACCCTTAATCTTAATCAACATCTAAATCTAAATCTATCTTCATCCAAATCTAAATCTACATCTTCATCTAAATCTAATTCCACCTCTTTATCTACATCTTCGTCTTCATCTAAATCTGTTACTGCACCTTCATGTAAAAATATACCTACATATTCATCTAAATCTAAATCCATATCTTCATTTATATCTGCATCTACATCTTCATCTACATCTTCTTCTAAATCTAAATCTACATCTTCATCTAAATATACTCGTACATCTGCATCCTCATCTTAATATTTATATTCATCTTCATCTAAATCTTCATTTTCATCTAAATCATCATATAAATCTTCACCTTCATCTTCATCTAAATATCCAGGTAAATCTGAATCTTCATCTAAATCTTCGCCTTCATTTTGATATAAATCTTAATCTTCATAATAATCTAAATTTTCATATTCACCAACATCTAAATCTTCATCTTCATCTAAATTTAAATCTTCAACTAAATCTTCATCTTCATCTTCAAGTAAATCTATATCTCCTTCAAAATGTAAACCTTCAGCTTCATCTAAATTTTCGTCTTCAACTTCATTTTCATCTTCATCGTCATCATTATCATCGTCATCGTCGCCATGATCATCATCATCCTCGTTAGCAGCAACATCATAATTATCATCTTCAACGTCATCTTGATCTTGATCTTGTGTGTGTGTGTGTGTGTGTGTGTGTGTGTGTGTGTGTGTGTGTGTGTGTTTGCCAGGCAGTACTGCTACTAACCAACTGTGCGAGGTATTTAAAACATAAATAGTATGAGGGGTAAAAATTTAGGTGAGCGGATTTGTGGGAAAAGTTCCTAGTGGAGAGGGGAAAACAACGACACGGGAGGCAACAGAAGTGGAGAGCTGAAAAGAGCGTATGAGAAGAGAATGTGCGAAGAGGGGCAGGGAACGACGGTGCTGAGGGGAGGGTTATAGGAGGGTGTACGGTATAGAAAGGATGCAGATGGGGAGTGGAGGGGTGCACTGTAAGCAAGGTAGCAAGACAGGGAGAGGAGGGGTCAAGAAAGAGAGTGGACATGTGCTGAAGAGAAGGGGAAGGGTACGCAAAGAGTACAAAGGACAGTAAAGATTGTCAGACCTGTTGATCATTTCGAGGCTGTTTGTTATAGTGACTATTTATGAATTAATTCAAGGATAGAATTGTTGGAGGGGGGAGGGGAGAGATGGAGCTGGGAAGGGGAGAGATGTAGATGAGGAGGTGGGAAGGGTATGGATCCAAAAAGGAAGGGGAGAAATGTAAGTGAGAGGGGAGAAATGTTGCTGGGGGAACAAGAAGTGCATTTGGGGAAGAGAGAGATATGGCTGGGGAGGAGAGAAGTGCAGATAGGAAGGGATAGGGTGTGGATGGGGAGACTAAGGGCGTAGATGGCGAAGGAAAGGTAAGGATATACTCAAGGAGGAATGGAATGTAGGCAAGAAGGAGGGGGATGTAGGGAGGGGAGAGATGAAAGTGAGGAAGAGATGGGCATGGGTGACAAGGGGAAGGGTGGGGCATATGTTGGAAGGAGATGAATGTACTGTAGGTCACGAAGGGAAGAGAGGGGTGCAGGGAGAGTAAGAGAGGAGTGAAGATGGGAGAAATATTGCTGTGGATGGGAGAGATGTAACTAGGGGAATGGGAGACGTGCAGGTGGGGTTGAACGTTGTGTAGTTTGGAAGGGGGAAGGTGGAACTGGGGAGGATTTGGGTGTAGATGGGGGAAGGGGCAGGAGCAAGGCGGGAGGGTATGGGTGTAGGTGGAGAGGGAGAAGATGCAAGGCTGGAGGGAATGGGTGAAGGTGGGGAGGGGGAAGATGCAAGTGGGGAAGGTATGGATGTAAGTGGGGGGTGGTTGAGGAGTGTTGGTGGAGAGGGAATGGGTGTATATGGGGAGGGGAGGGGTGTAGGAGGGGAAAGATTGGATAAAAGTAGGAAAAGGTGGGGTGTAAATAAGGAGCAGCGTGTAGGTGAGTAGATAATTGTTGAGGGTGATAAGGCTGCATATGGGTAGGGAGATGAAAAAATGAGGAGAGGGAGGAAAGATCAGGGGTGAGGCAGCAAGAATGTGAGATTATTATTATTATTATTTTTATTTTACTTAACAATACCTGTGCAATTTTCTAAAACATCATGAGAAGCTAAGTGCATCCATCAACGCAAATATATTTCCAAGGATTTCTTTTTTAATCTGACTAACCTGAGTCCGTCAGATATGGAAGAAGAAGAAGAAAGTTTGCTTCACGTCTTCCAACAAGTACTCATACTGTACTCTTAAGATCATTTTTAGTTTATGGTATACGAAGAGAGAGGGACTAGTGCAATGCTCATGCATATGCAAAACACTAGGAAACTGCTGTATTCTGACGTGACAAATTCAAGCACACCGGCAAGTTTCTGAAAGAATATGAAAGAGACGACGAACTCAATCGTTTGAACAATCTCACCATGGCGAATGTGAAGAAACGGCAGACTGTGGCAACAAATAATCAGCAAGATGATCAAGCATTGTTTGAAACCTAAAACTCATGGGGATTTCACGGGAAAAATGAAAAATGTAATGGCTAAAGAAAGGTAAAGGTATAATAATGGATAATATGAAGCTGTCGGTAAAATACAAGACAGCTATAATGCAAAACTGATTCCCGAACAACCCATATTTCCTTTATAACAAAATAGATAAAAAAGTATGACCCCAGCTGTCATGTGGGAGGTAAGTGTCAAGCAGTTGTATGGATTTCCAAGAAAATTTTGTTAAAGGAAATAGGTGAAAGCAAATCTAGGGAGAAAAACACGGGATATATATTTTTACAACGCCGTTCATGCTGTCCATTCTGTGCGTCTTTGATAATGCTACAGGAAGAAGGTTGTCCTCACCCACCATTTTCTATGCCCGAAGCGGCAACATACAAAGTTAACATAAAGAAGAGAAAATCAGACAGCTAAACGACTGTACAGCAATATCTCGAATGGTAGATGAATAGAGAGACGACTGTCCGCATTATGTCAAATTCTTGAATTGGGTTAAATCTGAAAACCAAAGCCTAGACAGCCTTTAATGAACAGGATGAAAGCTATTCTTTATTCAGTTACTTAACATTATGAGTATACTCTTCACACAGCCGAGCTACTAAGAGAAAGAAGAAGAAAGAAAACAAAGAAAAAACTATAGTTCTAATGTATGACAGGTCAAGAATTTGAGAAGCAGTCTCCCGGTGACGACTCTCTGAGCTGCCTGGATCCACTGTCTGACTCACTTCTTCATTTCTGCAACATTCGCGGCTTTTCCTCCAACTTTCTGCTGTTGAACACCACCTCTCCTCTAAACCTCACCTTCTCTTCCTTACTGAGATTCAGCTGTCCGAGGCAACTGACAGCAAACCCTTCTCTGTATCCTCCTACTTTCCCTATACTCATTTCAAAGCCAATGGTGGATGTTGCGTATATGTAAGCAAAGACCCATCTTGCTCTCGTGTTCCTAAACTTGATTCTTCTGAATTCTGTACTCTCTGTCTTCGGCTCTCCTGTCATTCTCTGACTAAATATATCTGCGCTGTTTGCTTATCTCCTAATTCTACTGACCATAAAAAAATTCTTTGACTATTTCACTTCCACAATGGAACACATTCTATCCATTTCTCCTTTCTCTGAAATCTCCATTCTAGGAGATTTCAATGTTCACCACCACCTTTGGCTCTCCTCTCCTTTCACTGATCAACCTGGTGAACAAACCTTCATCTTTTCTATCATTAATGACCTAGAGCAGCTTGTACAGCACCCTACCCCTATCCCTGACCGCCTTGCAGAGACCTCTTCCTTACAATTAATCCTTCTGCTTACACTGTTAATCTTTTCTCTCCGTTGGGCTCCTCCGATCATAACCTTGTTACTTTAACCTGTCCTATCGCTCCGGTACAGCCTGTGGACCCTCCAAAGAAACTTCGTCTGTGGCACTTTGGAGCTGCAGATTGGGAGGCCCTCAGGCAGTACTACTTTGATTTTCCCTGGAATGATTGTTGCTTCCATGGCAGGGAGCCACCTGAGTGCACCTTGCGCATTACAGAGTTCATTCTCTCAGGCATGGAAGCATACATTCCCTTCTCTTATCCTCTGACTAATGCAAGAAAGCCTTTGTTTGATCACGCTTGTTCTAATGCTGTCAGCAACAAGGAGAGGACCTATAAAAGGTACCGGAGCCAACCCACCCCTGAATCACATCTTTTTTATGCTTCTGCCCGGAATCGTGCTAAGTCTGTTCTTCGCTCTGAAAAAAATAATTTCATCCGCTCTTAATGTTCTCAAATCTCCAACTCGATTTCTTCCCGCTCCCTCTGGCACCTTGCCAAAACCCTTTCTAACAACATCCTTCCCTCCTCTTTTCTACTCTGATGGCTCTGTAGCTATTTCTTCTACTGATAAAGCAGATATGTTTACTCAGACTTTCTCCTCCAATTCCACCTTAGACGATTCCAGTGCTGTTCCTCCATCACTTCCCCCCTCTGACTTCCTCATGGCTGACATTAAATTTCTTCAGCTGATGTATTTTCTGCCGTCACTGGCCTCAGTACTAACAAGGCATATGGGCCTGATGGGGTCCCTCCTGTTGTCCTCAAGAACTGTGCTTCTGTGCTTACACCCTGCCTAGGTAAACTCTTTAGCCTTTGTCTGTCAACATGTACCTTTCCTTCTTGCTGGAAGTTAGCTCTCATTCAACCGGTCCCAAAGAAGGGTGACCATTCCCAACCATCTAACTATCGTCCAATTGCTTTAACATCCTGCATTTCAAAAGATTTTTAGTCCATTCTAAACAGAATTTTTTTTTTAGCATCTTTCCTATTACAACCTGCTTTCTGATCGTCAGTATGGGTTCTGTCAGGGACGCTCCACTGGTGATCTTCTCACCTACCTTTCAGATTCCTGGTCATCCTCCTTTCGGGACTTTGCCGAAAGCTTTGCCATTGCACTTGACATCTTAAGGGTTTTTGATCGAGTCTGGCATAAATCTTTAATTTCCAAACTGCCCTCTTACTGTTTCTATCCTTCTATCTGTGCCTTCATCTATAGCTTCCTTTCCGGTCGTTCTATAGTTGCTGTTGTAGACGGCCATCGTTCTTCTCCTAGATCTATTAACAGTGGTGTTCCTCAGGGCTCTGTCCTATCACCAACTCTTTTCCTTTTATTCATCATTGATCTTCTGAGCTGTACACCTAACGTTATCCACTCGTAGGCTGATTATTCCACCCTTCACCTTTCCATTCGGTTCCTGCAACATCCACCGCAGCAGTTACTTCAACAAACAAGGGATGAGGCTATGGCACACCTAATGTCTGACTTGGCTCGCATCTCTGACTGGGGTAAAAATATTTTTATTGCTTTTAATGCATCAGACTCAGTTTTTACAGCTATCAACCCGTCCAAATCTTCTACAGGAGTACCCACTAATGTTTAATAATATCCAGTTCAGTCCTGCATCATCCTTGAACATACTTGGGGTTTCATTCACACCGGTCTTATCTTGGAAAGATCATATTGCATCTCTTGTAAAATCTGCTTCCAGGAGATTGGGTGTGCTAAGCCGACTCCTTGCCTTCTTTACTCTTGCACAGTTGTTGACGTTATACAGGGGATTTATTTGCCCATGTTTAGAGTACAACTCTCATGTGTGGGGAGGCTCCTCACATACAGCTCTTCTCAATAGGGTGGAGTCAAAGGCTATTCATCTCATCAACTGTCCTCCTCTTACTGGGTCCCTTCAACCTTTGTCTCTTCGCCGAGTTGTTGCCTGTTTATCTCTTTTCTATAGCTACTTCAATGGTCACTGCTCCTCTGAACTGTCTGCTTGCATCCTTCCACCTCTACGACGGGCGCGTAGCACCCGTCTAGCAACAAACTCTCATCCCTTTTCTGTCCGGCTCTCTAATGCAAGAGTTAACCGTTACTCTCAGTCCTTCATTTATGCAAAAGGTAAACTCTGGAACTGACTCTGTCTGTATTTCCAACTTCCTATGATCTCTCATCTTTCAAACGCAGTGTGTCCAGGCATCTCGAAATGAATGGATTTTGAATTTGGCTCCATTTCGTATTGCTTTTGTTTCTTTCTTGGAAGTAATGTTAATGCGGGCTCAGTCTTTGGTTCCTTCTTCCTCATATATATATATATATATATATATATATATATATATATATATATATATATATATATAGAATATAACTCACTGTTTGCACCACTGTGTTCATTTGAGGCTATATTAATAACTGGTACTAACCTAATGTGATAACAAAGACAAAATAAACACCTAAAGCCGACAGAAAATAACGCTCTGGCTCTAAGTGCAGGTAATTCGGCCTTCCTAGAATAAAGTGAAACGACTCGCCGCTCACCTTCTCGTCTTCTGAACATCAGTTTTAGTAAAGTGTTGTTAATAGAGACACACCTCTAAGACGCTGCGGATTTAGTCTGTTGTTTTCATAACCTAGTAAAATAATTTGCAACAACTGGTAAGCTACAGAAGGTAATAATTATGAACAGTTATTCCCGGGGTTGGGGGACGATTTATTGCTGTGTTTGAAATCCGTAGTAACCTTTACTGATTCGGCAGGAAGTGGATGATTACCAATTCCCTGCAATATACCTCCATGGGTAAATTGTGGGGCCAAAAACCAGGTAGCTGGCCATGCACATTACTCACCTACCGGGAACTCATCTACAGTTACACAATGACCGGGTTAAAACTATTTCATATGCATTTTCTCATCTAAATTGCAGCATTTTTCTCTGGGATAGCGGAAGAGCTTACTACCTACTGTACGTATTTCTTATGTGTCGTAGAGGCAAGTAAATGGGGTAGGAACGGTTGGGCGAAAACTGTACCCTACATGTACTGTAATATGACCATAAAAAGAAGAAAGGGAAAAAAGGGAGTTCGAGGCAGTTCTCAGTGGTTCAGACTGATGTGCCTGAGTGTTGTAAGAGGAACAGAAGTGAGACACGTGAATGTATGAGAGTAAAATGAGGGTTTGATGTAAATGAAAGATTGAAGTAACAAGAAGGAAATTCAAGACTGATGAGAAAGGAGGTATGGAGCTATGTGAATGAGTGCTAAAAAGGTAGGTGCATGGTTAATATGGACTGGAATGGAAATAATCAGTGAGGTATGGGTGACAATGCATATAAAAGGGGTAAAGGGAGGAGTGCAGAGGAGAGAGAAAGATTTCCGGAAGATTTTTTGGAAGTGTGTGTGAGGTCATAATCAGTGAAATCAAGTACTGTGATTGAGGGATTTGAATGATAGTCTTAGGCTAGGGAGTGAGGCATTACCTTAACCCCAGAGACGGTAGCCACAAACAAACTGCCTCCATATCACCCTTTCCTCTGCCATTAGCAGGCTCTCTTTCCATACACCTTCTTCATTCATATACCTTTCCACCCCGTCCCTGCATCTTATCGTCGGTCTTCCTCTCCCCTTCTCCCCCCACCTCAATTCTCCACACTCTTCTAGTCAATTTCACACTCCACTCGCACTACGAGATGGAATTGTTAAGAAGCATTAGATGTTTGGAGTAAATGAACGGAGTGAATTGTGGTGGTTGAAAACGCATGATTAAAGAAAAGATATACTGTTACAGACACCATCATCAGCATCCTTATCATTTTATTATCATCATAAAACGAACAAGAAGAGGAATGATGTATCCCCATAATGCTGCTATCTTATCAACGAGGACCAGTATCATGGAGGAGAGGGGATACTTGCTTAGGCTGTCTATCTCTCTATCTATTGCCAGACGCCTCAATCCCGTTCGGGGTGGCCACAAACAAATCGCCTCCACGTCGCCCTATCCCCCGCCATTTCTCTGCCCCGCTCCCAACTCACACCCCCTCTCTCTCATATACCTCTCCACTCCATCCCTCCATCTCATCCTCGGCCTCCCCTTCCCTCTTCCTCCCTCCACCTCACTCACATACACTCTCTTCGTTAGCCATTCACCCTCCATCCTCTCCACATGGCCAAACCACCTCAGTGTATTCCTCCTAACGCTTCTTATCACATCCACATCCACACAACAACGCTCCTTTATATCCTCATTTGTCAGCCTGTCTCTCCAAGTGACTCCACAGGCTCCTCTTAAATAACTCATTTCCACTGCTCTCACTCTTGACTTGTGTCCTTCCAACAAAAGCTTCACTTCCATACGTTAGAGTTGGTATCACAGTACTGTCATGTAGTAACTTTTTAATTTCCATGCTCACTTCCCTGCTTCTTACCACTGCTTTCAAGGAACCAGCAACAGTTCTTCCCTGCTGTACCCTTTCAAGCACTTCACCCTCCAAACCTCCATCCTTACTCATCACACTACCCAAGTATTTAAACGTACTCACATTTTCCAATTCCTCACAATCCAACCTCACTGTACATTCACTGACTTCACCTCTCTCAAAGACCATAACTTTACTCTTCCCTACATTCACCTTTAGATTCCGTTTCTTACACACTCTCCCAAACTCATCCACCAAGCCTTGCAGCTCCCCTTCGTCTTCACTCAACAACACAGTATCATCTGCAAACAACAGTACAGGGAGTTTCCAAACACTACCCTCTCTCACCAGGGCCACTCCAACATCCACTACCCTACCTTGTACCTCTTTTATTACCCGATCCATACACAGATTGAACAACCATGGAGGCATGACACATCCCTGTTTCAACCCAACTTCAAAGAGAAAAATTCACTCAGTGTACCATCCACACTCACTGCAGCCTTAGCACCATCATACATACTCTTCACAGTATTCAACAACTTCCCATCTACTCCATATATTCTTAATACTTTCCACAATCCTTGTCTATTCACCCTGTTATATGCTTTCTCCAAATCCATGAAAGCCCCATACAACTTCTTTCCCTTCTCTAGAAACTTTTCCACTAAAGATCTAAGAATGAATATCTGATCTACACAACATCTTCCCTTCCTAACGCCTCCCTGTTCTTCTCCCACTAATACCTCTGTTCTTTCTCTAACTCTGTCAATAAGTATCCTACCATACACTTTTCATATTATACTAAGAAAACAGATGCCCCTATGATTACCACACACTTCTTTTTCCCCTTTTCCTTTGTACAAGGGAATAATTATACCTGACTTCCAATCCTCCGGGACTTTACCTTCCTCCCAGGCCAATCTTCACATTTTCCACATCCATTCTACTACTATCTCTCCCCCATACTTCAGCATTTCACCACACACTCCATCAATTCCTGGGGCTTTCCCCGATTTATCTTTCTTCATTGCTTCCACAACTTCTATCCTACTGATTTCTTCCTGTCTTCTCACCTCCCTCCTTCTCCCAGCCATTCCCCAGCCACTTATACTCGCATTACTTCCATCCTCTATGTTCAACAATTCCTTAAAGTGTTCTCTCCATCTGCTCACTTTTTCTCCCTTCTCCACTAGTAATCTACCATTTTTATCTTTCACTCCCCTGCTAACTTCACTTCCACCCTGTCTTACTCTTTCCACCTCTTTCCAGAACATTTTCTTACAGTCCCTCCACTTTACACTCAAGTTCCTTCCAAATTCCTCATCCGCTCTCTTCTTACTCTCTCTTACTAATCTTTTCACCTCTCTCTTTCTTTCTACATATAACTCTCTCTTCCGCCTCTCAACTTCTTCCACGCCCCTATTTCTCATCCATTCATTGTATGCTTTCTTCTTTTGTGCCACAGCCTGTCTCACCTCTTCATTCCACCACGCTGTTCCTTGCACACCCCTCTGTCTTCTCTTCATCCCACACACCACATCGCATGCTGCACATATTTCTTCTGTAAATATCCTGCTCACACCTTCCACGTCCCCCATCTGCTCTAATTCATATTTACCCAATCGTTCCTCCACTTCTCTCTTATACTCTGCCTTTTTCTCATCCTTTAGTAACCTTTGCACTCTCCTTACAAGTACTCCTTTTTCCCGTCCTTCCCTTCTTCTATTTCTCCATCCTAAATGTACCTTGATTCTGGCCACCACCAAGTAGTGGTCAGAAAGTCCACTCCCCCAACCTCTATAAGCTCTTGCATCCATTACACATTTTCGTATCCTTTCATCCACACACACATAATCAATCATTGCCTTCCTTTCATTCAGTTCACCACCCACCCTTCTTATCACTCACCATGTATACCTGTGGATCATTTTGTGTCTGAAGAGGGTATTGGCTATCACCAACCCCCTCCCTGCAGAAATGTCCACTAACGCACTGCCATTCTCATCTATCTCAGCAGGCACACCCCACTCACCAACTATTCCATTCACCTTCACATTTCCTACTTTACCATTCATATCACCGATCAAAAACACTCTCTCGTTCCTTCCAAACTTTTCCATGCACACTTCCACATTTGTCCAGAACTCTTCTCTCACTTGCGTAGGCTGATTCCTTTAATTTAAATGCAAAGCTCCTTTAAATCACGATATAATCAGGTGCCAAATATGAGCAACTGATTGATTTACGAGGAATATAAAGATGGAACGACGGACACAATCAGGCAGGTAATCTCCTTTACGACGGATGTGAAAGGAAGGAGAAGCCAAATTACACACACACGCACATACATACACACACACACACACACACACACACACACACACACACACACACACACACACGCGCACACACACACACACACACACACACACACACACACACACACACACACACACACACACACACACACATACACTATTTATAATAATAATAGTAATAATAATAATATTAATAATAATAATAATAATAATAATAATAATAATAACTAGAGTACCGTAAAATTGTCGAAGGAAAATTCTGAGAGACAGAAAAAAAAAAAAACTTCATACGACCATTGCCTACTAGGAGCGAATGCAATAAAGGAACCTTGAAGTCACGGCCAATATTCTTGTGCATGTCACCTTAGGTCATCGCAGTCTATAAGTCCACCAAATTTACTCTAGCTTTAATTCTTCATGGAAAATTAGATGACATCCGGAATATCCAGAAAAGACCTAGTCTTTTACAGCAGGTGATCTCAGAGAATAATCATCCGACTGGAACCATACTTCTTTATGCACTGCGAACTCCTTAAGGCTGTGTTGTAGTAATATGTCAGCTTTTTAGCTTGAGCGGTTCTTGAGCTAGAGTGGCTGACTTACTTTCCTGTACTTCTGATAATATCCGGAGATCCGGTGTACGGAATGCCACCATATCTGGCCAAAGGAAGCAGACAGCTGTCTAAGTTGACCAAGTATGATGGCTCTTGGCCAAATTACATGCGAAATATAGCAATAATTACCACTTCTACTACTGCCTATAATTTTGATAATAATAATAATTATAATAATAATAATAATAATAATAATAATGATAATAATAATAATAATAATAATTATAATAATAATAATATTAATAACAGAAAAAGACGAAACTTCCTAGAGGGATGTGGAAAGTTAAAATAATAACTATCTCTGGAATTCAAAACTTAAAAACAAAATGCAGCTATGGAAAAGTGTCAAAGAAATCATCATCCTTATTACCGCTTAAGAAACCGGATATGCTAGAATTAAGAAAGTATGGCATAGCATAAAACTACATGGTAGTTATTGTTGATATTGCTTTTTTTTCAGTCAAGTTAGGTCCTGCTTACCCGTCTACTGCAGGAAAGCAACTGCTCCTATGGGGTAGTTCCACAGGTTCTACACCTTTGATGTTGTGTTGGCTTCTTGGTTGGCATATGTTGTGTAATATTTCATACTGAGAGCTATGTTGTGTGGCCGTATTCTGCAAGAGGCTCATGTGTCGCCTGTGATACCAACCAAGCTAAATCTAAACTGGTAACTGATGGAGGCTGGGTGATGTCCTGATCTAAGACTAATTTTATGAATTCCATCAGCTTAATTTAAGTTTACATCAGATCAGTGTTGGAGTGTCTGGAGGTGGGTTGTTGTTGAAGAGGGTCTGTTAATGTTTGTATGGTGAATTATGTGTCTAGTTGTGTTGTGTGGCTGCAGATGAGTGTAATGGTGCATGAAAGGATGTTGTGTGATAGCTCATGCTTTCGCCTATAATTGTGTACCTTTCATGTCGATATATTGGCTTCAAAATGTGGGTTGTGGGAGAGGAACTGGTGCAACAAGTGATGATGCTTAGAGCATTGTTCTGTATGGCCAGCAAGGTGTTATAGCGGGTGTCAGATAGCATGGGAGCCATGCTGGAGAGGCAGACAACATCACTGATCTAATGTATTGTTTCCAGAGTAGGGAGAATGTTTCTTTTTGTTGCTCAAACTATGTCCATGAAACTGCCCTGAGAGCAGGGAGCCTGGTGGTGCACTGGCTATTGATGTCTTGTATGTGGTTTTTGATGGTGAATTCAGTGTCGTATTTCACTCCAAGAATATTAGTCAAATGAGTTTGTGGCTGAGTGCGATTTTAGGGGCGTAGCTGTGTTCAAGGTTGCTGCTGCAGATGAGTGTAGTGGTGCATCGATCATCAGTCTGTAGAAGCAGTTGTGATCCTGTCATCTGTACATTAGCCAACGCTTGTGTGCGCGTGTAGGAATGTCATGGATGAACAGGCTGAAAAGTATGGGTGAATGACTGGAGTCTTCTGCAATTCCATTTGGGGAGCTTCGTATTTGTGATGAATTGCCAGGGATTATGACATACTTTTTTTTTTTTTTTTTTTAACCAAATCAGTACTTGGCAAGCCACAGTTAGGTGTTGTTTTCTATATTTGTGTTGCAGATTTTGCTAGTTAGTTGGCGCCAGTTGTTGTCATTAAAGGAATTATTGATGTGTATTGCTGTGAGAACTGCAAGTTGTGTGGGTCGCGGCATCAAAGACATTACTTATGTCTATTGTTGTAAGAAGCTTAATTTGTGCGGGTCGTGTGAAGTTGATGCAGTCGGATATCCACTGTGTGAGGCTGGTTAATAATGTGCTTGTGGAGTGCTGTTCCTTAATACCGTGTTGGGAGGGAACATGGGAGGGATCAGGTGTGACTGTTAAGGAACAGACGTTCATTTATCTTCAATGGTGTTCTGAGCAGTGTAATGGGTCTGTACAAGTAAGAGTGTGTTAGGTCCTTGGTCAATTTAAAAATAATAATGATTATTTCATGTTTCCAAATGTTGGCGTTGCCACAAGTTGTATATGAATAGTTGCTAATGTTCGTGACAGCTTTTTTTTTTTTTTAATGTGAGGAAGAAGGAACCAAAGGCAACGAGCCCGCAAAACTGTTCCTTCCAAGAGAGAGAGAGAAAAAAAGAGAGCCAAATTCAAGATCCATTCATTTCGAGATGCCTGGACACACTGCGTTTGAAAGACTGGAGATCATAGGAAGCAGGAAATACAGACAGAGGGAGACAGTTCCAGAGTTGACCTGTTGCATAAATGAAGGACTGGGAGTAATGGTTAACTCTTGCATTAGAGAGTTGGACAGAAATGGGATGAGAATTTCCTGCTAGAAGGGTGCTATGCGCCTGTTGTAGAGATGGAGGAATGCATGCAGACAGTTCAGAGGAACAGTGACCATTGAAGTAGCTATAGAAAAGAGATAAACAGGCAACAGCGCGGCGAAGAGACAGAGGTTGAAGGGAGCCACTAAGAGGGGGAGAGTTAATGAGACGAAAAGCCTTTGACTCCACCCTATTGAGAAGAGCTGCATGTGGGGAGCCTCCCCACACATGAGAGTTGTACTCCACGCAAGGGTAGATAAAACCCCTGCATAGAGTCAACAATTGTGCAGGGGTAAAGAAGGAACGGAGTCGGCTTAGCACACCCAATCTCTTGGAAGCAGATTTTACAAGAGATGTAATATGATCTTTCCAAGATAAGTCCCGAGTAAATGAAACCCCAAGCATGTTCAATGATGATGCATGTTTAAGCTGAATATTATTAAACATTAGTGGGTACTCCTGTGGAAGATTTTGTTGGGTTGATAGGTGCAAAAACTGAGTCTTTGACGCATTAAAAACAGATTATTTTTACCCCAGTCAGAGATACGAGCCAAGTCAGACATTAGGTGTAGCATAGCCTCATCCCTTGTTTGTTAAAGCAACTGCTGAGATGGATGTGGGAATCGAATGGAAAGGTGAAGGGTGGAGTCATCAGTGTATGAGTGGATAGGGTTAAATGTACAGCTTAGAAGATCATTGATGAATAAAAGGAAGAGAGTTGGTGATAGGATAGAGCCCTGAGGAACACCACTGTTAATAGATCTAGGAGAAGAACGATGGCCGTCTACAACAGCGGCTATAGAACGACCAGAAAGGAAGCTAGAGATGAAGGCAAAGATAGAAGAATAGAAACCGTAAGAGGACAGTTTGGAAATTAAAGATTTATGCCAGACTCGATCGAAAGCCTTTGAGATGTCAAGTGCAATGACAAAGCTTTCGCAAAAGTCCCGAAAGGAGGATGACCAGGAGTCTGAAAGGTAGATGAGAAGATCGCCTGTGGAGTGTCCCTGACGGAACTCATACTGACGATCAGAAAGAAGATTGAGATAGGAAAGATGCTTTAAAATTTTCTATTAAGAATAGACTCGAAAACTTTTGAGATACAGGATATTAAAGCAATTGGACGATAGTTGGAGGGTTGGGAATGGTCACCCTTCTTTGGGACTGGCTGAATGAGAGCAAACTTCCAGCAAGAAGGAAAGGCATAAGTTGATAGACAAAGGCGAAAGAGTTTGCCTAGGCAGGGTGTAAGCACAGAAGCACAGTTCTTGGAACAACGGGAGGGACTCTATCAGGCCCATATGCCTTATTATTATTGAGGCCTGTGATGGCAGAAAATACATCAGCTGAAGAAATTTTAATGTTGGCCATGAGGAAGTCAGAGGGGGGAAAGTGATGGAGGAACAGCACCGGAATCGTCTAAGATGGAATCGGAGGAGAAAGTCTGAGCGAAGAGATCAGCTTTATCAGTAGATGAAATAGCTACAGAGCTATCAGAGCAGAAAAGAGGAGGGAAGGATGATGAGGTAAAGTTGTTAGAAAGGCTTTTGGCAAGGTACCAGAAGGAGCGGGAAGAATTCGAGTTAGAGAGTTTAGAGCATTTTGTAAAGATGAAATTATATTTTTCAGAGCGAAGAACAGACGTAGCACGATTCCGGAGGCTGTGGGGTCGTAAAATGTTTCAGTGCAGGTTGCTCATCCCGTCAAGCCCTATGCTAGTAGAAAGGACTGCCTATGCAGAGAAGATCGTTTTTTGAGTCAGTCTGTGATGGATTAAGGTGATTTATGTTTGTGTAATGGTTCATAAGTATGCCTGTTTGTTCTATGTAAAAACGGTTATTTTGTGTATTGGTGATGATTTTGCTGGTATTAGCCATGCTTGTTTGATTTTATTTAGTGATACTGTCAAGTGTACTGAAGATCCGAGAGGGATCTTTAAAATGGCTAGTGTTGTTGCAAAGACTTTCCAGTTTTATGCTTTCTTTGCACTAATTCTGTAGTCAGTTTCATTGTTTAGTTTTTTCTTAAACAAAGATTCAGGAACCAAAGACTAGAACCCTGCAATATTATTTCCTCTCGTAAAAAATAAAATGAAGAACAGGGAACCAATTTAAAGATCCTATCAGTTCAAGATGCCTAGATACACTGCGTTTATAAGACTGGAGGACACAAACAGTAGGAAATATAGACAGAGGAAGACAGTTCAGAACTGACCTGCTGCATACATGAAGGACTGGGAGTAATGATAAACACTTGCATTACAAGATGGACAGTAAAGGGATGGGAGTTTGCTGCTAGATGGGTGCTATCCACCGGTCGTAGTGGTGATGGGATGCAAGCAGACAGTTCAGACGGTCATTGACCAATGAAGTATGGACTGGAAATAGGTAAAGATGTAACAGTATGGCAAAGAGATAGAGATTTAAGGAAGCCAGTAAGAGGAGGAGAGTTAATGAGACGAAAAGCCTTTGACTCCACCTTGTTGAGAGCTGTATTTGGGGAGCCAGCTAACACATGTGAGTTGCACTTTATACTGGGTGAATAAAACCCCTGCATAAAGTCAGTAACAGCATAGGGCACACAGTTGGCTCAGCACACTTAATCTCTTGGAAGCAGATTTTACAAGAGAGGTAATATGATCCTTCCAAGATAAATCCCGAAAGAATGAAGCCCCAAGTATGTTCATAGATGATGCAGGATTAAGACTGATATTGTGAAAAAAAGAGGATATTCCTGCAGAGGATTTAGACAGGTCTAAATACGTTAGCACTGAGTTTTAATGCATTAAAAACAAGAAGATTACCCTTACCCCAGTCAGAGATATGAATCAAGTCAGATGTGTCATAGCCTCATCCTTTGTTTGATAACGGAACTGTTGAGATGGACGCTGCGGGAAGTGGACAGAAAGGTGAAGAGTGAAGCCATCAGCATATGAGTGGATAGAGCTATATGTAGAGCTCAGAATGTCATTTGTGAATAAAAAGGAGAGAGTTGGTTAGAGGAAAGAGTTCTGAGGAATACCACTATTGATCGCTCTATGAGAAGAACAGTGGCCGTCAATACCATCTGCAGCAGCAGCAGCTGTAGAACGACTAGAAAGCAGGGTAGAGATGAAGGGTCAGATAGAAGGATAAAAATCATAACAGGGGAGTCAAAATATTATAGATTTATACTATACTTGATCAAAAGCCACTGAGATGTCAAATGCAATAGCCAAGCTTTCGCCTAAGTCGCGAAAAAAGAATGATCACGAGTCTAAAAGGAAGGTGAGAAGATCAACAGTGAAGCAACCGTGATAAAACCCACACTGATGATCGGAAAGAAGGCCGTGATAGGAAAAGTGCTTTATTTTGTTTTATGTTGAGAATAGATTCAAAAGCTTTTAAAAAACAGGATGATAATGCATATGGGTGATTGTTAAAGGGCTGGGAATGGTGACATTTCTTTGGGACAGGCTGAATGAGGAAAAGTTACAAGTTGACAGAGTGTAAGCACAAAATCAAAATTCTTGAGGACAACATGAGGGACCCCATCAGGTCCGTATGCCTTGTTAGTATTGACGCCAGTGATGACAGAAAACACATCAATTGAAGAAATTTTAATGACAGCCATGAGGAAGTTAGAGGGGCGAAGTGGCGGAGGAACAGCACCTGAATCGTCTGAGGTGGAATTGGAGGCGAAATTGTGAACAAAGATTTCTACATTATCTGTAGAATAGCTACAGAACTATCAGAACGGAAAAGATAAGGGAAAGATGATGAAGTAAAGTTGTAAGAAATGTTTTTGGCGAAGTTCCAGATGGAGCGGAAAATATTTGCAGGGTAAGTCGGAGTGTTCAGAACATACAGTACAAATGAATTTGTTTTTAGCTAGGCCAGCAATATAAAAAAGATGAGATTCAGGAGTGGGTTAACTCTGGAACCTTTTTTTTTAGTCTTTCTCTTTGTTACAGCAATACAAGCGCGATTAAACCAAATTTTTAATGCATTAGTCTCAAGGTAGGAGAAAGGAATGTATGCTTCCATGCCCTTGAGAATACCCCCATTAATACGATATGCATAGTCAGATGGCTCTCGACTATGTATGCAATGGTCACATCAGAGAAAATAAAAGAAATACTGCCTGAAGTTCTCCCAATCAGCATCTCCAAACAGCCAAAGCCACCACTTCTTTGGAGGACCCACACCCTACTGGAGCGATAGGAGAGGTCAAGATGATAGGGCTGTGATTGGAGGTAAGCGATTTTACCCAACACGTAACCAAGAACTACAGATGGAAGGACAGTGATGTGGAGAGAGGGTTCAAGCTTGCTGCAAATCCTTAACCAGTTCGGATTCAATAGTCTTCCCTAGAAGATTCCACAAGGCCTTATAAGAACTTGGGAATAATGAAAATATAATGATCACAACAGTTGATAAAGAATTATGATTATGAATAAATATTATTATGTCAGAGAAATGAGAACATTTGAGTGATATGACCACATACACTAAAAAAATATCGAAGGTCCAACAAAGAGGAGCCCTGTGATGATGTCTTCTGTTACGGAAAAAATGAAGTTGTGTTTGAGTGGCACTATTTTATGTGATGAGCAATTTCCAATGTAAAGTTTGGGTTGTGGTGTCTTCCGTTTCTTTGTGGATTTGGTGTTTGTCTACTGTACATTAAGTATGATATTGTTAAATTTACTACATTTTTTAATGCGAGGAAGAAGGAAACAAAGGCTACGAGCCGGCAAAACAGTTCCTTCTAAGAAAAAAAAACAAAAACAAAACAGAGCCAAATTCAAGATCTGTTCATTTAGAGATGCCTGTACACACTACGTTCGGAAGACTGGAGATCATAGGAAGTAGGACATACAGACAGAGGGAGACAGTTCCAGAGTTGATCTGTTGCATAAATGAAGGATTGGGAGTAACGGTTAACTCTTACATTAGAGAATTGGACAGAAAAAGGATGAGAGTTTATTGCTAGACGGGTGTTACGCACCCGTTGTAAAGGTGGAGAGATGCAAGCATACAGTTCAGAAGAGCACTGACCAAGGAAGTACCGATAGAAAAGAGATAGAGGCAGAAATGCGGCGAAGAAACAGAGGTTGAAGGGAGCCAGTAAGAGGAGCAGAGTTGATGAGACGAAATGCCTTTGACTCCACCCTATTAAGAAGAGCTGTATGTGGGGAGCCTCCCCACATATGAGAGTTGTACTCCATAAAGGGGCGAATAAATCCCGTGTATAAAGTCAACAACTGTGCAGGGGTAACAAAGGTACGGAGTCGGCTTAGCACACCCAATCTCTTGGAAGCAGATTTTACCAGAGATGTAATATGATCTTTCCAAGATAAATCCCGAGTGAATGAAACCCCAAGCATGTTCATGGATGATGCAGGATTGAGCTGGATATTATTAAATTTTAATGGGTACTCCTATGGAAGATTGTGTAGGGTTGATTGGTGTAAAAACTGAGTCTTAGATGCATTAAAAACAACAAGATTATTTTTATCCCAGTCAGAGATACGAACCAGGTCAAACATTAGGAGTACCATAGCCTCATGCCTTGGTTGTTGAAGTAACTGCTGGGATGGATGTTGCGGGAACCGAATGGAAAGGTGAAGGGTGGAATCATCAGCATACGAGTGGAAAGGGTTAGATGTACAGCTTAGAAGATCATTGATGAATAAAAGGAAGAGTGTTGGTGAGGAACACCACTGTTAATAGATCTAGGAGAAGAACGATGGCCGTCTACAAAAGCAGCTATAGAACGACCAGAGAAGAAGCTGTAGATGAAGGCACAGATGGAAGGATAGAAACCTTAAGAGGGCAGTTTGGAAATTAAAAATTTATGCCAGACTCGATCGAAAGCCTTTGAGATGTCAAGTGCAATGGCAAAGCTTTCGCAAAAGTCCCGAAAGGAGGATGACAATGAGTCTGAAAGGTAGGTGAGAAGATCGCCAGTTGAGCGTCCCTGACGGAACCCATACTGACGATCAGAAAGAAAGTTGTGACAGGAAAGATGCTTTAACATTTTTCTGTTAAAAATATACTCAAAAACTTTTGGGGACATAGGATGTTAAAGCAATTGGACGATAGTTGGAGGGTTGGGAATGGTCACCCTTCTTTGGGACTGGCTGAATGAGAGCAAACTTCCAGCAAGAAGGAAAGGTGCAAGTTGAAAGACAAAGGCGAAAGAGTTTGCCTAGGCAGGGTGTAAGCACAGAAGCACAGTTCTTGAGGACAACAGGAGGGACTCCATCAGGCCCATATTCCTTGTTAGTACTGAAGCCAGTGATAGCATAAAATACATCAGCTGAAGAAATTTTAATGTTGGCCATGAGGAAGTCAGAGGGGGGAAGTGATGAAGGAACAGCACCGGAATCGTCTAAGCTGGAATTGGAAGGGAAAGTCTGAGTGAAGAGATCTGCTTTATCAGTAGAAGAAATAGCTACGGAGCCATCAGCGTAGAAAAGAGGAGGGAAGGATGATGAGGTAAAGTTGTTTGAAAGGTTTTTGGCAAGGTGCCACAAGGAGCGGGAAGAATTTGAGTTGGAGAGTTGAGAGCATTTAGTGCAGATGAAATTAATTTTAGGAGAGCGAAGAACAGACTTAGCACGATTCCGGGAAGAAACATAAAAACGATGTGATTCAGGGGTGAGTTGGTGCTGGTACTTTTTATAGGCCCTCTCCTTTTTGCGAACAGCATTAGAACAAGCTTGATTAAACTAAGGCTTTCTTGCATTACCCAAAGGATATGAGAAAGGAATGTATACTTCCATGCCTGAGAGAATAACCTCTGTAATGTGCAAGGCACACTCAGATGGCTCCCGGCCATGGAAGCAATAATCATTCCAGGGAAAATGAAAGAAGTACTGCCTGAGGGCCTCCCAGTCTGCAGCTCCAAAGTGCCACAATCACCATTTCTTTGGAGGGTCCACAGGCCGTACCAGAGCGATAGGACAGGTTAAGGTAATAAGGTTGTAATCGGAGGAGCCCAACAGAGAGGAAAGATTAACAGTGTAAGCAGAAGGATCAGTTGCAAGGAAGAGATCAAGTATGTTGGAGCTCTCTAGAAGGCGGTCAGGGATAAGGGTAGGGTGCTGTACAAGCTGCTCTAGGTCATTAAGGATAGAAAAGATGTAGGCTTGATCACCAGGTGGATCAGTGACAGGAGAGGAGAGCCAAAGGTGGTGGTGAACATTGAAATCTCCTAGAATGGAGATTTCAGAAAAAGGAGAAATGGATAGAATGAGTTCCATCGCAGAAGTAAGATAGTCAAAGAATTTTTGATAGTCAATAGAATTTGGGGATAAATAAACAGCACAGATATATTTAGTCAGAGAATGACAGGAGAGCCGAAGCCAGAGAGTAGAGGATTCACAAGAATCAAGTTCAGGAACACGAGAGCAAGATAAGTAGTTGCGTACATGTACACAACAACCACCTTTGGCTTTGAAATGAGTATAGAGAAAGTAGGAGGATACAGAGAAGGGTTTGCTGTCAGTTGACACCTGAGTCTCGGTTAGAAAGAGAAGGTGAGGTTTAGAAGAGGAGAGGTGATGTTCAACAGAGAGAAAGTTAGAGGAAAGGCCGCGAATGTTGCAGAAATGAAGAAACGAGTCAGTCAGTGGTTCCAGGCAACTCATAGAGTCGTCCCCGGGAGAGGGGCGGATGGTGGGGGCATCTGTGGTTCCCTCCCCCTGGGGACTCCGAGGCAAGGTCTATGTGCGCCATTTTTCTTTAATTTAGAAAAGGAAGTGTAGTGTGTACTGTGTATGTAGATTGGTGTTGATAGAGAAACATGTATTAGAGAGCATGCTGGCCTACTCTCTGTGTTACTGAAACAATGAAAAGTTCAGCAAAGGGGGATGGTCGGGAACTAGTCCTTAGGGCTGATAAAACGGGAGCTCCAACTCTCCCTGTCATCAGCTTTCCACCCACCCTGGGAGTGCTGCCCTGCTCGACTGGTGCTACAGTCTACTCATGTCAGTGTTGATGATGGATATGTAATGAGCGACTGTTCTGGTCTGAAGTGTATTCCTATGTTGATAATGATGGACAGATAATTTGAAGGAGAGCTTGAGTTCTGTCCACCGGTTGGCAGTGGGTGAAAGTGTAGACAAACGAAATGTGATGTCTGGGAAGAGACTGAGCAGTTTGCTTGATGTGGAATATACTTGCATTATGGGGTAACGTTGTGAATGTACACTGAAGGTCACAAGTTCTGTCCTGATCCCAGGCACAACATGAATCTCTACCAGCTGAGGTTCTAACAACGGAGCTTCTTGAGGAGGCGGATACGAGGTGTCGGGGTGGCAGGAAATGGGGTCAAAGGGAGGGATCAGTGTCCAGATCCATGGGAAAATAAGCAACCAATATTGCCAGGAACTCAGTATGATTCACTGATAAGGTTGGGCTGTGATATTGAAGATTTACAGTACAATAATATGAGTATGGTGAAGTATTCCACGAGACTGTGAGAATACGTGAGTATCAGCCTTCGTATACTCGAAATGATTTTCAGCCTCTGCAGTTCACTGAAGGAAACGGACAGCACGAAGTGCTGATATTAAACAGATTATAGAAATATCCCAGACTACTACCAACTTCAGTCAAAGTAAGCAGCAGGGTACTTTGTTGTATTCCCTTGTATCTCCATCCTCTCTCTTACTTCTCGACCTCCATTCCACTCATTCTTACCCTTCCTGTCAATTTCCTACCTCTTTCCTCCCACTTTCTAACTTCTCTCCGCCCACTTTCGCTCTTCCTACACAATTACTTCCTTCCCTGAGGGTCCATGGACCTCCTGTTTGGATCCAGTGCTATGTGTGATCAAAAATATAGGGTGAGGCAACTGGTGATCTGAAGACCAGTGGTAAACTTTCCCTTTACTATGTATACCACATTCATTGCATTAATATTATTTAGAGACAGTGTAACCAGTCTTATTCGTAACCTCTTGATTATCAGAAAAATAAATATTTTTCAAACCTTCCCATATCCATTGCACATCTCTCTCTATATCTATCTATCTATCTATGCATACATAGAGAGAGAGAGAGAGAGAGAGAGAGAGAGAGAGAGAGAGAGGGCGACACTGGTTCAACTACAGCACGCCTTGTGTCCGCCAATGCAGTACGTGGCCGGGTGAACACTCCCAAAGTTTATTACCCTGGCGAGGGGCTCACCCTGGCTCACCCGTGTACGAAATGTACACTCTACCACTGTAACACAGAGGCTATATATATATATATATATATATATATATATATATATATTA
Source organism: Coenobita brevimanus (assembly GCF_032717465.1). Classification (NCBI taxonomy): domain Eukaryota; kingdom Metazoa; phylum Arthropoda; class Malacostraca; order Decapoda; family Coenobitidae; genus Coenobita; species Coenobita brevimanus. The sequence goes on along the minus strand of NC_137039.1, from coordinate 19,496,311 downwards.
TATATATATATATATATATATATATATATATATATATTGTTACATAGCCTATGATTTCATCATCCTTTGTGTAATTTTAACGCACAGTTACTGCATGTTTGATCACGAGCGTGTTCTGCCTCAGTCCCCCCCTTCTACCGTTATAGTAGAGTAAGTCGTTCTCTCTGTTATTCAGAGCGGGATTTTCAGCTTTTTGTCCCCATGGCTTCATTTGCGCCTCCTTCTTACAAGTTGTATCAAGCTCTGCTGGCCCCTATATAATGAGCTCAGTCTCTGCATCATTGCCACTTAGATCTGCTCCTCATTTTGTTCACATCTCTGTCCTCCCCTGTACAGATATTATTATTGTGAGTGCTCAAGAAATCTCCAAACATCTAGCAGCTGTGTGTAATTTGAGTATAAGTGTTATTGCATTTTTTCTTGTCCTGTGTAGCATAATGTTAATTCTTAGGCCTAGTGAGGTTTTTGATTAATGTTGGGTTTTATGTCAGTCATTTTTTATAATAGTTTGTATCTGTAATAATTTATCTGGCATTCACTGAGTATTATCTGGTATCTCATTTTATCAGGGCTGACTTAGATAAATTTACTCTTGCTAATTTCGTGTTAATAGAGGCTATTGCAGTTAACCATATATTTAACCTGTTTATTTGCCATTACATTATCCTTATGAGTCCTGAATGTTTTGTTGTTAGTTTGAGCATTAAACTTTAACTTGAAATTTTACCTAACTCTTTTGTTTTGAACCTGGAACTTTAAGGGACAGTAGCGATTTTTTTAGCATTCTCACTTAAAGTGTACATTATCTTTCTCTGTTTCGTAACATAAATTTGGCGACCTCTTATCAGGATATTCAGGATATTATCATAAGGATATTGCTTGATATTTTGTGACTGTTACTTATTAATTATGTCTACTATTACTACGCATGATGAAGCCAAGGATTTTTTGTCAAATGTGCAAACAGTGTGTGATATAGAAAACAGAACAAAGAATGAACTTAAGATTGTTGCTCAACAATTGGGATTTGTTGTTCGCTCTCATCAGTCTAAAGATCAAATTGTTGCCATGATTAATGAAAGCTTGTTTAATGTAACTCCTCCAAATGAGCAAACGCAGATTGAATTAGCTAAGTTACAGCTAGCCCTGCAGGAGTCTCGTGCTAGGGAGGCTGAGGCACAAGTTGAAATTGCTAGGATTCAGGCAGACCATGAGTATCGCATGAAACAAGGTGGAACTGGATCATCTAGCTCTGATGATTTTGATGTGGCTAAAAATGTTAAACTTGTCCCTCCTTTTACTGAATCTGATTTAACAAAGTATTTTCAGTTGTTTGAGAGGGTAGCTACAGGTTTTAATTGGCCAAAAAAGTATTGGCCAGTACTCCTTCAAACTGTTCTCACCGGTAAAGCTCAAGTAACTTATGCATCTTTGCCTCAGGATCAATCTGATAATTATGATGTAGTTAAGAGCTTGATTCTTAAGGCCTATGAGCTTGTTCCTGAAGCCTATAGAGTAAAATTTAGGACAACTTACAAGCAAGATAAGCAATCTCATGTTGAGTATGCAAAAATCAAAGATCTGTTAGAGCAGTGGTTAAATTCTAAGAATGTGGATTCTGATTTTGACAAATTTAAGCAGATGATTTTGCTGGAGGACTTCAAGAGGTGTATTTATAAAGATGTAAGCCTATATCTTGATGAGAAAAGAATAGATAATTTGTCTGATGCTGCAGTTTTAGCTGATGAGTATGTTCTCACTCACAAGAGATATTCTAGAGAAAAAGGGAAAGCTGAGAGTAAGTACGTTGCCTCTACTCAGAGTACAGGTAACAGGAAAGAGAATAAAGATGATGTTTCTCAGGAAGTAAATACCAGTTTCACCTCTAGATTTCAGAAAAGTAAATGTACTTATTGTAGTAAGCTTGGTCATACTACGGAGAGATGTTTCAGGAGACAGCGTGATGTGAACAAAAAGGAGTCTTTAAATATTCAGTCAATTGGTCTAGTGTCCACTCTTGAGAGTTCCCAGAATTCTTTAACTGATTTAACTGAACCTGCTTTGAGGGGTAACTTAAATTCTCATGATGGAGCTCCTCTTTTGAGCAGTAACGTGGGTGACACTCTCAAGAGTTCATGTGCTAATTTCCTGTCTGATGGTTTTGTCAGTCCTCTGGACAGTAATGACAGGAAATCAGTTCAAATATATCGTGATACAGGTGCTTGCCAATCCCTTATGCTGACCAGTGTTCTAGGCTCTAATGTTAATTCCTCTGATGAAACTGTAATCTTACAAGGTGTAGGGAATAATTACTTCTCTGTCCCTCTGTGCAGAGTGAATTTAGAGTCTGGTTTTGTTAATGGTTCCGTTATGGTTGGGTTGGTTGAGACACTCCCAATGTCAGGTGTAACTTTCTTACTTGGAAATGATATTGGTGGAAGTCATATGTCTCCAGCTCCTCAGTTGTCTAGTGAGCCAGTGGCTGTGTCCCAGGATTGTGATGTCCCTGATGTGTTCCCTGCATGTGCTGTCACTAGGGCTAAGTCTAAAGTTACTGGTGATTTAGAGGATAATGATGATGATGATGTTATCCTAGCTGACACTTTTCTTGCTAATTTGGACCACTCACCAGATGAGGCAGTACCCCGTAGTGTTGATAATTTGTCTCGTCAAGAGTTGGTTCAGTTGCAGGTTGCTGACCCTGAGTTGAAAGGTCTAGCTAACTCTGCTTACAGTGAAGAAGAGTCAGCCGGTGCTTCTACTTGTTATTATGTAAAGTCAGGAGTACTTATGAGGAAGTGGAGACCCCCAACAGCATCAGCCGACTGTGAATGGGAGGTTGTACATCAAGTTGTCATCCCTCGTGTTTGTAGGCAGGATATCATTAGAGTGGCTCATGATTCCAGTTTGGCAGGACACCTTGGAGTGAGGAAGACTGTGGCACGCATTTTGAAACACTTCTACTGGCCAGGTATCTTCAGGGATGTTTCCTGGTATTGTAAGTCTTGTCACACCTGTCAAGTTGTGGGGAAGTGTAATCAGACTGAAAAGGTTGCACCTCTAGTTCCCATTCCTCCTTTTGAGGCGCCTTTCACCCGTGTGTTGGTGGATATTGTGGGCCCTCTTCCTAAGACTTCTTCAGGATTTTCTTATGTGTTGACCCTGATTGATATGGCTACTCGTTATCCTGAAGCCATTCCACTTAGAAATATCTCAGGAAAGAACGTGGTTAAGGAAATGCTAGGGTTCTTCACAAAGTTTGGTCTGCCCAAGGAGGTACAGTCAGACCGGGGAAGTAATTTCATGTCAAACATTTTCAAGCAGTCTCTGAAAGAGTTGGGCATCACCCAGATCACATCTTCAGCTTACCATCCCCAGACCCAAGGAGCGTTGGAGAGATATCATCAAACACTCAAATCGATGCTCAAGAAATACTGTTTGGAACATCAGAAAGACTGGGATAAAGGTCTTCCATTCGTTGTGTTTGCCGCAAGAGAATCTCCAAATGAATCACTGGGCTTCTCACCTTTTGAACTACTGTTTGGCCATGAAGTAAGAGGACCCCTTAAGTTACTCAAGGAATGCTGGCTGTCGGAGGAAGATGACGTCAACCTGCTGGAGTATGTGATGAAGTTCAAGGAACGGCTGTCCACTGCTTTACAGCTGGCGAGAGAGAATTTAGGAGCTGCTCAGGAGAAGATGAAGACTTGGTATGATAAGAAGTCCAGGTTACGCCACTTTCAGCCAGGAGATCAGGTTTTGATTCTGCTACCAGTTCATGGGCAACCTCTTCAAGCCAAGTTTAGTGGCCCTTATTTCGTGGAGAAGAAACTCAGTGATGTCAACTATGTCATCGCCACACCAGATCGAAGAAAGAGCAAGCAACTATGTCACATCAACATGCTAAAGTTATATCACAGGCGGGACGAAAATAATCCAGTCTGCACTGTAGCTGTTCCACCCGAGTCTGCAAGTGAAGCTCTCCCATGCAGTATGAGCCTGAGTGATAGTTTGGGGAAGAATCCTGATATCATGAATGATCTCCAGACTAAGCTTTCTCATCTACCTCCCAAGGAAAGGCAGGAGTTTTCGGCATTACTGCAGGAGTACCCGCAAGTGTTCCGTGCTACTCCAGGAAGAACCACTGTGTTGATGCATGATGTCGATGTTGGAGACGCAAAGCCAATTAAACTGCCTCCTTACCGTGTGAACCCAGTGAAAGTTCCTCTCATCCAGAAGGAGCTTGGCTACCTGTTGGACCACAAGATGATTGAGCCCTGTCAGAGCGAGTGGAGTTCTCCTGTCACTCTGGTCCCTAAGCCAGGTGGGTCACAGCGGCTTTGCATCGACTACAGACGTGTTAATCAGATAACCAAAACAGACACTTATCCTCTCCCTCGCATGGAAGATTGGATAGACAAGATCGGAAAGGCTAGGTACGTAAGTAAGTTTGATTTGTTAAAGGGATACTGGCAAGTACCTATGACTGAACGTGCTAGAGAGATCTCATGTTTTGTAACATTAGGAAAGACTTTTGCATTTTCTGTAATGCCATATACAGATTGTTTTAGAGTAATAAGAAATTTCCTTTGTAAATTTCTTTTTTATTTGTGGGGAGGTGTTACATAGCCTATGATTTCATGATCCTTTGTGTAATTTTTACGCACAGTTGCTGCATGTTTGATCACGAGCGTGTTCTGCCTCAGTCCCCCCCTTCTACCGTTATAGTAGAGTAAGTCGTTCTCTCTGTTATTCAGAGCGGGATTTTCAGCTTTTTGTCCCCATGGCTTCATTTGCGCCTCCTTCTTACAAGTTGTATCAAGCTCTGCTGGCCCCTATATAATGAGCTCAGTCTCTGCATCATTGCCACTTAGATCTGCTCCTCATTTTGTTCACATCTCTGTCCTCCCCTGTACAGATATTATTATTGTGAGTGCTCAAGAAATCTCCAAACATCTAGCAGCTGTGTGTAATTTGAGTATAAGTGTTATTGCATTTTTTCTTGTACTGTGTAGCATAAGGTTAATTCTTAGGCCTAGTGAGGTTTTTGATTAATGTTGGGTTTTATGTCAGTCATTTTTTATAATAGTTTGTATCTGTAATAATTTATCTGGCATTCACTGAGTATTATCTGGTATCTCATTTTATCAGGGCTGACTTAGATAAATTTACTCTTGCTAATTTCGTGTTAATAGAGGCTATTGCAGTTAACCATATATTTAACCTGTTTATTTGCTATTACATTATCCTTATGAGTCCTGAATGTTTTGTTGTTAGTTTGAGCATTAAACTTTAACTTGTAATTTTACTTAACTCTTTTGTTTTGAACCTGGAACTTTACGGGACAGTAGTGATTTTTTAGCATTCTCACTTAAAGTGTACATTATCTTTCTCTGTTCCGTAACAATATATATACATATATATATATATATATATATATATATATATATATATATATATATATATATATATATATATATATATATATATATATATATATATATATATATATGGCTGCTGCTGCTGATGATGATGACATATATGAAGAGGGAACTGTTACAGTTAAATTACATAAGGACTCAGAAAAAATTAAGATTGAGAAGGGCGTGCGTCAGGGAGATACAATTTCACCAAAATTATTTACGGCATCCTCAGAAAGTATTTTCAGAAAGCTAGACTGTGAAAACAAAGGAGTGAACATTGTTGGAGAAAAGCTAAACCATTTAAGATTTCCAGATGACATTGTCCAAATCTTAGAAACAGCGGAGGCATTGCAAGAGATGTTAAATGACCTGAACAGAGAAAGTCTGAAAGTAGGACTGAAGATGAACCGAAGTAAAACTAATGTTTAATCCACAAACACCAAAGAGCGTTATCAGAATAAGCGATGAAATTCTTGAAGAAGTTAAGGAGTACAGCTATTAAGGACAAATTAATACTAAAATTAACGAAAGATCATGGTAGCGAAATAAAAAGACGCATTACAGTTGGATGGAAAGCTTTCGGTAAACATAGACATTATGAAAAGTAGCTTGCCAGTTTGTATGAAATGAAAAGTATATAACGAATGTATAATTCCAGCTATGACGTATGGTTGTGAGACCTGGAAACTGACAAAATCAGTGGAAAATAAATTAATCCGTTCTTAGAGAGCAATGGAAAGGTCAATGTTGGGAATATCTTTAAGAGACAGGAAAAGATCAACTTAGTTGAGAGAGCAGACTAAAGTCAAAGTTATTATAGAAGTTATAAAAGAACAGAAATGGAGGTGGGCAGGCCATATAGCAAGAATAAGGGATAACCGATGAAGTAAGAGGCTGACGGACTGGACACCAAGAGAATGTAAGCGTAGCAGAAAAAGGCCAGACAAGAGATGGAGAGATGAGATAGAGAAATTTGCAGGGAAAACGTGGCAAAGATTGGCTCAGTCAAGGAATTCGTGGAAAAAGATGGGGGAGGCCTTTGTTCAGCAGTGGACTAGTTATGGCTGATGATGATGATGATGATTGGGAGAAGCAGCCTAGGTATATATATAAATATATATATATATATATATATATATATATATATATATATATATATATATATATATATAGAGAGAGAGAGAGAGAGAGAGAGAGAGAGAGAGAGGGGGGGGGCCGAGGGAAACCTGGTTGAGGACAATGAAAAAAGAAGCAGGAGAGGAGTATTGGTTGGACATGAAGGAGATGGCAGGAGACAAATATTGGTGGAGAGAGTTCATCGAGGCCCTATGCATCCCGTGGGGGGCCACAGGAAATTATATATATATATATATATATATATATATATATATATATATATATATATATATATATATATATATATATATATATATATATATATATATTGTTACGGAACAGAGAGAGATAATGAACACTTCAAGTGAGAATACTAAAATCACTACTGTCCCGCAAAGTTCCAGGTTCAAAACAAAAGAGTTAGGTAAAATAACAAGTTAAAGTTTAATGCACAAACTAACAACTAAACATTCAGGACCCATAAGGATAATGTAATGGCAAAAAAACAGGTTAAATATATGGTTAACTGCAATAGCCTCTATTAACACGAAATTAGCAAGAGTAAATTTATCTAAGTCAGCCCTGATAAAATGAGAAAACCGGATAATGCTCAGTTAATGCAAGATATATTATTACAGATACAAAATATTATTAATAATGGCTGACATCAAAAACTCCACATGAATCACAAAAACCTTACCAGGTCTACGAATTAACACCTTATGCTATACAGTACAAGAAAAAAAAATGTAATAACACTTATACTCAAATTACACAGCAGCTAGATTGTTGGAGACTTCCTGAGCACTCACAAAAATAATAACTGTACAGGGGAGGACAGAGATGTGAACAAAATGAGGAATAGATCTAAGTGGCAGTTAAAGCAGAGACTGAGCTCATTATATAGGGGCCGGCAGAGCTTGATATAACTTGTAAGAAGGACGTGCAAATGAAGCCAAGGGGACAAAGAGTTGACACTCCTGCTCTGAACAACAGAAAGAACGACTTACTCTACTATAAGGGAGGAGAAGGGGGAGTGAGGTAGAACACGGAAGCTTGGTCACTATGGAAGCCACGAGGCGAATCGTGATCAAACATGCAGCATACTGTACGTTAGAATTATACAAAGGATGATGAAATCATAGGATATATATATATATATATATATATATATATATATATATATATATATATATATATATATATATATATATATATATGTAGTAGCCCTTGATATTTCTGAAGCTTTCGACAGAGTATGGCGCCGTTCCCTGCTGTCCAAACTTCCTTGATATGGACTAACGTCTTTTGTTCTCTTGATTTCTTCATATCTTAGTGACAGGAAAATAAGAGTAAAAGTAGATGAGATATATTCCAATTTCCACTCAATTAACGCCGGCGTGCCGCAGAGATCAGTTCTGCGCCAACTCTATTCTTGGTTCATATTAATGATCTCTTATCTGTCACCCACAATCCCATCCACTCATATGCAGATGAATCAACACTACATAGTTCATTCACACTCAGACACCCATTGACAAAGTCTAATATCTCTACCTCTCAACTCAGTACAGCCATCTCCATAAATCAAGACTTATCTACAATCGGTGAATGGGGACAAAACAACCTTGTCTCATTTAATGCTAGTAAAACTAAATATATACAATTTACTAATAGACAGATATTGCCAGATTCGTACATTACCTTCAGTGCTACTAGTATTCCCATCTCCAAAAGTATTGAAATTCTCGGTGTCTCACTTACCAATGCCCTCAGCTGGACCTCTCATGTTAGATCACTTGCTAAAACCGCCTTAAAGAAACTCGGGTTATTGTACAGAGTCCGTAACTTCTTCACTGACGAGCAGTTAGCTACAATTTATAAGAGTCATGTGCGCTCTCAGCTTGAATATTGCTCACCCTTGTGGAATGGATGTGGAGAGGTCGCAGTAAAACTACTAGACAAAATTCAGAACAAAGCTGTTAGAATTATTAACAACCTTGCCATTACAAATAAACTACCCCTCCTACAAGTAAGAAGGAACGTGGCCTCCCTTGCATTATTTTACAGATATTTTTATGGCAAAAGCTCAGACGAAGTTGCGTCCATGGTGCCACCTCTACATGCCTTCCCTCGTGCTACACGGGCATCCGGTAGCGCTCATGACTGGAATGTCACTCAGCCATATTGTAGAACTTCTGCCTATCAGAATTCTTTCATTTCCCGAACTGCATCTCTCTGGAACTCGCTTCCCCAGAGATGTTTTCCTCCAAACTTCAACCCACAGCTGTTCAAGTTTGTTACAGATATTTTATGAACAGAGGACACCAATAATCTGGTGTATGGATTATTTTTTTTTATTCATTTGTTTTTCCTTCATCTGTTCTGTTATATATATATATATATATATATATATATATATATATATATATATATATATATATATATATATATATATATATATATATATATCCATTATCTAATTCTATGTTGCCCCACATGGAGCGTAGGAGTCCGGCGCTAGGCAAGTTGGTCCTGACATTTAAGATGAGAGTGACCAGCCCCACTCATCCCTGAGTGACATTACGTGAGAAATAAACCCCAACCAACCCGTGTACATAAACCTACACAGGCTCAGTCCGATTGGAGCGCCTTAATTACTCATTAAACCACCAGGCGCCATAATTTCCTTGTATGGATACCACCCAGTGTAGTAAATGGTTTCCTGGTGTCAGGAAATTTGGCTCGTCACTCAGTGTAGAGTCACCCATAGGCAGAAGGAGGAGGAAGGAAAGAAAAGAGGAAAATGCAGACACCGGAAGCAGCACTACATCGAGTGAGTGGATGGTGAGCGTCCCTACCTACCACCAGATATATCTATCTATCTATCTATCTATCTATAAACTGCTCAGTCAATGCGAATTGTTTACTAAGCATTGCAAGTTATTATGGAAGACAAGAATGTGGGAGTGGATGAGGGTAGAACCCCATAATTATGTAGTGAAATGACATGAGTGGTTGTTCGAAACAGAGAGAGAGAGAGAGAGAGAGAGAGAGAGAGAATGTTGTTTTGCATGTAGAGAGTGGCAGCGCAAGATGGTTTTGCCAGTTATCGTGCAATATGATCATGAGTGAACTATGAATAGTCTTAGACTACATTACCAACTATTGCATTATTTTGCATTCGCCCTAGAAATGGCAGAGAGACGCGGCAATGCGATGGGTGAAGGGGAGAGTACAAACGATCTTTAGATTATTATCCTCCGTGGCAGTATCATCTGATGTGGGAAGTGGGAAAATCATCAAGAGAAATTGCCCTTCTCACAGGTGTCTGTCAGGACTGTGAATCGATGGATTCGTCGGAGGCAAATGGAGGGCTCAGTGAAAGAAAACCTCGGAATGGAAGACCTCGAGTTCTCACTCAGGATGTCTCCCATATAGTGGACATGGTAAACAAGCAAAGTGTTCAGCAGTCCAGGTTACTTGGACTTTACAGCTTTCTTGCGATCATTGGACGACGAGAAGACGCATTCATGAGGTGGGCATTGACTGTTACAGGAAGACCAAGAAAGAAAAACTCTCAAGCCAATAAAGAGTGAATACTAGGCTTTCCTTTACAGCATTTAGGAGCAGACGTAGATTTTTTGAACAGTAATAATTCTATCTATCTATCTATTGTCAGACGCCTCAATCCCGTTCCGGGTGGCCACAAACAAATCGCCTCCACGTCGCCCTGTCCCCCGCCATTTCACTGCCCTGCTCCCAACTCACACACCCCTCTCTCATATACCTCTCCACTCCATCCCTCCATCTCATCCTCGGCCTCCCCGTCCCTCTTCCCCCCTCCACCTCACTCACATACACTCTCGTCGTCAGTCTTTCACCCTCCATCCTCTCCACATGGCCAAACCACCTCAGTGTGTTCCTCCTAACGCTTCCTATGACATCCACATCCACACCACAAAGCTCCTTTATATCCTCATTTGTCAGCCTGTCTCTCCACGTAACTTTACAGACTCCTCTTAAATAACTCATTTCCACTGCTCTCACTCTTTGTCATTCCAGCAATCCCCAAGCTTCACTTCCATACGTTAGAGTTGGTATCACAATACTGTCATGTAGTAACTTTCTCACTTCCATGCTCACTTCCCTGCTTCTTATCACTGCTTTCAAGGAACAAGCAACCTTTCTTCCCTGCTGTACCCTTTCAAGCACTTCACCCTCCAAACCTCCATTCTTACTCATCACACTACCCAAGTACTTAAACGTACTCACATTTTCCAATTCCTCACCATCCAACCTCGCTCTACATTCACTGACTTCACCTCTCTCAAAGACCATCACTTTACTCTTCCCTACATTCACCTTTAGATTTCGTTTCTTACGCACTCTCCCAAACTCATCCACCAAGCCTTGCAGCTCTCCTTCGTCTTCACTCAACAACACAGTGTCATCTGCAAACAACAGTACAGGGAGTTTCCAAACATTATCCTCTTTCACCAGGGCCACTCCAACATCCACTACCCCACCTTGTACCTTTTTTATTACCCCATCCATGTACAGAATGAACAACCATGGAGACATGACACATCCCTGTTTCAATTCAACCTTCAAAGAGAAAAATTCACTCAGTTCACTATCCACACTCACTGCAGCCTTAGCACCATCATACATACTCTTCACAGCATTCAACAACTTCCCATCTACTCCACATATTCTTAATACTTTCTACAATCCTTGTCTATTCACCCTGTCATATGCTTTCTCCAAATCCATGAAAGCCCCATACAACTTCTTTCCCTTCTCTGGAAACTTTTCCACTAAAGATCTAAGAATGAACATCTGATCTACACAGCCTCTTCCCTTCCTAAAGCCTCCCTGTTCTTCTCCCACTAATTCCTCTGTTCTTTCTCTAACTCTGTCAATAAGTATCCTACAATACACTTTTCCTATTATACCAAGAAGACAAATGCCCCTGTGATTACCACACACTTCTTTTTCCCCTTTTCCTTTGTACAAGGGAATAATTATACCTGACTTCCAATCCTCCGGGACTCTACCTTCCTCCCAGGCCAATCTGCATATATTCCACATCCATTCTACTACTATCTCTCCCCTATGCTTCAGCATTTCACCACACACTCCATCAATTCCTGGTGCTTTCCTCAATTTAACTTTCTTCATTGCTACCACAACTTCTGTCCTACTAATTTCTTTCTGTCTTCTCACCTCCCTCCTTCTCCCAGCCATTCCCCAGCCACTTATACTCGCATTACTTCCATCCTCTATGTTCAACAATTCCTTAAAGTGTTCTCTCCATCTGATCACTTTTTCTCCCTTCTCCACTAGTAATCTGCCATTTTTATCTTTCACTCTCCTGCTAACTTCACTTCCACCCTGTCTTACTCTTTTCACCTCTTTCCAGAACATTTTCTTACAGTCCCTCCACTTTACACTCAAGTTCCTTCCAAATTCCTCATCCGCTCTCTTCTTACTCTCTCTTACTAATCTTTTCACCTCTTTCTTTCCACATATAACTCTCTCTTCCGCCTCTCAACTTCTTCTACACCCGTATTTCTCATTCATTCATTGTATGCTTTCTTCTTTTGTGCCACAGCCTGTCTCACCTCTTCATTCCACCACGCTGTTCCTTGCACATCCCTCTGTCTTCTCTTCATCCCACACACCACATCGCATGCTGCACATATTTCTTCTGTAAATATCCTGCTCACACCTTCCACGTCCCCCATCTGCTCTAATTCATATTTACCCAATCGTTCCTCCACTTCTCTCTTATACTCTGCCTTTTTCTCATCCTCTAGTAACCTTTGCACTCTCCTTACAAGTACTCCTTTTCCCGTCCTTCCCTTCTTCTATTTCTCCATCCTAAATGGACCTTGATTCTGGCCACCACCAAGTAGTGGTCAGAAAGTCCACTCCCCCAACCTCTATAAGCTCTTGCATCCATTACACATTTTCGTATCCTTTCATCCACACACACATAATCAATCATTGCCTTCCTTTCATTCAGTTCACCACCCACCCTTCTTATCACTCACCATGTATACCTGTGGATCATTTTGTGTCTGAAGAGGGTATTGGCTATCACCAACCCCCTCCCAGCAGAAATGTCCACTAACGCACTGCCATTCTCATCTATCTCAGCAGGCACACCCCACTCACCAACTATTCCATCCACCTTCACATTTCCTACTTTACCATTCAAATCACCGATCAAAAACACTCTCTCGTTCCTTCCAAACTTTTCCATGCACACTTCCACATTTGTCCAGAACTCTTCTCTCACTCTGCTTGCACGATCTTGCATTGGCTCATACACACACACAATCGCCCACATTTGTATTCCAACTTTCAATTTTACCCACACAATCCTTGACCCAACTGATCCATACTCTCTTATGCTCTTCTTCCATCTTTTACTCACAACTATACATACTCCTTCTTTTGCCCTCTCTTTCTCACCTAGTCCTGCACATATACCCCATCCATACTCCCATTCTCTCACACTTTCTCCCCTCCATTTAGTTTCAGTTATTCCGCATACATCCACTTTCGCACCCTCAAGCACCTGGACAATCTCTCTCTCTTTCACCTCATCATTCGCTCCCCTTACATTCCATGTTCCAATTACCATGTCCTTTGTCCTGTCCTTGGTCATCATCTTTTGGTCAGTCCTTGTCCGAGGCTTACTGTTTGTCTTTTTACTTAGTTGTTTTCCGGGGAGGAGCACTAATCTTCCGCCAACCCTTTTAGTCGCCTTTTACGACAAGCAGGGATACTGGGGGAGTATTCTTGAAATCCCCCCTATTCACAGGGGGGGTGGATATGGGCTCAAACGTGCTGGAGGCTAGTAAACATACGGCATGAAATGAAAAATATACACAAGAGCAAAAGTGGCAGGGTGAACCCATCATTTGAGGGATGGATCTGGGCCAATGGACCTGGAAAATTGAAGAAAATGGAAAATTAACAGGACAAAAATAGTGACGTGTTAGAAAAAGTTTTATTGCTGTCTGGGCTAAATATGGCAATCACACTTCCTCATCCTATGAGACTGTTCACGACAGGAGTCCTGTGTATATGTGCAGAGTGGTAAAGGATTGGTTCAATCAGCACCCGGAAGTAAAAGTCCTCGACCGGCCCTCAAAAGATTGTGATTAAAACCCAATCGAGAATTTATGGGCCACTATGTGCAAGAACTGGGACGTGGGTGAAGAAATAACTGTTCAAGCTGTAGAACGTAAAGCTCTTGAGGAACCGTCCAAAATATTTATAATTTAGTGGCATCCCTGCCCAGCAGGGTGGTTGAGGTTGTTCAAGCTCATGGCGGCTGGACTTTGCATTGATGTGTTTGCATCATTTCGGTGCTTGATGATGTAGTTTTCTTTGATTCCTTTTAAGGTAGCTTTCATGATGAGAAGTAATACTGAATTTATTCTATATGTATATGTTGTAGGCAATGATTTAGCAGAAGCCTGACATTATGTTTATGCCAATATCACCCTTATGTTTCCTCTGTGAGGGTTAATGGTATCTAGGATTACCATAAATTAGTGTTATTGTATACGAATGTCTTTTTCTTAATACAGTCAAGGTAGGTTAAAGTTGGCGAGCCACAATGCTAATCAAAGGCCACTGAACTCTTCAGAGTTTTATTTCTTCCCGGCACAGCTGAGGTACGCCAGCAAAACACTGTAGCTTCTCTCTCTCTCTCTCTCTCTCTCTCTCTCTCTCTCTCACGCTACCTTTGTCCTCTCTTACTTTCTGTCACTGACTCTGTCTGACTCGCTGACTGACTCTTGTGCACCGACAACTGCATGAGAAGGCAGGGCAGTCTCTTTAGATACCGCTCCAACTCTACCACTAGCCGAGTACTGAACATTCGAGAGCCTAGGAGGGAACTCACTTTGTTCTGCACAATAATTTACTTAACCCTTCGTTCCTCCTGTGGGGTATTCAAACGTGGTTAGTCCGGTGGGGTGTTACAACACCCCAATACAAAAATGCATATAGTGTTACTAACATGTAAAATATATTCATACTACAGCTTCAGCATGTCTCTGCAATCACTAATGAAAAGATTGAATGCCTTGTAGGTGGTGTTTATTAATTCATAATAATAAAATATAATAAATGATATCAGGACAAAAATATAAAAAATGGACTCATATCTCACTTATCGGGTAAACATGCACAGGAAAATACATTTTGTGATTTTTGAAATAAGTATAATGATAAACAATATGCAAAAATAAGATAAAAAAAAACAATCTATTTCACAATATGATCCAAAAGGTTAGTTTGATGGGGTGACTGGACACCCCAGGGGGGGGGGGGAAGTGCCCCTCGCTCTCACTACAATAGAGGCAAACCAGTCCACATGCTCCCTCCCCTCACTGAATCAGAAGAGTATTGGAAAGGAGAGAAATATTCGAATTACCGGCTAGGAAATATGAGTTTTTAAAAAAATTTGGGGTGCCAAAGCACCCCACCTGCCTGACGAAGGGTTAAACAAACAATGCCAATAACACTAATGGGAAGTAATTCTTAAGGTAAAATAGGGAGAAAATTAAACAGACATGTCGAAATTTTTATAATGCTCCTCAAATCTAAAGATATAAACCACTGACCTAATCCCATGGCATATGTCCCTCCCTCAAAACTGTCATCCCCAACACAGCCATTAAATCTTACCTATATACAAGCATATACATTGTAATCTTCCAGACTGGCGGATTGTTGCTGTCGCCTCTGCTGTCTAGGTCCCACGGAGTCTGGAACCTCTTGTTTTCCTTAACCATCCTCCCTGTCATCACTGTTAACTGCAATGTCCTATATGTCAAGCACAGAATGGCTGACCAGCTCTGTGCCAGTGGTATGAAGACCTGGATTGCCAGTGCTGTCAATGACACTGTCACACTCCTGGGCCTTCCTTTTATCTCCGGTGTTCAGTAGGTCCTCGGTTTCATTTCAGGTGAACTTCCCAGGTCCAGGTCTCCTGATGGATATACATTAGTGTACTTTACCAAAAGCCTTTTTAGCTCCTACATCTGTCGCTTCTACAGATCCCACAAGAGATCATTAGTTCTTCCTGGGCTTACCGTATTGCTCTTGCATGCATTGCTTTGTGGCTTCTGACTGATTTCTTGGCACAATCCTGCAATTGTGTCTTGATGTATATTTTTAGGATGAGGTGAATATTTGCTATGACACTGGGTACTTCTTCTGCCATAGGGTCAACCAAAGTCCTCCCCAACATCATCCCCTCTTATTATTATTATTTTTTTAATGCGAGGAACAAAGAGGCAATGACCAGGAGTCCGCAAAGCCATTCTCTCCAAGAAAAAAGAAAAAATACAATAGAGAGCTAAATTCAAGATCCGTTCAAGATGCCTGGACACACTGTTTTTGAAAGACTGGAGATCATAGGAAGTAGGAAATACAAAGAGGGGGAGACAGTTCCAGGGCTGACCTGTTGGATATATGAAGGGCTGGAAGTAACGGTTAACTCTTGCATTAAAGAGTTGAACAGATAAAGAATGAGAGTTTGTTGCTAGACGGACGCTATGCACCCGTTGTAGTAATGGAAAGATGCAAGCAGACAAGTCAGAGGAAAAGCGACCTTTGAAGTAGAGGCAGAAAAGAGATAAAGGTGCAACAGTGCAGTGAAGAGACAGAGATTGAAGGGAGCTAGTAAGAGGAGGAGAGTTAATGAGTCGAACAGCCATGTTTAGAGGAGCTGTATGTGGGGAGCCTCCCCACACATGAGAGTTGTACTCAACACAGGGGCGAACAAAACCCGTGTATAAAGCTAAAAGCTGTGCAGGAGTAAAGAAGGTACGGAGTCGGCTTAACGCTTCTAATCTATTGGAAGCAGATTTTACAAAAGATCTTTCCAAGGTAAATTCCGGGAGAGGGAAACCTTAAGTATGTTTAAAGATGATGCAGGATTGAGCTGATTATTTTTAAACATTAGTGGGTGCTACCGTGGAAGATTTTGTTGGGTTGATAGGTGTAAGAACTGAGTTTTTGTCGCATTAAAAACAAAAAGATTACTTTTACCCCAGACAAAGATACGAGCCAAGTCAGACATCAAGTGTGTCATAGCCTCATCCCTTGTGTGTTGAAGCAACTGCTGAGATGGATGCTGCAGGCAGCGGATGGAAAGGTGAAGGGTGGAATCATCATTGTATGAGTGGATTGGATTAAAGGTACAGCCTAGAAGGTCACTGATGAATAAAAGAAAGGGAGTTGGTGATAGGGCAGAACCCTGAGGAACACCACTGCTAGTAAATCTAGAAGAACAGTGGCTGTCTACAACAGCAGCTACAGAACGACCTTAAATGAAGCCAGAGATGAAGGCACAGATAGAAAAACAGAAACCATAAGAGGCAGTTTGGGAATAAAAAATTTATGCCAAACTCGATCGAAAACCTTTCAGATGTTAAATGCAATGGCAAAGCTTTCGCCAAAGTCTCGAAAGGAGGGTGATGAGGAGTCTGAAGGAAGATGAGAAGATTGCCAGTGAAGCGTCCCGGACGGAACCCTTACTGACGATATGAAAGAAGGTTGGGATAGGAAAGGTGCTTTAAAATTTTTTTGTTAATAACAGACTCTAAAACTTCTGAGACACAGGATGTTAAAGCAACTGGGCAATAGTGAGAGGGTTGAGAAAGGTCACCCTTCTTTGGGACAGGCTGAATGAGAGCAAACTTCCAGCAAGAAGGGAAGGTGCAAGTTGACAGACAAAGGGGAGATAATTTACCTAGGCAGGGTGTAAGCACAGGAGCATAGTTCTTGAGGACAACAGGAGGGACCCTTTCAGGCCCAAATCTCTTGTTAATACTGAGGCCAGTGATGTGGAAACCAGAGAGAGGAAATGAGGGAGGGACAGCACAAGAATCATCAAAAAGTCTGGGAGAAGAGATCTGCTTCATTAGTAGTAGAGATTGCTACAGGGTCATCAGAGTGGAAAAGAGGAAGGAAGGATGATAATGTATATTTGTTAGAAGGGGTTTTAGCAAGGTGCCAGATGGAGCAGGAAGAACTCGAGTTGGAGAGTTCAGAGCATTTAGTACGAATGGAATTGTTTTTAGCAGAGCGAAGAACAGACTTAGCTCTATTTCGGGTAGAAACATAAAAGAGATGATATTTAGGAGTGGGTTGGCTCCGGTACCTTTTGTAGGCCTTCTCCTTGTTGTGGACAGTATTAGAACATGCATGTATACATACATACATACATACATACATACATATATATATATATATATATATATATATATATATATATATATATATATCCCATTGGAGCCCAGTGTCCCCAGTATTGGACAGAACTGGGAATTTTCAAATCTTAATACAGCAGGAAACCGTACGAAAAATAAAGATAGGATAGGACCACTCAGAACAGAATCAGGTGACATTACCAGTGAAGATAAAGAAATGTGTTCCATCCTAAATCATTATTTCATATCAGTGTTCACCAAGGAAAATCTAGACCTGGTCCCTCAAGCAGCAAATATTTACCATGAGAATACAGAAAATATTCTTAGTAAAATAACCATTAGTAAGGAGGACGTATTGAAAGAAATTAATAAGTTAAAACCTCAAAAATCGCCAGGTCCGGACGATATATATGCAAAAATTATAAAAGAAACCAAAGATGAATTATGTCAGCCACTTTTAACATTATTTAATGACTCTTTAAGTTCAGGAGAAGTTCCAGAGGCGTGGAAGACCGCAAACGTAGTGCCCATCTTTAAAAAGGGTGATAAATCAGCTGCGTCGAATTATCGTCCGATAAGTCAAACGTCAATAGTAGGAAAAATGTTAGTCAATTTTGGCAAATAAGATTAAAGAACATTTAGAAAGATTTAATCTTATAAACGAAAGTCAGCACGGATTCAGGCAAGGACGATCCTGCCTCACAAACTTGTCATTCTACTAGGAGGTCTATGAGGCAGTAGATAGCGATAAAGCTTACGATGTTATTTATCTGGACTTTAGGAAAGCTTTTGATAGGGTCCCACACGAAAGGTTAGTTAGAAAGGTTCGAGCACACGGTATAGACGGCGATATCTTAAAATGGATAGAATCCTGGCTGAAAGGACGAAAGCAGAGAGTATTAATAAATGGAACTAAGTCGGACTGGGGATTAGTAACTAGCGGTGTACCACAGGGTTCAGTACTAGTTCCCTTATTATTTATTATATATATAAATGATCTAGACTTAGGAGTCAATAGCAGCATCGGCAAATTTGCCGACGATACAAAAATAGGGCGTATCATTAACTCGACTGACGATTGCCATAACTTACAAAAAGACCTCAATACATTGTCCAAATGGTCTAAAACTTGGCAAATGGAATTTAACGTTGAAAAATGTAACGTTCTTAACGTAGGCAAGATCATTGGAGATACTAAATACAGCTTAGATAACAAAGAAATTAGCAAATCGGAATGCGAGAGAAATCTAGGAGTTATGATTAGTAACGACCTTAAACCAAGGCAACAGTGTATTAATGTAAGAAATAAAGCAAATAGGGTCCTAGGATTTATTTCGAGATGCGTGAGCAATAGATCATCAAAAGTAATACTGAAACTTTATCTAGCATTAATAAAGCCACATTTAGACTATGCAGCACAATTTTGGTGTCCTTACTATAGAATGGATATTAATTCGTTAGAAAATGTACAGAGAAGAATGACAAAAATGATACATGTCGTCGGGAACCTGTCATATGAAGACAGACTGAAAATACTAAGGCTGCATTCGCTAGAGAGGCGTAGAGTAAGGGGAGACTTAATTGAGGTGTTTAAGTGGATGAAGGGTATAAATAAGGGAGATATTAGGGTACTTAAAGTGAGCATACAGGATAGAACTAGAAATAATGGTTTCAAACTAGAAAAGTTCCGTTTCAGTAAGGAAGTAGGTAGAAATTGGTTTGGTAATAGAGTAGTAGACGAATGGAATAAGCTACCTAGTAAAGTAGTTGCTGCCTCTTCCACTGAGAGTTTCAAGCATAGGCTAGATAAGCATATGACTAATAAGGGGTGGATATAGAAAAAAGAAAATCTTATAACCAATACTAATTCATAATTTTCCTTTTCAGGTTACACTATGATAGTCTCTATTCTCCTTTCACACTTTCCTGTAAAATGTCCACGCCAGTTTTTCTATACTGCGTGGTGTTCATTCTGACTTTTTCCTGCCGGCTTCGGCTGGAGGGTTTGGAGGGCGGGGGAGAGCCTTCTTCTTTGGTATCCTTATCTCATACTAGTAGTTCAGTTACTCTTCTAGGAGCTGCCTAGCATGGGCCAACCGGCCTACTGCAGTTATCCTCTCTTCTTATGTTTTTATGTTGTTCTATGAGCTTCGCGACTATGAGCCGATAGGCGGAGGGCGGTAAGCGTAGGACCCTCCGGAACAGTGCCTCATCCACTAACTCTGGGATCCAATGGGTTAAATATATATTATATAACACGATCACAAATGTCACAGTTATCAACAAAATTAATATAGGAAGGGACCATAGAATGGTGGGTTGCACATCCAGTTTCAATTTTAGAAGTGAAAGAAA
Organism: Coenobita brevimanus; assembly: GCF_032717465.1. Classification (NCBI taxonomy): domain Eukaryota; kingdom Metazoa; phylum Arthropoda; class Malacostraca; order Decapoda; family Coenobitidae; genus Coenobita; species Coenobita brevimanus. The sequence goes on along the minus strand of NC_137039.1, from coordinate 19,476,171 downwards.
GATGATTAAAGATAAAAAGATATGCCCAATAAAAGTAAACTAAAACAAAGCAGCCTTTCAGTTGGAAATAAGGAACAGATTTCAGGCTCTAAGTAATGCTGAATGTGACACTGATTGCACAATGACAGACTAACAAAAGTGCTAAGAGTATCAGCGGAGGTAGTAGGAAAGCCAAATACAACCAAAGCCAAGAAGTATTCAGAAAAGACACTCGAGCTTATGAAAAAAAGGAAGGAAATGAAAGTAAAAACAAACAAAGATGAAATAGAACGAGCGGAATTAAATAAGCTTATCAACAAAAGACAAAGAGAAGAAAAAAGAAAGAGAAACATGGATCAGATCAAAGAAACCATCAAAAAAGGAAAAAGTCTGAAACAGGTCCGAAGTAAAATGGCACTAGGGAAGCAACAAATTACATCACTGAAAGACAAAAAAGGGGAAGTTATAAAATGCAGAGATAAGATGGTGAAGGGAGTTGAAGAATTTTACAAACAACTGTATGCATCAAAGACCGTAGTACCAATGGCTAACTTTTCAGCTGACACAAGTGAAATACCTAAGGCAACACCAGACGAAGTAAATTATTTCTCTTAAAAATATGAAAAGAGGGAAAGCTCCAGGAGAAGATGGAATAATAGCAAATTTACTGTTGGATGCAGGAGCAGAAGTGCCAAATAGGCTTGCTCACTTATTTACTCAATGTATAAAAAAGAAAATTCCCAAAACATGGTGTAATGCAATAAGTATTTTACTTTACACAAAAAAAAGGTGACTCAAAAGATCTTAGTAACTATCGACCCTTTAGCTTATTATCAGTCATTTATAAACTCTTCACTAACGTCCTTACAAGCAGAATAATAAGTTTGAAGGAAAACCAACCTCGTGAACAGGCAGGATTCCGAAGCGAGTATTCTACTACTGATCATCTATAGATGATGAATCAGCTAATTGAGAAAACTAATGAATATATTAAACACTGTGCTTAGTTTTTCTTTTTATTACGAAAAGGCTTTCGACTCAGTGGAGCATATAGCAATTATAAAGCAATTATAATTTCATTACGAGAATAAGGAGTGAATGAGAACATTGTAAAACTGCTCGAAGACATATAAGGAGTGGGAACTGCTATAGTTAAATTACATAAGGACTCAGAAAAAATTAAGATTGAAAAGGGCGTGCGTCAGGGAGATACAATTTCACCAAAACTATTTACAGCATGCCTAGAAAGTATTTTCAGAAAGTTAGACTGGGAAAACAAAGGAGTGAACATTGATGGAGAGAAGCTAAACCATTTAAGATTTGCAGATGACATTGTCCTAATCTTGGAAACGGCGGAGGCGTTGCAAGAAATGTTAAATGACCTGAACAGAGAAAGTCTGAAAGTAGGACTGAAGATGAACCGAAGTAAAACAAAAGTAATGTTTAATCCAGAAACACCAAAGAACGTCATCAGAACAAGCGATGAAATTCTTGAAGAAGTTGAGGAGTACAACTACTTGGGACAAGTACTAAAATTAACGAAAGCTCATGATAGCGAAATAAAAAGACGCATTACAATTGGATGGAAAGCTTTCGGTAAACATAGAGACATTATGAAAAGTAGCTTGCCAGTTTGTATGAAACGAAAAATATATAACGAATGCATAATTCCAGCTATGACCACCCTGGGGTTAGGGGGGGTATCAGGAATACTCCCCCAGTATCCCTGCTTGTCGTAAGAGGCGACTAAAAGGGTTGGTGGTGGGATAGTGCCCCACCCCGTAAAAAGAACTAACTAAAAAAGCGAATAAAGCGCCTCGGACCCGGACGGACCATACGTTGACGACTAAGGAACAGACAAAGGACATTCTTAGGGTGGGAACGTGGAATGTGAGAGGACTGATTGATGAAGTGAAAGAGAGAGAGATTGTTCAGGTGCTTGAGGATGCAAAAGTGTATATATGTGGATTGACTGAAACTAAATGGAAGGTGAAAGGGTGAGAGAATGGGAATATGGTTTAGGTATATGTGCGGGAGTCAATGAAAATGAGAGGGCAAGAGAGGGAGTATCTCTGATGATAAGCAAGAAGTGGAAGGAGAATATAAGAGAGTATGGAACAGTGGGTGCAAGGATTGTATGGGTGAGGATGAAAGTAGGTATACAAGCATGGGCGATTGTATGTGTGTATGCCCCGACAGAGGATAGAGTGGCAAGAGTGAAAGATGAGTTTTGGGCGAGTGTAGAAGCGTGTATGGACAAGTTTGAGAGGAGCGAGAGAGTGCTGTTGATTGGAGACATGAATGGCAAAGTTGGGAATGTACGAGTGGATGGAGTGGTTGGTCAGTGGGGTGTGCCAGCTGACGTAGATGGGAATGGAAGTGCTTTGGTGGACATCTGTGCTTGTAAAGGGTTGGCAATAGCCAACACCTACTTTCGGCATAAGATGATCCACCGGTATACATGGATAGTAATGAGGAGGATGGATGGTGAACTTGTTGAACGAAAGGCAATGATAGACTACGTGTGTGTGGATGAGTGAATGAGAAGACAAGTGTTGGATGCAAGAGTGTGGAGAGGGTAGGGGAATGGAGTCTCGGACCATCATTTAGTGATGGCCAAGGTAGAGCTGCAAAGAAAGTGGTTGAGGAGACGAAGGGGAAGACAGGAGGAAGCAACTTCTGTGAGAAGAGTGGAGAAATTGCAAGATAGTGAGAAAATAACAGAGTATAAGAGCATAGTGGAAGAAAGATTGGGAAGGTATGAGCTAGAGCAGATGGAAGGGGTGGAAGACGTATGTAAGATATGCACGGAAGAGATAGGCGCAGCGTGTGAGGCGGTTTGTGGAGTGAGGAGGAGATGCAAGGGTGTGCAAGGGACAGCATGGTGGAATGATGAGGTGAAACGAGCTGTGGAACAAAAGAAGAAGGCATATAGTGAATGGTTAGTGAGCAGAGGTAGGGGAGAAGATGAGAGAGAGAAGAGAGAGGTATATGTGAGCAGAAGAAGGGAGGTTAAGAGACTTGTGAAGGAGAGTAAAAAGAAAGTGGATGAAGAGTTTGGGAGGAATCTGAGTATGAAATGGAGGGAGAGTAAGAAATTGTTTTGGAAGGAGGTAAAGAAAGTAAGGCAGTGTGAAAGGGGAAATAGTAGGGGAGTGAAAGATAGGAATAATAGATTGTTGGTGGAGAAGAGAGAGAAACTGAGGAGATGGAAGGAGCACTTTGAGGATTTGTTGAATGTAGAGAGTGAGAGCAGTGCGAGTATAAGTGGTTGGGGAATGGCTGGGAGAAGAAGAGATGAGAGGAGGGAGGAAGAGATCAGTAGGGCGGAAGTAGTGGAAGCGATGAAGAAGATTAAGTTGGGAAAGGCCCCAGGAATTGATGGAGTGTGTGGTGAAATGCTTAGGTATGGGGGTGAGATTGTTGTGGAGTGGATATGGAAGTTGTGTAGATTGGCTTGGGAAGAGGGAAGGGTTCCAGAGGACTGGAAATCAGGTATAATTGTTCCTTTATACAAAGGAAAAGGGGAGAGAGAAGTGTGTGGTAACCATAGGGGTATTTGCCTACTTAGTGTGACTGGTAAAATATATGGTAGAATACTCATTGACATGGTTACGCATATGACAGAAGAGCTAGTTGGAGAAGAACAAGGGGGATTTAGGAAGGGAAAAGGATGTGTATATAGATCAGATATTTGTTCTAAGATGTTTAGTGGAGAAGTATCTAGAGAAGGGAAGGAAAGTGTATGCTGCCTTCATGGACTTGGAGAAAGCTTATGACAGAATAGATAGGCAAGTTATGTGGAAGGTATTAAGAATATATGGAGTGAAGGGGAAATTGTTGAGTGCTGTGAAGAGCATGTACGAGGGAGCTAGGGCTACGGTGCGAATGGATGGTGAGCTGAGTGAGTTCTTTGATCTCAGTGTGGGACTGAAACAGGGTTGTGTGATGTCTCCATGGCTGTTTAATATATACATGGATGGGGTTGTAAAGGAGGTGCAGGGTAGGGCAGTGGATGTGGGGGTGGCTCTAATGAATGAGGTGAGATTTGGTAGCTGCCAGTGTTGCTGTTTGCTGATGATACGGTACTGTTGAGTGAAGATGAATGGGAGTTGCAAGGTTTGGTGAATGAATTTGGGACAGTGTGTAGGAGGAGGAATCTGAAAGTTAATGTAAACAAAAGTAAAGTTATGGTGTTTGAGAGGAATGAAGTCACAGAGTGTGCAGTGAGGTTGGATGGTGAGGATATGGAGAATGTGAGTGCATTCAAGTACTTGGGTAGTGTGATGAGTAAGGATGGAACTTTGGGGGATGAAGTGCTTGAAAGGGTACAGCAGGGAAGGAAGGTTGTTGGTACACTGAAAGCAGTGATGAGAAATAGGGAGGTGAGTATGGAAGTTAAGAAGTCACTGCATGATAGTAATGTGATCCCTACCCTGACATATGGAAGCGAGGCATGGACCTTGCAAGAGGGGAACAAGTCAAGAGTGAGAGCAGTGGAAATGAGTTAATTGAGAGGAGCATGTGGAGTGACGTGGAGGGACAGCCTGACGAATGAAGAAGTGAAGGAACGCTGTGGGGTGGATGTGGATGTGGTTGAGAAGATTAGGAGAAATACACTGAGGTGGTTTGGACATGTGAAGAGAATGAAAGACTGACTAAGAGGGTGTATGTAGGTGAGGTGGAGCGAGGGAGAGGGAGAGGTAAACCGAGGATGAAGTGGAGGGATGAAGTTGAGAGGTATATGAGGGAGGGGGGGTGAGTTGGGGGGGTAGTCAAATGGTGGGTGAAAGAGCGACTTGGAGGCGTTTTGTCTGCGGCCACCCTTTGCGGGATTTGGGCGTCGGGTTACAGATAGATAGATAGATAGACGTATGGTTGTGAGACCTGGAAACTGACAAAATCAATGGAAAATAAATTAATCCGCTCTTGGAGAGCAATGGAAAGGTCAATGTTGGGAATATCTTGAAGAGTCAGGAAAAGATCAACTTGGGTGAGAGAGCAGACTAGAGTCAAAAATATTGTGGAGGTTAAAAAGGAACAGAAATGGAGGTGGGCAGGCCATATAGCAAGAATAAGGGATAACCGATGGAGCAAGAGGCTTTCTGACTGGACACCAAGTGAATGTAAGCGTAGCAGAAAAAGGCCAGACAGGAGATGGAGAGATGAGATAAAAAAAATTTGCAGGGAAAACGTGGCAAAGATTGGCTCAGTCAAGGAATTCGTGGAAAAGGTTGGGGGAGGCCTTTGTTCAACAGTGGACTAGTTATGGCTGATGATATATATATATATATATATATATATATATATATATATATATATATATATATATATATATATATATATATTGTTACGGAACAGAGAGAGATAATGAACACTTCATGTGAGAATACTAAAATCACTACTGTCCCGCAAAATTCCAGGTTCAAAACAAAAGAGTTAGGTAAAATTACAAGTTAAAGTTTAATGCTCAAACTAACAACTAAACATTCAGGACTCATAAGGATAATGTAATGGCAAAAACAGGTTAAATATATGGTTAACTGCAATAGCCTCTATTAACATGAATTTAGCAAGAGCAAATTTATCTAAGTCAGTCCTGATAAATGAGAGAACCGAATAATGCTCAGTTAAAGTAAGATATAATATTATTACAGATACAAAATATTATTAATATTGGCTGACATCAAAAACTCTACATGAATCACAAAAACCTTATCAGGCCCACGAATCAACGCCTTATGCCATACACTACAAGAAAAAATGTAATAACACTTATACTCAAATTATACAGCAGCTAGATGGTTGGAGACTTCCTGAGCACTCACAAAGATAAAACACTATACAGGGGAGGACAGAGGTGTGAACCAAATGAGGAGTAGATCTAAGTGGCAATTAATGCAGAGACTGAGCTCATAATATAGGGGCCGGCAGAGCTTGATACAACTTGTAAGAAGGATGCGCAAATGAAGCCATAGGGGACAAAGAGTTGACAATCCTGCTCTGAACAACAGAAAGAACGACTTACTCTACTATAAGGGGGAGAAAGGGGGAGTGAGGTAGAACACGCAAGCCTGGTCACTATGGAAGCCACGAGGCGAATCGTGATCAAACATGCAGCATACTGTACATTAGAATTATACAAAGGATGATGAAATCATAGGCTATGTAACACCTCCTCACAAAGAAAAAGAAATTTACAAAGGAAAGGTTACTCTAAAACAATCCGTCTAAAGTCTAGATAAGCAATCTGCAATAACATTTTCTTTCCCCTTGACATGCTGTATGTCTAATGAATACTCCTGAAGAAGTAGACTGCATCTTGTCAATCTCTGATTTTTATCTTTAAACTTACCAAGGAATTTCAGTGGGTTATGATCGGTATAAATGACTTTGGGGTCAAAACCAGAACACAAATAAAATGAAAAATGCTGTAAACCCAAAATCAAGGCCAAAAGCTCTTTCTCAATAGTTCAGTAGTTCTTTTGAGGTGGAGTGAACTTCTTACTGTAATAAGATACAGGGTGTTCAATACCCTGATCATCCTCTTGCAGCAAAACAGCCCCAGCTCCTGTATCACTTGCATCAACAGCCATCTGAAAAGGCTTAGCAAAATTTGGAGTAGCGAGCACTGGCTGACTTAATAGGATAGCTTTAAGTTTATTGAAAGAGGATTCACAGTTATCGGTCCAGACAAATTTAACTCCCTTTTTCAGTAGGTCTGTAAGTGGTGATACAAGAATTGAAAAGTTAAGAACAAATCTCCTATAATAACCTACAATTCCCAAAAATCTTTGTAGTTCTTTCCTATTTTTAGGTCTGGGAAGATCACTTATAACCTGAACCTTAGCTCCTGGTGGTGCAACGTGTCCATCACCAACTACGTACCCAAGGTACTGAACTTTAGCTTGACCAAACTCACACTTTGATAAATTAGCTACAAGATTAGCCTGAACCAAACGCTCAAGAAATTTACTGACATGGCATAGGTGATCTTTCCAGTTGTCACTGAAGATTAATACATCATCAATATAAACAACACACCCTGCCAAACCCTCTGTTACAACATTCATGAGCTTCTGAAAAGTGGCTGGTGCATTCTTCATACCATATGGCATTACAGAACATGCAAAAGTCTTTCCTAGTGTTACAAAACATGAGATCTCCCTAGCACGTTCAGTCATAGGTACTTGCCAGTATCCCTTTAACAAATCAAACTTACTTATGTACCTAGCCTTTCCGATCTTGTCTATGCAATCTTCCACGCGAGGGAGAGGGTAAGTGTCTGTTTTGGTTATCTGATTAACACGTCTGTAGTCGATGCAAAGCCGCTGTGACCCACATGGCTTAGAGACTAGAGTGACAGGAGAACTCCACTCGCTCTGATAGGGCTCAGTCATCTTGTGGTCCAACAGGTAGCCAAGCTCCTTCTGGATGAGAGGAACTTTCACTGGGTTCACATGGTAAGGAGACAGTTTAATTGGCTTTGCGTCTCCAACATCGACATCATGCATCAACACAGTGGTTCTTCCTGGAGTGGCACAGAACACTTGCGGGTACTTCTGCAGTAATGCCGAAAACTCATGCCTTTCCTCGGAAGCTAGATGAGAAAGCTTAGTCTGGAGATCATTCATGATATCAGGATTCTTCCCCAACCTATCACTCAGGCTCATACTGCATGGGAGAGCTTCACTTGCAGACTCGGGTGGAACAGCTACAGTGCAGACTGGATTATTTTCGTCCCGCCCGTGATATAACTTTAGCATGTTGATGTGACAAAGTTGCTTGTTCTTTCTACGATCTGGTGTGGCGATGACATAGTTGACACGAAATAAGGACCACTAAACTTGGCTTGAAGAGGTTGCCCATGCACTGGTAGCAGAATCAAAACCTGATCTCCTGGCTGAAAGTGGCGTAACCTGGACTTCTTATCATACCAAGTCTTCATCTTCTCCTGAGCAGCTCCTAAATTCTCTCTCGCCAGCTGTAAATCAGTGGACAGCCGTTCTTTGAACTTCATCACATACTCCAGCAGGTTGACGTCAACTTCCTCTGATATCCAGCATTCCTTGAATAGCTTAAGGGGTCCTCTTACTTCATGGCCAAACAGTAGTTCAAAGGGTGAGAAGCCCAGTAATTCATTTGGAGATTCTCTTGCGGCAAATACAATGAATGGAAGACCTTTATCTCAGTCTTTCTGATGTTCCAAACAGTATTTCCTGAGCATCGATTTGAGTGTTTGATGATATCTCTCCAACGCTCCTTGGGTCTGGGGATGGTAAGCTGAAGACGTGATCTGGGTGATGCCCAACTCTTTCAGAGACTGCTTGAAAACATTTGACATGAAATTACTTCCCCGGTCTGACTGTACCTCCTTGGGCAGACCAAACTTGGTGAAGAACCCTAGCATTTCCTTAACCACGTTCTTTGCCGAGATATTTCTAAGTGGAATGGTTTCAGGATAACGAGTAGCCATATCAATCAGGGTCAACACATAAGATAATCCTGAAGAAGTCTTAGGAAGAGGGCCCACAATATCCACCAACACACGGGTGAAAGGCGCCTCAAAAGGAGGAATGGGAACTAGAGGTGCAACCTTTTCGGTCTGATTACACTTCCCCACAACTTGACAGGTGTGACAAGACTTACAATACCAGGAAACATCTCTGAAGATACCTGGCCAATAGAAGTGTTTCAAAATTCGTGCCACAGTCTTCCTCACTCCAAGGTGTCCTGCCAAACTGGAATCATGAGCCACTCTAATGATATCCTGCCTACAAACACGAGGGATGACAACTTGATGTACAACCTCCCATTCACAGTCGGCTGATGCTGTTGGGGGTCTCCACTTCCTCATAAGTACTCCTGACTTTATATAATAACAAGTAGAAGCACCAGCTGACTCTTCCTCACTGCAAGCAGAGTTAGCTAGTCCTTTCAACTCAGGGTCAGCAACCTGCAACTCAACCAACCCTTGACGAGACAAATTATCAACACTACGGGGTACTGCCTCATTTGGTGAGTGGTCCAAATTAGCAAGAAAAGTGTCAGCTAGGATAACATCATCATCATCATTATCCTCTAAGTCACCAGTAACTTTAGACTTAGCCCTAGTGACAGCACATGCAGAGAACACAACAGGGACGCTGCAGTCACTGGCTCACTAGACAACTGAGGAGCTGGACACAATTGACTTCCACCAATATCATTTCCAAGTAAGAAAGTTACACCTGACATTGGGAGTGTCTCAACCAACCCAACCATAACGGAACCATTAACAAAACCAGACTCTAAATTCACTCTGCACAGAGGGACAGAGAAGTAATTATTCCCTACACCTTGTAAGATTACAGTTTCATCAGAGGAATTGACATTAGAGCCTAGAACTCTGGTCAGCATAAGGGATTGGCAAGCACCTGTATCACGATATATTTTAACTGATTTCCTGTCATTACTGTCCAGAGGACTGACAACACCATCAGACAGGAAATTAGCACATGAACTCTTGAGAGTGTCACCCACGTTACTGCTCAAAAGAGGAGCCTCATCATGATAATTTAATTTACCCCTCAAAGCAGGTTCAGTTAACTCAGTTAAAGGCTCCAACATCCTTGCATGTGTCGGCCATGGTTACCTAATGGCGGCTTTCCACGCTGCACGATCCATTGCAGCCTCCCTGTTCAGTCCCTTAACCCAAAGGTCACACTTAATGACCTCGTCCCATGTCTTTCTCGGTCTACCCCTCATAACCACACCCCCAGTATTAACACTTCTCACCTTCCTCACCCAATTATCATCCCCCATCCTCTCCACATGTCCAAACCACCTCAATCTACCTCTCCTCATCACAGCACCAATACACTCCAGTCCCATCCTACCTCTCAACTCTTCCATTGTAAACCCAGCCCCTCCAGGCCTTGGACGCAGGGACGCACTGCACATCCACCTAATCATTGTCATTTCTGTACGTCTGAGCCGGCGAATATCTTCCTCCTTCACTGCCCAGGTCTCACTGCCATACAACATTACACTCCTAACACCGCTCGCTGGCGCAGTGGTAACGTTCTCACTTGCCATCTGGTAGACGGGAGTTCTCAGGTTGCAAAAAATTTCACTGACGAAGTGGGTGGTTACTGTCCCCCTTGAGCAAGGGGACGGGTGTGTGGGTGTGTGAAGGTCACAGCCTTGCCCTTAGATCAGACTATATGAGCTCTCAGCTCCCTTCCGGGAGGGTAAAATGCTGACGATCACGACCATCAAGTGATCCTGACCGACCCGGTGAATTACATGCTGCATAAAGACCCCTTAGCACGTAGGGAGAGCCCTCTCAATGTCAGGAGAAGCAAGAGCTCCCTGAACTTCTTCCAACCACTTCTCACCCTAGCCACAGAGCTAGCTCCAGCCCCACCTCCAGCACACAACATGTCTCCCAAATAACAAAACTCTTCCACACACTCAAGAGATTCACCAGCAAGTTCAATCCTTTCACGTCTGACAATCTCCACCTGCTCACCCCGGCACGCCATACACATAAAATCAGCATTATCTCGCAGTCTACCTCTGATACCACTACATTTCTTATGCACCCATTTATCACACACACCACACAAGATGGAATCACTTCTAACGTTCCCGCGGCAAACTACACATGGCCACTCTCCCTCCTCCTCGACAGCACCGCCACCAACCCCAGACATCATCACTTTTGTTCTACCTGCACTTACCCTTAAACTCGCTTGCCCCACACCATCTCTCCACCTCCCAAACCCCTCCCCCACCCCCCCATCCCCCGCAATGAACACCAAATCATCAGCACACAACAACTCCCACGGGAGTCCGCCTTCAAAGCCACGTGAAAGGGCCCCAAGCACCACGACAAACAACACGGGACCCAAGACCGACCCCCGATGCACACCAACATTCACGGAAAACCCATCACCCAAATCTCCATTCACTCCCACCCGGGCACGAGCACCCACATACATGGCCATAACCACCCTAACCAGCCACTCCTCCAAGCCAAGCTTTCTCATTGCCCACTTCACCACCTCACTAGGGACTCTGTCAAAGGCCTTTTCCAAATCAACAAAAACAAAATAATGATCCCTTCTCCTACCAATATATTTTTCCTGAAGCTGTCGAACAATGAATATGGCATAAGTGGTCCCCCTACCTGGCATAAACCCAAACTGCATCTCATCAATATTCACTCTTTCTCTAATAATACCTTCTAAAACTCTCTCCATTACCTTCATTATCTGATCTAAAAGCTTTATACCTCTATAATTTCCTCTTTCCAGGGCATCACCCTTCCCTTTATACACATTTACAATTACACTCTTCAGCCAATTGTAACTTGCAATACTTTGGTGATAGAAACTCCGTGTATAAACAGCTAGATAAGGAGTTTATTACAAGCTCACAGTAAAATAGTCTGCCCTTCTCGGCTGCCTGATATCAACTGATGCAATAACGCCGTCTTCAGGCGTGGGAAAACATGCTGACCTAGCAAGATTAGTGGGGGCATGTATGCATTTGGGGGGGACATATATACATCGGGGGTAGACATATTGTGGAGGGGGTACACTACTCCCCTGGGTAGCTGAGATGGTGTCTCCTGACACCAGGGGTTAAATGGTGGGTGATTATAGTAGTAAGGCAGGACCGGGGAGGTTCGTACAAGGGATAAGTATGATACAGGGGCAGTAGGGGAGACATGGCCATGTTGAGGGGAGGGAATTAGAAGGATATATACATGGAAGATATACAAGGAATAATAGGTACAAATCCAGTAAGGGTCGAAGGGATATATAAACATAATGGGAAGTACACAATAATAGTCTGATACATGATAAACAAGGAGTAGATATGAGAGTTCTATTGTTGTTCTTCCCTCAATTTTTTTTTTTTTTTTTGTATTTTCTGTAGGATACACTGTCACTCAGTAATGCATGAAAGAAATACCATCATTTTCTAGTAGGCAGAGTGCTGTTCACAGTTTGGTTAAATGTTAGATGGCAATGGTAGTCACAGAATGCGAGGGCACTAAGTACGGGGAGTTTCTACGTCGTGTGTAGGGTGTACTATGCCGGTAGCAACTCTGATTTCCTGGAGTCGACGTTCCATTTTTCTGACACAACAATGCACTGCACAGATGACGAGTAGAAAACCTATGAAAGCGATAACCACAGGGGGAAACACAACTGTTGGATGAACCCATGAACGGCTGAAGGCCAGAGAGAATTGATCCATAATGAAATCACTGGCATTGAGGAAGATTAGCATGCGCAAGTTAGGGGAGGTGATGGTAATGTTGGCAGATGGTAGGGTAAACGGCATGTCGAGTGGTTGAAAGATGTCATAGGAGTGATTACGAACAGCCTGGTGATAGCGAGTGGCGTAAGTGATGACGGACTCTGATTTGACGGTACAATAGTCAGGTGCTTTGTAGAGACCACTAGCGGGGACGGAGTGAATGGAAGAACCAGGACACATGATTGTGACAGAGATGGGAACAGCAAAGAAGAAATACTGGACATGGTTGAGGTGAGCATGGTGGACCGGGAGGTCAGGAGCTGGGACAAAAGAACAGGCCGAGTAGATGGAATGGTTGTGAACTAAAGCAGACTCACAGGGTGTAGCACTGCTAGGGAAGATAGCGAAAAGGTGGGCAGCACAGAGACGAGAGGTCAGAGTAAGGGAGGAACATTGCTGGAGGTCTGTGGAAGAAAGGAAGGCAACGGAAAGATGATCATGGGAGAGGAGGAAATATTCTGAAGGAACAGATACCTGTAACAAGGAGTTGTTGAGGCGGAAAGGGAAGGGAATGATGTGGAAAAGGTTAAAGGTTATGGCAGAACGGAGAGGAATATGGACGACGACGTATGTAGTGAGAAGAGTGGCTTCGAGAACAGGATAATAATATTCAAGGGAAGAGTAAGGGAGGACTGGGGAGAGACCGAAGGTGGAGTGAGCCCATTCCAGGACAGAACGGAGAGCTGAGACAGGTACTAAGTCGGCAGTGACACGTCCATTGATAGCATCGACCAGGATACGAACCAAGGTAGAGACTTCAGACAAGAGAGAGTCACTGGCTAGTTGGAGATTATCCATGTTGAGTTTGAGGTAGAAGAACTGAGAGATAACGTTGAGATCTGAAAGGTGGCGGTGTAAGATATCGGTGAAATTGTTTAGAGTGGACGGGACTTCATTGAGTTGGGTTTCAGTGAATCTGTTACTTATGTATTGCAATGGCCAGGAGAGTGGGAGGAAAAGGTTATAGAGATACGCATTCGGGTTGTGTGTCCCCATGAGGGCCGTGAGATGGTTCCTGAGTCCGTGGAGCTGGTGCGTGTAGGCAGGTAGGGCAATGGCTACGTTGGCCAGGGGCACAAGATCGTAGCGCAAGGAGGCTTCGGCTTCAATAAGCATTACCTCGCCTCCCGAGCCGACCAAGGCCCCGGGACGTACTCCACCATCGTCCTGACCTGACCCAGACCCCAGGAGGGTCAGCACTGCCAGCAGGGAGATCGCTAACATCGTACCTAGAAAATCAGGGTAGAGTTAATGGGGGAGGTCGTGAAGAGGTTGATGGGCAGAGCGCAGTTTGGACCGATATTGATTGGTTGATGAATGAGCAGGTGGAGATGGAGATGAAGGAGACTGAGGGATAGGTGGAGACAAAGTAGACTGAGGGGTGGGAGGAGGGGAAGAGGGGGCAGGAGGTTGTGGAAGTGACTCTTCCAACACGAGGCCACGGGGTGCTCGCTTTAAGTCATCGACGTGGACCCATCTGGTGTCCTTAGTGGACAGGTCCTGGAGGTGAAATTTGTTGCCTTGTTGAGTGAGGACTCGGTGGGGCCCTGTAAATTTGTCATCCAACTTGGAGGAACGCGTGTGGGAATGAGCAAAGACAAGATCGCCTACATTGATAGTGATAGGAGAGGCGGACTTATGTTGGTGCTGCAGCATGTCCTCCTGAGAGGAAGCCAAAGTGGATTGGACATACTGGTGGATTGTCTGGAAGTTGGCCAATTTTAGTTTAACATAATCATCCATGTTGTAGATGGGTTCTGGCTTTGAGGATAAGAGAGAGTATGGGAGGTCCTTGTCAAAACCAAAGAGGACGAAGAAGGGAGATTCACCAGTGGATGCATTGATGGAACTATTGATGGAGGGATGCCACTTGGGGAATCCAGTCATCCCAGGACGAACTATGGGAGCCTAGATGTCTGAGGCACTCTAAGATTTTTCAGTTGTGGCGTTCTACAAGGCCATTGGAACCCAGATGGTTAGGCACGACATTGCACTTACTGATACGAAAGTGGCGACAGATCTCATCGAGAAGGCTATTGTTGAACTCTGTACCGTTGTCAGTTAGAATGGTATGAGGGGTACTGAACGGGCAAATTACGTGATCTACATGGGCACGTGCAACGCTCTTCGCGGTCTTGTCGGAGAGGGGAACGAGGACACAGTAGCAGGAGAAGTGGTCGACCGCTACGAACAAGTACTCAGCGCCAGATTCTGTGAGAGGGAGTTTTAAGAGATCGATTGAGACGGTTTCCTATGGTCGTGATGGGATTGGGTATTGTAAGAGAGGTGCTGGTAAGCTGGTTGATCCTTTGTGGCGGTGGCAGGAGAGGCAAGAGTCACAGTGGGCATTGATATCACGGCGCATGGTTGGCCAATGGTATTTGAGACGTGCTTGGCGCAAGCATCGGTCTTTACCTGGATGGGAAGCCTGAGGAGTATTATGAACAATATGAAGAACCTTTGGTATCAGGGCAGTGGGGACAACAAGTTGGCGTACTTCGTGATTGGGCATATCTTTGCCTGTTAGCAGTGTTTTCCTGTACAAGAGATCATCATCTAGCATGAACTCATCTAGTGATACTGGCAGAGTAGGTAAGGTCGAGGCATCGCCAGATTCTAGGAAATAAATGACTTTGGACCACATGGGGTCTTGGCGCTGAAAGTTTCGAACAACTTCTGACGTTAGTGTAGTGTTTTCAGTTACTTCAGGCTGCAGTGATGTTATAGCTGCTGCTACGTGACGTGAGAGTGCGTCTGCGACTACATTCAACTTACCTGGTACATATTGAAAAGTGGGATTAAAGTCCTGGATGATGACAGACCATCTAGCTAGTCTACCTGTTAGGTTGCGATTCTTGAACAAATCACATAGTGGAAGGTGGTCTGTTTGGATATGCACTGGATAACCATAGACTATATCTCTGAAATGTTTCAAGGACCAGATTACTGCTAGTGCTTCGAGATCTGTGACACTGTAGTTACGTTCAGCGGTTGTAAGGGTGCGACTAGCATACGCTATTACGCGCTTCCTTGATGCTTCATCGAGTTGCATCAAAAATGCACCAAGTCCAGTGCCTGAGGCGTCTGTGCAGAGAAGGAAGGGTGTGGTATAATCAGGGAACGCTAGAACAGGGGCATGTACAAGAGCTGTCTTTAGCTTTTGGAAAGCCTGTGACTGGTCGTTAGTCCAAACAAAGGGCACATTCTGCTTGAGTAAGTGGGTCAGAGGAGCGGCGATCTTCGCATAATTCCGGATGAAGCGACGATAATAGCCACTGAGGCCCAGGAAACTTCGTACAGCGTCGGTAGTGGTAGGTTCTGGGAAGTTAATGATCGCCTTAGTTTTATCCTCATTAGTATGAATGCCTTGTGCATCTACGACATGGCCTAGGAATTTGATTTTCTTTCGCAGGAAGTCACATTTACTGAGATTGATTTTCAGGCCTGCGAGCTGGAGGCGTTCAAAGACTTGCTGGAGTTTGGTAAAATGATCAGGGATGGATTTACTCACAACAATGATATCATCTAGGTAAGCAAAAAGAGAGTGTCCCATCATACTGCTGAAGACTGAATGGATAAGTCGCATGAACACGGAAGGAGCATTTCTCAGACCAAAAGGGAGTCTCTTAAACTGAAAATGTCCGGAAGGGGTGCTAAAGGCTGTGACTGGGAGAGAGGACTCTTCCATTTCGACCTGCCAGTACCCGCTGAGGAGGTCTAAAGATGAAAAGACTACGTTATTGTCACCAAGGGATTCTAGCAAATCAGTGAGGACAGGTAACGGGAAACGGTCTGGAATGGTGACAGAATCTACCTTACGATAGTCGACAACTGGTCTAAAGTTGCCGTCCTTCTTTGGTACTAAGAAAAGTGGGCTATTCCATGGACTGACGGAGGGTTCAATAATGTCCTGGTCTAACATGTTCTGTACCATTTGATCTGTTTGCTTTCTCTGGCTGTGAGGAAATTGATACGCTGGTATGTAAATCGGCTGAGTTCCTGGTAGTAGTTCAATCGTATGTTTGACAAGGTCTGTTCTACCCATCGGTTCACCGGGTAAGGCAACCACGTTTCTGTATGAGGTCAGAAGGTCGAGGAGTTGAGGCGTATTTTCTGGGAAATCTGTGCAAGTGAGATGTGAGAGCATATCGGGTGAATGCGTCGGCGCATATCCCGTAGAGTTAATAGTACATACACCGATTGGCGTATCATCAGTCTGAATAGTAGGAATTGAGGAATCCTGGCACACCTTTACGGCCGCTGGGTATACTAGGAAGTCTCCAATCTTTACACCACTTTTAAGTTTTAGTGGAGCATTTGTGACATTGAGCAAGTACAGGTAGCATAAACTGTCCTCTAAGACTGTACACCACACTGACTCATAAGTCAAGCCATTCACACAACACGTCTCAGGTAGGGTTAGTACATCCACTCCTTCTTTCGCACCGGCAACACAAACAGAGACTTTGGTGAACTCATGCGGTAACAAAATTGTGCACGTATTCGTTACTGCACGTTTCGTCTCTGCGTGTTGGAGAAGATCATTCAGACTGTGTGAGGTAGGTAACTGAGACATGTCTGAGTCAGCAATAGTGTTGTCGGGAGAGGATGTAAGAGCCATGTTCGAGGGCTGAGATGATGTATCAGGAGTCATTGAGGAATTTATGTCCTTGCTCGCAGTCAGTAAAGGAATGATCTCTGTATTCTCAGATGATGATAGTGGTGGTTTGGGCTGGGTTGGACTTTTTGGTAGTGATAGGGACAGAGGTAATTGAAGGACTGATTTGATCGTAAGAACAGGACGGGGACATTCCATAGTGTAAACCGGGAATCCAGAAATGTCTATACTACCACAAGCAGGTAATAATCCAATGGAATGTTGTGCCATGGTAGAGAAACCAATAAGGGCATCTGCGGGATACTGCAAGTCATTAGTGACATGAAATTCAATGAGGATAGGAGGCAAATCTCTGTGGAGTTTGACTTCAAGGGTGACTCTTCCCTTAACCTTAAACTCTGAGCCGTTAACACCACATAGGCGAATGTCTGGTGGTTCTAGGAAACTGACGTGGCTGTGATGGCGATGAATAATCTGTAAGGAATTTTCGGAGATGAAATTTACTATAGATCCTTTGTCCAAGAAGAATGACGTTGGTATGTCATGACTGCTTCCGAGAATGACTAAACCCGAGGATGTTATGGGACCTACATGGCGGATGGGGAGTTGGGTTTCTGGTTCTACGTGATATTGGTCCGATACGGGCACGGCACTTCCCCCGACTGTGGGCGGTTGAGGTAACGACATTCCTCAGTGGTGTGAGTCGTGCTTGATTTGTGGTATTTGCAGTGTGGACGACGTGAACGGGAAGGCGTATGGTGTCTGGTTTGGGAGTGAGGACGTCTGTATGTACGGTTGCAACTGGATGCTCGATGTCCAGGATGACCACAGTACCAGCAAAGAATCGAAGATTGTCTGTTCCGTCGGGCGCTAGATTGATCACGACCTGCGGTAGGAGGGAGATGTGTGGCAGGTCTGCCACGTGTGGTGGGACGGGAGCGAGATTGGTCTGGGGTAGTGGATGTGTGACAGACTGAGGAGGCCAAGGGTTGGGTGGTGCCCTGACGTGTGTAGTTCGAACCTGTTCTTTCATGAATGGCTTTAGTGACCTGAATAATTTTTATCTCCTGGACTGAAACCGATTTCCAAGGCTAGCTCTCGCTGTTTAGGAGTAAGCCAGTGAAGGAATCTGAGGTAAACAATTAAGTCAGCAAAGTTGGTGAGTGAAAGCATTGGAATGCCATTCTTGTCTTCTAACCATTTCATGCCTACCAGTAATTGGAGCATCTCACTACTAGTAGCTTTCATGGCGGCGGCAGCTTCGCGGAGCTTGGCATATTGCGCTGGGACGCGCAAGTCCTCATCTAGTTGGTTTAGGAGATTAATGAATCCCATGAGAGACGTGGTATTTGAATGCTGGCAACAAAGGCTGATGAGTTCCGTACGAAAATCAACAAAGGTACGAATGCTATCAAAATGTCCTGCACGGATCGCGGATCCGATGTCTGATTTACCGTGGTGCAAGCGACCGAGGAGGTAAGCTACTTTGAGCGATTCCTCGGTAATTTGTCTATTGTTTATTTCTGTTTCGACTTCTCTGAGGAAATCATAGACAGACCAAGTTGGGTCCTGGCCGGTAAATCTGGGACGATTGGCATCGTCGAGATAGATAGACTGTGGAGGGTTGGCCATGGCTGGAAGTGTAGAAGTGGCAGCAGGAGAGGTGTGGGAGAGAGAGAAGGTAGTGGCAGTTAAGGGCGAGCAAGACGGGGTATGAAGGGAGGCAGGAGAGGGGGAGGTATGTGGATTTACGAGGGTAGGACGGGTAGTAAGTAATTCTGCGGGAAGGGAAACAGGAGTCTCAGGTACAGGGCGGTGGTACTCTTTGCCACTTCGTAAATGAGTGATTGTGTTTGAGTCGGCAGACGGGGTATGAGGAGGTGATGTTTCCGGGTCGAGAGGGCTGGTGGTAAGCGGTTGATGTGGAAAGTATGACATTTAATGCGGCAATGGAAGATGAAAGGATGAAGATGGATACGTAGGTGGAAATGTATAAATAACAATGAGAGAATGGAATACACGAGGTGTGAAAATGAATGAAGGTGCGGGCATGGATGGTTTAAATAAAATGCGAAGGATGAGATGGAGTATAAATAACGTAGGTGAAGATGAAAACGGGGTAATGAAAATGAGATGGAATATTTACAATAACCAATCTGTAGAGAAAATCGAGGAGAATCTCTATAGAAAGGAAAGATATACTATAGTTACACAGTAGAGATGGGAGTGTTGAGATGTATGAAGTGCAGGGGTGGCTGGGCGTAGCTGGGCTGAGGCAGGGCGGGGCGGGGAGGGGCGGGGCGGGGCTGGGCTGGGCTGGGCTGGGCCGGGCGGGGCGAGGCGGGGCGAGGCGGGGCGGCGGGATAGAGACATCTGGGCGGAGAGGAGAAGAGACGCCGCGATGAATCACCAGCAGGGAGTGGCGGTCTTAGGAGACTCCATAATGCAGACCAGATGCGGGCGATGGCGGAGGCCGGTGGTGGGTGGTGAGGGCAGGTGTCGGCGCAAGGCAGGTGTAGAGCTGGTGAGTTGCAAATGCAGAGAATGGTGGTGGGCAGGCAGTGGGCAGACAGTGATAAGTGGCACCATGGGGGCAGGAGCTATGATGAGTCCAGAACAGGTGCTGGGAACAGGTGCAACAGGTGCGTAGGTCGGCGACGGCGACACGTGCGGTCAGGAACAAGGCGTATGGGTGCGGTTGTTTGAGAGGTGAGCACTGGTGAGAAAAATGGTACACTCGAAAAGCACAGCCAAGGTATAGAGGCACGGAGGAGGGGCGAGGCTGGCAGATGCGAGTCGTCGTGTAGCTTGTTGTATCACTAAAAATCCAAGGAGGCGGTCAGAATGTGATGGTTCGAAACACCGCTGCTCCCAAATGTAGCTTGCAATACTTTGGTGATAGAAACTCCGTGTACAAACAGCTAGATAAGGAGTTTATTACAAGCTCACAGTAAAATAGTCTGCCCTTCTCGGCTGCCTGATATCAACTGATGCAATAACGCCGTCTTCAGGCGTGGGAAAACATGCTGACCTAGCAAGATTAGTGGGGGCATGTATGCATTGGGGGGGGGACATATATACATCGGGGGTAGACATATTGTGGAGGGGGTACACAATCATCTGGGACAACACACTCATAAATAATCCTATTTATCAGGTCAGTGACTAAACTCACCCCTATATCGCCTGAGGCCTTCAACATTTCGGCAGTCAACCCAGACACACCTGCTGCCTTCCCCACCCTCATCCTGCCTATTGCCTCACACACAGTAGCAGTATCAATCAAAGGCCAAGGGCCAGACACTGGATCTGCTGGCTCCAAACCTTCCCTGTCCCAGTCAAACTCCTCATTCAACAACCGGTTATAATGCTCTCTCCATGCATCTTTAATATCCTCACTGTTCACCACTACCCTTCCTTCATCATTCTTCACACACTGCTCACCTATGATATCCCGATTATCCCTCTTCACCTGACCTGCCACCCTAAATATATTTTTTCTTTCCCCAATATATATATATATATATTATCCCGATTATCCCTCTTCACCTGACCTGCCACCCTAAATATATTTTTTCTTTCCCCAATATATATATATATATATATATATATATATATATATATATATATATATATATATATATATATATATCCACATATACATATATATATATATATCCCCACTTACCAGTCATTTTCATCCCGGGATCTAATATTCCGAAAATGGGCCAAAAACTGCAAGAAATTTGAAAAAAATCCGACTTTTTCCCGCCCGTAATTTGAACCTGGTGCGCGCAGTGCTGGCCAGCTGTGTTTTGGTGCGCCGTTTCACCGCCGTCCACTAGAGCGCCCCTGCATCCTCCCCACTTACTGCCCATCTCTTGTTGTGAGTGCACGCTCGTCTCATGGCCGCCCAAGTGCTTGCTTTTGTGGCGGTGCCTTACCTGCTGCTCTCGTGCCTCTGCTTCGTGTGTGTAATGATGGCCCTGCTGCCTGAGAAGAGGAAGAGAGTGGTTTTGACTCTGGAGAAGAAGAGGGAGATATTGGACAAGGTGGATGCAGGATGGTCTTCCTTACACATCCTTCATGAATTCAACCTTGCCCAATCTACTTTGTTTGATATCAAGAGATCCTGTGACAAACTCATGCAGTACATGGCTGACTTCTCGTCGAAAAGCAAACGCAATGTGGAGAGGAAGGTGATGTTTACTCCCAAGTACACAGAAGTCGACCACTCCACATTGATTTGGTATCGACAGGAACATGCTGCTGGTGTGGTGGTGCGTGGCACGGAGCTGAAGGCTGATGCTGAGAAGTTCGCAAGGCTTCACGACGCCCTAGACTTCAAGGCATCCGAAGGTTGACTCTTGTCGTTCAAGTTACGACATGCCCTTACCAACCGTAAGTCTCATGGCGAAGCTTTGGATGCCAACGAGGATGGAGTAGACGAGTTTCAGCACAAGGTGAAGGGCTTGATTGACAGGGAGGGCCTCACTCTCGGTCAAGTCTACAATGCTGACGAAACTGGTTTATTCTATCGCTCTTTGCCTGCGAACACTCTAGCCGAGGAGATGGAGAAGCATGTATCTGGCTGCATCTCTGCAAGCAACGGATATCTGCTTTGTGTTGTGCCAATGCTAACAGCATGCACCGGCTTAAGCCCGTTACTGTTGGCCGTGCAAAGCAGCCTCGGTGTTGTCATGGGGTGATGGATGTCCTTCCTGTCTTCTGGTACCATTCCTTGAAGGCATGGTTCACTGCCCACATCTTCAAAGACTGGTTCCACCGCCATTTCATTAAGGAGGTCATCCATTACCAGAACGGAGAAACTGGGAATCCCACACGACCAGGTAAAGGCCCTCCTTCTCTTCGACAATGCACCTGCTCACCCGTGCGACAAGGGCTTGGTGGCTGAGAATGGCTGCATTAGGTGCATGTTTCTGCCACCTAATACTGCTAATGGACCAAGAATTGATCATGGCAACGAAGAGGCTGTACCGACAGAAGTTCCTGGATGAGGTGATGGTTGTTCTCGAGGACGAGGATGAGTGTAAGGAGGGATGGGACACGCGAGGCCAGAGGACTTTGGAAAACCTTCGCCGCTACAGCATCAAGTCTGCCATCTACAACTGGACCAGTGCATGGAAGGAAGTCCCTGTCAAGACTCTAGAAAATGGTTGGTCTCGTCTGCTTCTCGGAATGGATGTGAAGCACGATTTCCTAGGTTTTGACGTGGATGATTTCCATGCACGTCTACATTTGCATGGGGACAATGTTGATGTGGACGAAGTGCATGAGTGGTTGGATGACGATGAGGGCGATTCTGGGTATCAGACCATGTCTGATATCGAGATCGCATCTTCAGTTGCTGGTGTCAGTACCCAGCTTGAAGATTCCGACAAAGACGGTGACGATGATGTGGACTTCTCTCAGCGTGACACTACTCCAACCATCCCCAAGCTGAGCGCACTCTGAGAACACCTAAAATTCGTTCTGGACTACCTGGAACACCCGGACTGCGACAGGGAGACGGGGCCCTTAGGACTTGTGGAGGAAGTGCGCGCTTTCAGGCAGCTCATCATTAATCGTCAAAATCGCCATTCCTTGCGTCAATCAACCATTGACAGCTATTTCATGCTCATGACCCCTGCTGTGCCCAGCCCTGGCTCAACTCCATTGCCTCCCCAAGACAGGCCCTCATGCTCCGAGCCACAGTCCAGCACATCAGGCATGGTGGAGTCACCACTCGACGTGAGTTTGCGCCTCTCTTCAGAGTCGTCTGCAGTGGGTACCCCATCACCACGACCCAGCGACGCACCCCTAGGTCACCTGCAAGAGCTACTCTCAGACTCTGACAGTGATTAAACCCCTACAATTTCTCCACTAGACCACACGGGAATTTACAGTGTTGTGCAGTGAAAAAAAAACAGTGCATAGTGTTAAGAAATTAGAATTCTGAGTGAAAAGACAAAGATTTAATTGACTTTCAGTGTAACGTAAATCAACTAGTGTTATGTTTAGAAAATGGTTTTATGAGAGGAAAGACTTTAAGTGCAGAGTGCAACACTTATTTCATTAAGGTACAATGGAGCACAAGTAAGACAAGAGTGTGCAGTGTTAAGAGAATGGAATTTTGAGTGCAGATGACTAAATTCAGTGCAAGACTTCATGAACAGTGTACTGCAAGTGCTTCAGGAACTCCTTCTTACTGTCAGAGTCTGAGAGGAGGCGGGTTATTCATCGAGATGGCCAGGGACTTGCTGTAAGTACCCAGAATGTTTCATATTATACTGTATTTTCCATACTGTACTTACCTCTAACACTTCATTTTACTCTTTTATGTCCCTTATTGGTGTGAATAGGGTCTTAGGTGCTAAGCATGTGCAGTAGGGAGGTGTTTTTCTGAGTTAGGCTAGGTTAGGGTGCATAACTACCAGTCCAAGAGCCAGGGACTTGTTGTAAGTACCCAGAATGTTTGATATTGTATAAATTCACCTCTAAAACTTCATTTTATGGTTGTTTTGCATTTATTTAAGTCTTTTATGTCCCTTATTGGTGTGAATTGGGTCTTAAATAGGTGCAATGCATGTCCAGAAGAAGTTGTATAGGCATTTCTCTGAGTTAGGGTCCATAAGTACAAGTCCAGGAGGACGGGGCCCACTCCCCGGACAGGACCACTTTCCGGACGTGCCTTTGGCTCTATCACGTCGGATATTGAAGGGATTACTAATATATATATATATATATATATATATATATATTGGAGTCATGCATCCACATCTTTGGACAAAACCGGGAATTATCAATCATTAATAACGTAGGGATCCCTCAGGTCGGGACCTATGAGTTTTGAAACTATGAGCCGATAGGCAGAGGGCGGTACGCCTATTACCTTCCCAGCACGGTGCCTCGCGCATCAGCTCTGGGATCCAATGGGATATATATATATATATATATATATATATATATATATATATATATATATATATATATATATATATATATATATATATATATATATATATATATATATATATATATATATATATATATATATATATATATATATATATATATATATATATATATATATATATATATATATATATATATATATATATATATATATATATATATATGTATGTATGTATATATATAAATATACATATAGTGTGTATATATATATATATATATATATATATATATATATATATATATATATATATAGTTCCACTCTCTCTCTCTCTCTCTCTCTCTCTCTCTCTCTCTATATATATATATATATATATATATATATATATATATATATATAATATTTTATGTATACACATTTTTATGTATATATACACCTCCGTGGCACAGTGGTCGAGTGTGCGTTTCGCATGCTTATGAGCGCTGGTTTGCCTCCCGCCAGAGTTTTGAAAACTTTGGGAAGCGTTTACCAAGCCACTTGCTACTTTGGCGGACACAAGGGGTGCTGTGGTTGAACTAGTGTTGCATGCTAGTATGCTTGCACTCAATCTGCTTAAGGCGGGCCGATTTCACTTGGGTCACAGACTACACACACATCCAAAGCCACTACAACACTACAATCACACTCACAAGCACCTCACCCTACATACAGTCTTTATCAGAGATCCTAAGCCACTAGGTAGGGATACATTGGCTGTATCGTCTCTGGTTCGGTAGGGATAGGCTGGTCCTGAAGAGGACCTCAACGGCTGATGATATATATATATATATATATATATATATATATATATATCATCATCCGTTTGAGTATCCACTGCAGGACCGGACTATCCCGACCGAAGTCGAGACGATACAGCCAATGTATCTCTACCAAGTGGCTTAGGGTGTCTAGTAGAGATTGTATGTAGGGTAAGAAGTGCTTGTAACTGTAACTGTAGTGTTGGAGTGGCTTTGGATGTGTGTGTAGTCTGTGAACCAAGTGTAATCGGCCCGCGCAAGCCGACTGGGTGCAAGCATACTTTACAGTAAGTGACACTGGTTCAACCACAGCACCCTTTGTGTCCGGTAATGCAGTACGTGGCCGGGTGAACGCTCCCAAAGTTTATTACCCTGGCGGGGCGCGAACCCTGGTCCACCCGTGTACGAAACGTACACTCTACCACTGTACCACAGAACCTCCTTATACATATATATATATATATATATATATATATATATATATATATATATATATTGCTATATATATATATATATTGCTACCTCTTTGGAAGAGGTAGCAAAATCTATAAAGGAGTTAAAGAATTTTAAGGCCCCAGGAGAGGATGGAATATTCCCTAAAATGCTTAAGGTGGAATATGACGTGTTGATGAATGCGCTTTTGAAACTTTTTAATGTGGGTTGGGATAATGGTGGAATTCGAAAAGAGTGGAAAAATGGAGTGATTATAAAAATACCAAAAGAGGGAGATTTAAGTGTGTGTGGCAATTGGAGAAGGATAACTTTGAAACCTGTAGTTGCAAAAGTCTTTTCCAAAATCTTGTTGAACAGAATAGAGCCAGTAATTGATAAAATTTTAAGAGAAGAACAAGCGGGATTTAGAAAGGGTCGAGGTTGTAATGATCAGATTTTTATTGTAAGGCATCTAATGCAACAAGCTAATGAGATGAAAATGCCACTTAGTATGTGTTTTGTGGATTTTGAAAAGGCGTTTGATAGTGTTTCACGTGGAGCTATGTTGAAAATTATGAGATTCTATGGTATACCAGAAAAGTTTGTAAATATTATTAGAAGCCTGCATCAAGGTACTTTTTGTAAGGTAATGGTGGGTGGTTCTTTGAGTGATCCATTTCAGGTTAGGTCAGGAGTGATTCAAGGAGGAGTTCTTTCGCCACTGCTGTTTGTTTTGGTTATGGATTATGTAATGAAAAAGTTGTAAGGAGAACAGGTGCAGGAATTAACTGGAAAGAAAATAAGAAGCTGATGGATTTGGACTATGCTGATGATATTGTACTGAATTGCGGAAGTATTTACGAGATGCAGAGGGTGCTTGATTGTCTGGTGGAGGAAGGAGAAAAAGTGGGATTGGTAATAAATTGTGGAAAGACTGAAATTATTAATATGAACGTGGAGAACCAAATCGATTGTGTAATTGGGAATAATGTGGTGAAGAATGTAGAAAACTTTAAATATCTGGGAACGATTGTATCATATTATGGATCATTAAACAATGAAATTGAGGAGAAGATTAGACAGGCTTGGCGAGCTGTTGGAATGTTGAAATCTGTTTGGAATAATAATATGCTTTCGGTACATACTAAAGTGAAAATTTACAAGTCCATGGTTAGATCAATTTTAATTTATGGGTATGAGTCATGGTACAGTACCATTGCAACAGATCAGAAAGTATCAGGATTTGAGAATAAAATACTGAGAAGGATTCTTGGGGTAAAGTGGCAAGACAGTTACAAATGAAAGAGTAAGGGATATCATGAGAGTGGAACCAGTTAATGAATATGTGAGACTGTCTCGCTGGAAGTGGCTGGGGAACATATACTGAAAAGAAAGGTAGTTTAATACAGGATGTGCCAGAGTGGACTGCTAGAGGAAGAAGAGGTAGAGGTAGGCCGAGGGAAACCTGGTTGAGGACAATGAAAAAAGAAGCAGGAGAGGAGTGTTGGTGGGACCTGAAGGAGATGGCAAGAGACAAATATTGGTGGAGAGAGTTCATTGAGGCCCTATGCATCCCGTGGGGTGCCACAGGAAATGATATATATATATATATATATATATATATATATATATATATATATATATATATATATATATATATATGTGTGTGTGTGTGTGTGTGTGTGTGTGTGTGTGTGTGTGGTTTACCCAACGTGCACAAGTTAGGAATTCCTCTTAGAAATACAGGTATATCGAAGGAAAATGCTGGCGAGTGTCATCTCCATCATTATTTGTCTTTTTTGGAAGTTACGGTGCCATGGGTCCATTGCTGATGTTCTGATTTCTTTATATATATATATATATATATATATATATATATATATATATATATATATATATATATATATAATGCTCAATAGGAATGAATGATATATATATATATATATATATATATATATATATATATATATATATATATATATATATACCTAGGCTGCTTCCCCCAAGGAAAGGGAGGTAGCCGAGACAGGACGACACACTCCCCATTTACTCATCCATTCAAACACATTCATTCGCATCTTTGCCCCAAAGGGGAGAACGGACAGATCCTCAACGCACCACACCGCACAAGGGTCAACTGCGCAATGCAATCAGTGACATCCGCAGTAGGGCCCGACAGCAGAACTGGTTTACCCCTGCCACATCATAACAGACCCATCCCCTTATCCGCACCTGACCTGACTAGTTGATTAGACCCAATGCAAGAGAATATCCCCTCAGGGCTGCGTCATCACTTATTCATTTACAATTTCTCTCCATTTATTTCTGTCACGCACAGCCACTCTTCCTTGCTCAACAGACATCCCTCTCGCATCCAGCGCTCTCTTCACATTTATATATATATATATATATATATATATATATATATATATATATATATATATATATATATATATATATATATATATATATATATATTAGTATATTTAGGCAGAATGTTTTCTTTTATACAAAAATCATTAAAGACCAAGGCGTAGCCATTGTTCACTATTTTTCTGTTGATCTTTTCAAGTTTTCTTACACATTGTTTTACACTATGATTCAGGTTGTAGATAATATGTCCAAGATCCATGTCGTAACTATATTTTATTAATTATTTATTTTCATTTTTCCTAGGACGTTTCGTGTATCCTTACACATCATCAGCGACTGTAATATAGATACAATACACTATAAAACATGACATATACAACATAAACCTATACAATATATATACTGAAATGTACAACAACGACTAATAAAAGTGTAGAGTTACAAAAGTATGGATAAAAGAGACAACCCTTTAGGTGAAGTCAAGTATGAGCTACAGTTAAAAGAGTATGGATAAAAGAGACACACCTTATAGGTGTAGTCAGCTATGAGCTACGTGGTTGACTGCGAAGGTTGTATGGGTGAGTGGGTGTTTGTGGCTGTGTAGTGTTGCCAGTTGTGTTATTGTGTGTGTAATGTTCATTTGTAATTGTCGCTGCTTGTGGTCGGGCCTTTGTGTATTTAAACAGTTTGAGGGTACGATCTAGTCCGGTAGTTTGGTTGTTTATGGCCGGCGTGTTTTCACGTATGAGAAGTGCTTCTGCCAGTTGTAGTCTAATGTGGTCATGACATTTTTTTATTATATTAGTATTTTCTATTAGAACTTGTCTGTTTATTGATGTGTGATGTTGAGTCATATGATCTTTTATAGAACCGGATTGTAGGTGCATGGTTAAACGTCTGCTTAGTGTGGTTGTGGTCATACCAATATATTTCATGTGACGAAGTTTACAACCTTCGTGTGGGCAAGTGAATTCATAAACTACATTGGTATGTTGAAGTTTGTTGGTTTGTTGAGCTGTGTTGTTTTTCATAATCATGTTGCTAACTTTCCTGTTTTTATAGTAAATAATTAAACTGAGCTTGTCTGAGGGGATAACACATGATGTGTTACGTGTCACAATCTCTCTAAGTACACGTTCATCCGTTTTATAAGCAGGGGACATCTGATTACCATAATACACATTGTGGGTAACAGTATGGGGAAGCGGTTGGACATTTGTGGTTGAGACTTGTTTTGAAATAAATTGACATATTTCTCTGTCAACTATTTGATTGGAATAACCATTGTTAATTAAGATCTGCTTTAATTTAGTTACTTCTGAGTGGAAGAGTTCCCACGATGAGCAGTTCCTATGAGCACGACGTAAGTATGACCTGATAACTGACAATTGGTACCGCTGCGGACACTCACTCTCAGCATTAAGGCATCTACCCAAGTCCGTAGCTTTACGATATACGGAGGTTTTATAGTTACCATTCTCCTCTTCTATTAATACATCAAGAAAAGGGATTTTGTTGTTTGCACTTATCTCATAAGTAAATTTTAATATTGAGTTATGTTCCATGGCAGTTCTTAGTTGTTTAAGGTGGTTTTCGTCTCTAACAACCACATAGATATCATCAACATAGCGACAATACGTGGTTGGACGCAGGTTGGTATCTTCTAACACTTTGTTTTCTAGGTGACACATGTAAAAGGCAGCAAATGTTGGGCCCAGGGGTGAACCCATGCTGACTCCGTTAACCTGCTGATACAGCTTACCGTCTGGGCTGCGAAAGGGAGCTTCGGTGGTGCATGCTCTCAGTAATGTTTCCAAGTTGTGGGTTGAGATCTTAGGTGGGCACAGGGTTGGGTGGTGATACACATTTTCTAAAATTATCTGTATAGTTTGGTCTACTGGTACGTTAGTGAAGAGGCTTTCAACATCTAACGAAGCCAAGAGTCCGCTGGGTCGAGTAGAGCGGATAATGTCTATGAACTGGTCTGTGGACTTCAGGGAAAACTTCGCTGGAATGTATGGTGTAATGATTTGATTTACTTGTCTCGCTGTTGTATACGTTGGTGTGGTTACCTGGGAGATGATGGGACGGAGTGGGTTGTTGGTTTTATGGGTTTTTACATTACCGTAGATGTACCCTGGAGCATACTGTCCAACTATGGGGGTGAGGTGTGGTGAGTCTCGGCATGCGTTGTTTGCAGTAATAACTCGATTGATTTTCTTTTTGAGAGTTTCTGTTGGATCACGGGAAATCTGCTGGAATTTGGTATTGTCACTGAGAATAGCATCCAGTTTGTGTTGGTAGTCTTCTTTGTTGAGGAGAACATAAATATTAGACTTATCAGCTCGCCTAATGACTATGTCTGTATTAGTTCGAAGATCCTTGGCTGCTTGCTGAAGTTCTGGTGTAAGGAGAGAGCTCCGTTTGTAGCTGCGTCGTCGTGTGCCCTCGGCCCTCAATTGGTCTTGCAGGTCAGGGTTAATGGTAATTTTGCCTTGTTGTTCCAATTTTTGCAGTGATGTATTAAGTAATTCTAATTCCATCATTTTGTTAATTTTGTCAAACCTCGGCTGTAGGTGGCAATTAAGGCCCAGGTTTAACACTTTCTTCTCTTGTTCAGTCAGTACATGATTCGAGAGATTACGGAAAGAATCGGATTTTTCTGGTAAGGTGACTTGTCCTCCATATAGCTTGTTCAGTTTTTTAATGGTTCTAGTTTTGGTTATTTCTTCTGTTTGACGGCGAAGGTCGTCCAAGGCTTGATTGATGTTGTGGCGGACGTCATCGTTGATGTCAAAGATGTTATATTCGACCAAGAGGGCGGTACGCTGATCGTTCAGCTGTTTTCTTTCTATCTCTTTTAGGTGTTTTTGGCGGAGCACTAGTTGTTTTCTATACTCCAGTGTAATGTTTTCTTGCCTTGCTGCCGGGTCATGGGTTCGAATATTAGTATATTTAGGCAGAATGTTTTCTTTTATACAAAAATCATTAAAGACCAAGGCGTAGCCATTGTTCACTATTTTTCTGTTGATCTTTTCAAGTTTTTCTTACACATTGTTTTACACTATGATTCAGGTTGTAGATAATATGTCCAAGATCCATGTCGTAACTATATTTTATTAATCATTTATTTTCATTTTTCCTAGGACGTTTCGTGTATCCTTACACATCATCAGCGACTGTAATATAGATACAATACACTATAAAACATGACATATACAACATAAACCTATACAATATATATACTGAAATGTACAACAACGACTAATAAAAGTGTAGAGTTACAAAAGTATGGATAAAAGAGACAACCCTTTAGGTGAAGTCAAGTATGAGCTACAGTTAAAAGAGTATGGATAAAAGAGACAAACCTTATAGGTGTAGTCAGCTATGAGCTACGTGGTTGACTGCGAAGGTTGTATGGGTGAGTGGGTGTTTGTGGCTGTGTAGTGTTGCCAGTTGTGTTATTGTGTGTGTAATGTTCATTTGTAATTGTCGCTGCTTGTGGTCGGGCCTTTGTGTATTTAAACAGTTTGAGGGTACGATCTAGTCCGGTAGTTTGGTTGTTTATGGCCGGCGTGTTTTCACGTATGAGAAGTGCTTCTGCCAGTTGTAGTCTAATGTGGTCATGACATTTTTTTATTATATTAGTATTTTCTATTAGAACTTGTCTGTTTATTGATGTGTGATGTTGAGTCATATGATCTTTTATAGAACCGGATTGTAGGTGCATGGTTAAACGTCTGCTTAGTGTGGTTGTGGTCATACCAATATATTTCATGTGACGAAGTTTACAACCTTCGTGTGGGCAAGTGAATTCATAAACTACATTGGTATGTTGAAGTTTGTTGGTTTGTTGAGCTGTGTTGTTTTTCATAATCATGTTGCTAACTTTCCTGTTTTTATAGTAAATAATTAAACTGAGCTTGTCTGAGGGGATAACACATGATGTGTTACGTGTCACAATCTCTCTAAGTACACGTTCATCCGTTTTATAAGCAGGGGACATCTGATTACCATAATACACATTGTGGGTAACAGTATGGGGAAGCGGTTGGACATTTGTGGTTGAGACTTGTTTTGAAATAAATTGACATATTTCTCTGTCAACTATTTGATTGGAATAACCATTGTTAATTAAGATCTGCTTTAATTTAGTTACTTCTGAGTGGAAGAGTTCCCACGATGAGCAGTTCCTATGAGCACGACGTAAGTATGACCTGATAACTGACAATTGGTACCGCTGCGGACACTCACTCTCAGCATTAAGGCATCTACCCAAGTCCGTAGCTTTACGATATACGGAGGTTTTATAGTTACCATTCTCCTCTTCTATTAAACATCAAGAAAAGGGATTTTGTTGTTTGCACTTATCTCATAAGTAAATTTTAATATTGAGTTATGTTCCATGGCAGTTCTTAGTTGTTTAAGGTGGTTTTCGTCTCTAACAACCACATAGATATCATCAACATAGCGACAATACGTGGTTGGACGCAGGTTGGTATCTTCTAACACTTTGTTTTCTAGGTGACACATGTAAAAGGCAGCAAATGTTGGGCCCAGGGGTGAACCCATGCTGACTCCGTTAACCTGCTGATACAGCTTACCGTCTGGGCTGCGAAAGGGAGCTTCGGTGGTGCATGCTCTCAGTAATGTTTCCAAGTTGTGGGTTGAGATCTTAGGTGGGCACAGGGTTGGGTGGTGATACACATTTTCTAAAATTATCTGTATAGTTTGGTCTACTGGTACGTTAGTGAAGAGGCTTTCAACATCTAACGAAGCCAAGAGTCCGCTGGGTCGAGTAGAGCGGATAATGTCTATGAACTGGTCTGTGGACTTCAGGGAAAACTTCGCTGGAATGTATGGTGTAATGATTTGATTTACTTGTCTCGCTGTTGTATACGTTGGTGTGGTTACCTGGGAGATGATGGGACGGAGTGGGTTGTTGGTTTTATGGGTTTTTACATTACCGTAGATGTACCCTGGACCAGAACTTCAGCAAGCAGCCAAGGATCTTCGAACTAATACAGACATAGTCATTAGGCGAGCTGATAAGTCTAACATTTATGTTCTCCTCAACAAAGAAGACTACCAACACAAACTGGATGCTATTCTCAGTGACAATACCAAATTCCAGCAGATTTCCCGTGATCCAACAGAAACTCTCAAGAAGAAAATCAATCGAGTTATTACTGCAAACAACGCATGCCGAGACTCACCACACCTCACCCCCATAGTTGGACAGTATGCTCCAGGGTACATCTACGGTAATGTAAAAACCCATAAAACCAACAACCCACTCCGTCCCATCATCTCCCAGGTAACCACACCAACGTATACAACAGCGAGACAAGTAAATCAAATCATTACACCATACATTCCAGCGAAGTTTTCCCTGAAGTCCACAGACCAGTTCATAGACATTATCCGCTCTACTCGACCCAGCGGACTCTTGGCTTCGTTAGATGTTGAAAGCCTCTTCACTAACGTACCAGTAGACCAAACTATACAGATAATTTTAGAAAATGTGTATCACCACCCAACCCTGTGCCCACCTAAGATCTCAACCCACAACTTGGAAACATTACTGAGAGCATGCACCACCGAAGCTCCCTTTCGCAGCCCAGACGGTAAGCTGTATCAGCAGGTTAACGGAGTCAGCATGGAGTTCACCCCTGGGCCCAACATTTGCTGCCTTTTACATGTGTCACCTAGAAAACAAAGTGTTAGAAGATACCAACCTGCGTCCAACCACGTATTGTCGCTATGTTGATGATATCTATGTGGTTGTTAGAGACGAAAACCACCTTAAACAACTAAGAACTGCCATGGAACATAACTCAATATTAAAATTTACTTATGAGATAAGTGCAAACAACAAAATCCCTTTTCTTGATGTATTAATAGAAGAGGAGAATGGTAACTATAAAACCTCCGTATATCGTAAAGCTACGGACTTGGGTAGATGCCTTAATGCTGAGAGTGAGTGTCCGCAGCGGTACCAATTGTCAGTTATCAGGTCATACTTACGTCGTGCTCATAGGAACTGCTCATCGTGGGAACTCTTCCACTCAGAAGTAACTAAATTAAAGCAGATCTTAATTAACAATGGTTATTCCAATCAAATAGTTGACAGAGAAATATGTCAATTTATTTCAAAACAAGTCTCAACCACAAATGTCCAACCGCTTCCCCATACTGTTACCCACAATGTGTATTATGGTAATCAGATGTCCCCTGCTTATAAAACGGATGAACGTGTACTTAGAGAGATTGTGACACGTAACACATCATGTGTTATCCCCTCAGACAAGCTCAGTTTAATTATTTACTATAAAAACAGGAAAGTTAGCAACATGATTATGAAAAACAACACAGCTCAACAAACCAACAAACTTCAACATACCAATGTAGTTTATGAATTCACTTGCCCACACGAAGGTTGTAAACTTCGTCACATGAAATATATTGGTATGACCACAACCACACTAAGCAGACGTTTAACCATGCACCTACAATCCGGTTCTATAAAAGATCATATGACTCAACATCACACATCAATAAACAGACAAGTTCTAATAGAAAATACTAATATAATAAAAAAATGTCATGACCACATTAGACTACAACTGGCAGAAGCACTTCTCATACGTGAAAACACGCCGGCCATAAACAACCAAACTACCGGACTAGATCGTACCCTCAAACTGTTTAAATACACAAAGGCCCGACCACAAGCAGCGACAATTACAAATGAACATTACACACACAATAACACAACTGGCAACACTACACAGCCACAAACACCCACTCACCCATACAACCTTCGCAGTCAACCACGTAGCTCATAGCTGACTACACCTATAAGGTTTGTCTCTTTTATCCATACTCTTTTAACTGTAGCTCATACTTGACTTCACCTAAAGGGTTGTCTCTTTTATCCATACTTTTGTAACTCTACACTTTTATTAGTCGTTGTTGTACATTTCAGTATATATATTGTATAGGTTTATGTTGTATATGTCATGTTTTATAGTGTATTGTATCTATATTACAGTCGCTGATGATGTGTAAGGATACACGAAACGTCCTAGGAAAAATGAAAATAAATGATTAATAAAATATAGTTACGACATGGATCTTGGACATATTATCTACAACCTGAATCATAGTGTAAAACAATGTGTAAGAAAACTTGAAAAGATCAACAGAAAAATAGTGAACAATGGCTACGCCTTGGTCTTTAATGATTTTTGTATAAAAGAAAACATTCTGCCTAAATATACTAATATTCGAACCCATGACCCGGCAGCAAGGCAAGAAAACATTACACTGGAGTATAGAAAACAACTAGTGCTCCGCCAAAAACACCTAAAAGAGATAGAAAGAAAACAGCTGAACGATCAGCGTACCGCCCTCTTGGTCGAATATAACATCTTTGACATCAACGATGACGTCCGCCACAACATCAATCAAGCCTTGGACGACCTTCGCCGTCAAACAGAAGAAATAACCAAAACTAGAACCATTAAAAAACTGAACAAGCTATATGGAGGACAAGTCACCTTACCAGAAAAATCCGATTCTTTCCGTAATCTCTCGAATCATGTACTGACTGAACAAGAGAAGAAAGTGTTAAACCTGGGCCTTAATTGCCACCTACAGCCGAGGTTTGACAAAATTAACAAAATGATGGAATTAGAATTACTTAATACATCACTGCAAAAATTGGAACAACAAGGCAAAATTACCATTAACCCTGACCTGCAAGACCAATTGAGGGCCGAGGGCACACGACGACGCAGCTACAAACGGAGCTCTCTCCTTACACCAGAACTTCAGCAAGCAGCCAAGGATCTTCGAACTAATACAGACATAGTCATTAGGCGAGCTGATAAGTCTAATATTTATGTTCTCCTCAACAAAGAAGACTACCAACACAAACTGGATGCTATTCTCAGTGACAATACCAAATTCCAGCAGATTTCCCGTGATCCAACAGAAACTCTCAAGAAGAAAATCAATCGAGTTATTACTGCAAACAACGCATGCCGAGACTCACCACACCTCACCCCCATAGTTGGACAGTATGCTCCAGGGTACATCTACGGTAATGTAAAAACCCATAAAACCAACAACCCACTCCGTCCCATCATCTCCCAGGTAACCACACCAACGTATACAACAGCGAGACAAGTAAATCAAATCATTACACCATACATTCCAGCGAAGTTTTCCCTGAAGTCCACAGACCAGTTCATAGACATTATCCGCTCTACTCGACCCAGCGGACTCTTGGCTTCGTTAGATGTTGAAAGCCTCTTCACTAACGTACCAGTAGACCAAACTATACAGATAATTTTAGAAAATGTGTATCACCACCCAACCCTGTGCCCACCTAAGATCTCAACCCACAACTTGGAAACATTACTGAGAGCATGCACCACCGAAGCTCCCTTTCGCAGCCCAGACGGTAAGCTGTATCAGCAGGTTAACGGAGTCAGCATGGGTTCACCCCTGGGCCCAACATTTGCTGCCTTTTACATGTGTCACCTAGAAAACAAAGTGTTAGAAGATACCAACCTGCGTCCAACCACGTATTGTCGCTATGTTGATGATATCTATGTGGTTGTTAGAGACGAAAACCACCTTAAACAACTAAGAACTGCCATGGAACATAACTCAATATTAAAATTTACTTATGAGATAAGTGCAAACAACAAAATCCCTTTTCTTGATGTATTAATAGAAGAGGAGAATGGTAACTATAAAACCTCCGTATATCGTAAAGCTACGGACTTGGGTAGATGCCTTAATGCTGAGAGTGAGTGTCCGCAGCGGTACCAATTGTCAGTTATCAGGTCATACTTACGTCGTGCTCATAGGAACTGCTCATCGTGGGAACTCTTCCACTCAGAAGTAACTAAATTAAAGCAGATCTTAATTAACAATGGTTATTCCAATCAAATAGTTGACAGAGAAATATGTCAATTTATTTCAAAACAAGTCTCAACCACAAATGTCCAACCGCTTCCCCATACTGTTACCCACAATGTGTATTATGGTAATCAGATGTCCCCTGCTTATAAAACGGATGAACGTGTACTTAGAGAGATTGTGACACGTAACACATCATGTGTTATCCCCTCAGACAAGCTCAGTTTAATTATTTACTATAAAAACAGGAAAGTTAGCAACATGATTATGAAAAACAACACAGCTCAACAAACCAACAAACTTCAACATACCAATGTAGTTTATGAATTCACTTGCCCACACGAAGGTTGTAAACTTCGTCACATGAAATATATTGGTATGACCACAACCACACTAAGCAGACGTTTAACCATGCACCTACAATCCGGTTCTATAAAAGATCATATGACTCAACATCACACATCAATAAACAGACAAGTTCTAATAGAAAATACTAATATAATAAAAAAATGTCATTGTCGTAAAGACTTTGTAGTTAATTGTAGAGAAGTATTTTTTTAGACTTGTGGTCGAGCGGCTTTTATATCTTGTAGTAGTTTCCCCACCAGATGTCATGTAGTGACGGGAGAGGTAAAGAATAGTATGGGACTATTTTTATTTGTCTTGGAAATATTAAACAGGTATAATAGTATAAGTCCTGGGTAGCTACCTCCCTGTCTCGCTATCTCTCTCTCTCTCTCTGTTCTAAAGCTAATCTCCGTCTCGACCTCTCTCTAGGGTCGCTTGTCTCCTTCTAAACTCTCTTTCCTCACATCTCGTGTAGTAGGGTGTGTGTGTCACGTATCTTCCTCATGGCAACAGAACTTTCTCACGAGAGGACTGCTGACAGCTAACTGAATCATCTCCTTACTGGCCGCTGTCGTCAGCTTTCCCCCGTGTAAGCGTTTAGCGCTGCTCGCTTCTCGCAAACACAACACCTTCTCATCATTTGACTTCCTGCTTCTATCTGTCTCTCTATCTATCTATTTATCTATCTATCTAGTATGATTTGCAATTATAATATGGAGACCTACCACATTGCTCTGCCGCGCAAAAATGGCGTACCATCGACATTTAATAGTTATAATATATTAATACATACTACATACACATTATAATGAACTTATAAGCTAATTAAGTGAAATACATAATATTGTAAAGTAACATAATTGTATGAATATTGTATACATATATTATTCATAGTAAATAGTGATTATTCAGTAATATTACATTTTAAATAAGTTGTATACATATTTGAATAAATGCAATATAATTGTGCAATGGTAATACTGCTAAGTTATACATTACATATTTGAGTTATCACTTTAGTAATGTCTAATATTTCATCTAACTTGTATGATGATACTGGTAATATAGAATTGTGCTATAATTGTATGACTTATAATATTGTACTAACATTGTGGTATTACATAATTGTGTTGGCCTTATAATTGTAGTTACATTTTGTTAATGCAACTATTACATATGTGTCTTGGCCTTATAATTGTAGTTAAAGTTACATAAAAGTTACATCTTGTTAATGCAACTGTTTTGTCGTTACATAATTGTTACATATCGTTTGTAGGTACATAATTGTTGTTAAAGTTACATAAAAGTTACATCTTGTTAATGCAACTGTTACATAATTGGCAAAGTGTAACATAATGCAATCGTTTGTCGTTACATAATTGTTACATATCGTTTGTAGGTACATAATTGTAGTTAGTGTAACATAATGCAATCGTTTGTCGTTACATAATTATAGTATGGAGTTACATAATTGTAATAACTGCAGTCCTAACATATGCTGCGGTCGATGATAGTGATGATGTGTCGTGCCACTTGTATGTGGAGACAACAATTTGCTTTTTTGTTTGTAGATTATGTGGTATTTTGACTTATGTAGTAACATTTACACTTATTTTCATTTGTTTGTTATGTGATCTTACTCTATTTCTCTTTTTTCTGTTTTACTTTTCTTTCTTTCTTTTTTTTTTTTTTTTTTTTATGTATTGATTTTCCATAGTTTGTTTCTCTTTGCTTGTGTACGCTTGTTTCCATGTTGTTCATGGTTACATAATTACTGGCTAATTTTCTTGGGATACTTTTTTAAAGTTTAGTTTATATTGCACAGATATTACTGAAAATGATATTATATAGTCCCATATTTTGTTATTTTATATAAAAAAAATATATATACATATATACAGTATTAACTATACACACTGACTTGTTGTTCACCTGTACCTATCGTGGGTAATATGTGTGTCAGCACTGTGTGGAAATCATTGTCTTCACGATTGTGTTGAAGATGTTCACTCTTGCTAACGGCATTTGTGTTGGCCATTTTTTTTTTCTTCTCTAGGTTACCTTGTAACTTAATTTGTCTGTTTCCACTAGGTAGCTTTAATTAATAAATGTTTAATACAGTTCTTTTAATTGCTCACTGAGTAACTGTGATTGTATATTTTCTTTATTACTTTGTAGATATAATAATGTATAGTTGTATGTATGAAACACGTATTTTATGTAGGTATAAATGGTAACACTCGTTGGTAGTAAATAAATGTTATAATAGATGAATGAATATATACAGTGTAGAATATTTATTGTTGGTGATTATTTAGTGTTTGAGTTATGAAGATAACTGAAGTAGGTATATGAATTTAAGTTGTAACTATACAACACGTTTTATATGTTTGTGCAGAAGCTTATTGTCTATCACTGTGTATTGTATGAATGAAGTAACTATGTAACTCACTAATTTTTACCGTGGTGTGAGTGGTGGTGCAGGTGGTGTGTTGACTGACGTGGCGTCTGTTCAGCAAGCACGCATGATGACCTCAACTTCCCACACTGGTAGCTGTGGTGAGTGAATGAGTAGCGATGAGTAACTTGAGTGAAGACGAGTGAGTAAGATGAGTTATGAGTCGTGTCTCACTCTTCGTTTGTTTGTTTGTTTGTTTGTATGTTTTCTTTCTTTCTTGATGTATTCTTGGTCCTTTTTTCTTGTGATTTACTCGTTGTAGGATGAAGACTGCCGCTACTTGTAGGTGCGTGTAGAAGATTATACAGACGACATAGAGTTGTTAATTGTAGTTGATTGTAGATGGCTGTAGTTCGCTTATTCGTCGTAGACTTGTAGACTATTTGCACTGTAGGCTGTATTTTGTAGGATTCAATGTAGAACTGAAGCTAATCTTGTAGTATCGGTTGCTTTTGTAGAAATTTGCTTTTAATTCGGAGACGATGTCCGCAGATTTGCTGATTTGTCGTTAAGCTACTTGCAAGGCGTCGAGTGATCTCTTGACCTCTGCATCAGCGTAAAGATCTGGGAGACGGAGGGGCAGGAGCTGATATTGTTGGTTGTTGTCAATCTTGATATTTTGTAGGAATTTAATGTTGATTCGTAGACGAGGTTCGTATACGTTCGCTGCTACCAAATGTCATAAAGACTTTGTATCATAAAGCAGCGACTTTGTATTTGCTTGTAGAGGCGTATATTTTAGACTTGTGGTCGAGCGGCTTTTATATCTTGTAGTAGTTTCCCCACCAGATGTCATGTAGTGACGGGAGAGGTAAAGAATAGTATGGGACTATTTTTATTTGTCTTGGAAATATTAAACAGGTATAATAGTATAAGTCCTGGGTAGCTACCTCCCTGTCTCGCTATCTCTCTCTCTCTCTCTGTTCTAAAGCTAATCTCCGTCTCGACCTCTCTCTAGGGTCGCTTGTCTCCTTCTAAACTCTCTTTCCTCACATCTCGTGTAGTAAGGTGTGTGTGTCACGTATCTTCCTCATGGCAACAGAACTTTCTCACGAGAGGACTGCTGACAGCTAACTGAATCATCTCCTTACTGGCCGCTGTCGTCAGCTTTCCCCGTGTAAGCGTTTAGCGCTGCTCGCTTCTACGCAAACACAACACCTTCTCATCATTTGACTTCCTGCTTCTATCTGTCTCTCTATCTATCTATTTATCTATCTATCTAGTATGATTTGCAATTATAATATGGAGACCTACCACATCATGACCACATTAGACTACAACTGGCAGAAGCACTTCTCATACGTGAAAACACGCCGGCCATAAACAACCAAACTACCGGACTAGATCGTACCCTCAAACTGTTTAAATACACAAAGGCCCGACCACAAGCAGCGACAATTACAAATGAACATTACACACACAATAACACAACTGGCAACACTACACAGCCACAAACACCCACTCACCCATACAACCTTCGCAGTCAACCACTTAGCTCATAGCTGACTACACCTATAAGGTTTGTCTCTTTTATCCATACTCTTTTAACTGTAGCTCATACTTGACTTCACCTAAAGGGTTGTCTCTTTTATCCATACTTTTGTAACTCTACACTTTTATTAGTCGTTGTTGTACATTTCAGTATATATATTGTATAGGTTTATGTTGTATATGTCATGTTTTATAGTGTATTGTATCTATATTACAGTCGCTGATGATGTGTAAGGATACACGAAACGTCCTAGGAAAAATGAAAATAAATGATTAATAAAATATAGTTACGACATGGATCTTGGACATATTATCTACAACCTGAATCATAGTGTAAAACAATGTGTAAGAAAACTTGAAAAGATCAACAGAAAAATAGTGAACAATGGCTACGCCTTGGTCTTTAATGATTTTTGTATAAAAGAAAACATTCTGCCTAAATATACTAATATTCGAACCCATGACCCGGCAGCAAGGCAAGAAAACATTACACTGGAGTATAGAAAACAACTAGTGCTCCGCCAAAAACACCTAAAAGAGATAGAAAGAAAACAGCTGAACGATCAGCGTACCGCCCTCTTGGTCGAATATAACATCTTTGACATCAACGATGACGTCCGCCACAACATCAATCAAGCCTTGGACGACCTTCGCCGTCAAACAGAAGAAATAACCAAAACTAGAACCATTAAAAAACTGAACAAGTTATATGGAGGACAAGTCACCTTACCAGAAAAATCCGATTCTTTCCGTAATCTCTCGAATCATGTACTGACTGAACAAGAGAAGAAAGTGTTAAACCTGGGCCTTAATTGCCACCTACAGCCGAGGTTTGACAAAATTAACAAAATGATGGAATTAGAATTACTTAATACATCACTGCAAAAATTGGAACAACAAGGCAAAATTACCATTAACCCTGACCTGCAAGACCAATTGAGGGCCGAGGGCACACGACGACGCAGCTACAAACGGAGCTCTCTCCTTACACCAGAACTTCAGCAAGCAGCCAAGGATCTTCGAACTAATACAGACATAGTCATTAGGCGAGCTGATAAGTCTAATATTTATGTTCTCCTCAACAAAGAAGACTACCAACACAAACTGGATGCTATTCTCAGTGACAATACCAAA
Organism: Coenobita brevimanus; assembly: GCF_032717465.1. NCBI lineage: Eukaryota > Metazoa > Arthropoda > Malacostraca > Decapoda > Coenobitidae > Coenobita > Coenobita brevimanus. Next base: position 19,434,379 of record NC_137039.1, on the reverse strand, counting down.
TTCCAGCAGATTTCCCGTGATCCAACAGAAACTCTCAAGAAGAAAATCAATCGAGTTATTACTGCAAACAACGCATGCCGAGACTCACCACACCTCACCCCCATAGTTGGACAGTATGCTCCAGGGTACATCTACGGTAATGTAAAAACCCATAAAACCAACAACCCACTCCGTCCCATCATCTCCCAGGTAACCACACCAACGTATACAACAGCGAGACAAGTAAATCAAATCATTACACCATACATTCCAGCGAAGTTTTCCCTGAAGTCCACAGACCAGTTCATAGACATTATCCGCTCTACTCGACCCAGCGGACTCTTGGCTTCGTTAGATGTTGAAAGCCTCTTCACTAACGTACCAGTAGACCAAACTATACAGATAATTTTAGAAAATGTGTATCACCACCCAACCCTGTGCCCACCTAAGATCTCAACCCACAACTTGGAAACATTACTGAGAGCATGCACCACCGAAGCTCCCTTTCGCAGCCCAGACGGTAAGCTGTATCAGCAGGTTAACGGAGTCAGCATGGGTTCACCCCTGGGCCCAACATTTGCTGCCTTTTACATGTGTCACCTAGAAAACAAAGTGTTAGAAGATACCAACCTGCGTCCAACCACGTATTGTCGCTATGTTGATGATATCTATGTGGTTGTTAGAGACGAAAACCACCTTAAACAACTAAGAACTGCCATGGAACATAACTCAATATTAAAATTTACTTATGAGATAAGTGCAAACAACAAAATCCCTTTTCTTGATGTATTAATAGAAGAGGAGAATGGTAACTATAAAACCTCCGTATATCGTAAAGCTACGGACTTGGGTAGATGCCTTAATGCTGAGAGTGAGTGTCCGCAGCGGTACCAATTGTCAGTTATCAGGTCATACTTACGTCGTGCTCATAGGAACTGCTCATCGTGGGAACTCTTCCACTCAGAAGTAACTAAATTAAAGCAGATCTTAATTAACAATGGTTATTCCAATCAAATAGTTGACAGAGAAATATGTCAATTTATTTCAAAACAAGTCTCAACCACAAATGTCCAACCGCTTCCCCATACTGTTACCCACAATGTGTATTATGGTAATCAGATGTCCCCTGCTTATAAAACGGATGAACGTGTACTTAGAGAGATTGTGACACGTAACACATCATGTGTTATCCCCTCAGACAAGCTCAGTTTAATTATTTACTATAAAAACAGGAAAGTTAGCAACATGATTATGAAAAACAACACAGCTCAACAAACCAACAAACTTCAACATACCAATGTAGTTTATGAATTCACTTGCCCACACGAAGGTTGTAAACTTCGTCACATGAAATATATTGGTATGACCACAACCACACTAAGCAGACGTTTAACCATGCACCTACAATCCGGTTCTATAAAAGATCATATGACTCAACATCACACATCAATAAACAGACAAGTTCTAATAGAAAATACTAATATAATAAAAAAATGTCATGACCACATTAGACTACAACTGGCAGAAGCACTTCTCATACGTGAAAACACGCCGGCCATAAACAACCAAACTACCGGACTAGATCGTACCCTCAAACTGTTTAAATACACAAAGGCCCGACCACAAGCAGCGACAATTACAAATGAACATTACACACACAATAACACAACTGGCAACACTACACAGCCACAAACACCCACTCACCCATACAACCTTCGCAGTCAACCACGTAGCTCATAGCTGACTACACCTATAAGGTTTGTCTCTTTTATCCATACTCTTTTAACTGTAGCTCATACTTGACTTCACCTAAAGGGTTGTCTCTTTTATCCATACTTTTGTAACTCTACACTTTTATTAGTCGTTGTTGTACATTTCAGTATATATATTGTATAGGTTTATGTTGTATATGTCATGTTTTATAGTGTATTGTATCTATATTACAGTCGCTGATGATGTGTAAGGATACACGAAACGTCCTAGGAAAAATGAAAATAAATGATTAATAAAATATAGTTACGACATGGATCTTGGACATATTATCTACAACCTGAATCATAGTGTAAAACAATGTGTAAGAAAACTTGAAAAGATCAACAGAAAAATAGTGAACAATGGCTACGCCTTGGTCTTTAATGATTTTTGTATAAAAGAAAACATTCTGCCTAAATATACTAATATTCGAACCCATGACCCGGCAGCAAGGCAAGAAAACATTACACTGGAGTATAGAAAACAACTAGTGCTCCGCCAAAAACACCTAAAAGAGATAGAAAGAAAACAGCTGAACGATCAGCGTACCGCCCTCTTGGTCGAATATAACATCTTTGACATCAACGATGACGTCCGCCACAACATCAATCAAGCCTTGGACGACCTTCGCCGTCAAACAGAAGAAATAACCAAAACTAGAACCATTAAAAAACTGAACAAGCTATATGGAGGACAAGTCACCTTACCAGAAAAATCCGATTCTTTCCGTAATCTCTCGAATCATGTACTGACTGAACAAGAGAAGAAAGTGTTAAACCTGGGCCTTAATTGCCACCTACAGCCGAGGTTTGACAAAATTAACAAAATGATGGAATTAGAATTACTTAATACATCACTGCAAAAATTGGAACAACAAGGCAAAATTACCATTAACCCTGACCTGCAAGACCAATTGAGGGCCGAGGGCACACGACGACGCAGCTACAAACGTGAGCTCTCTCCTTACACCAGAACTTCAGCAAGCAGCCAAGGATCTTCGAACTAATACAGACATAGTCATTAGGCGAGCTGATAAGTCTAATATTTATGTTCTCCTCAACAAAGAAGACTACCAACACAAACTGGATGCTATTCTCAGTGACAATACCAAATTCCAGCAGATTTCCCGTGATCCAACAGAAACTCTCAAGAAGAAAATCAATCGAGTTATTACTGCAAACAACGCATGCCGAGACTCACCACACCTCACCCCCATAGTTGGACAGTATGCTCCAGGGTACATCTACGGTAATGTAAAAACCCATAAAACCAACAACCCACTCCGTCCCATCATCTCCCAGGTAACCACACCAACGTATACAACAAGCGAGACAAGTAAATCAAATCATTACACCATACATTCCAGCGAAGTTTTCCCTGAAGTCCACAGACCAGTTCATAGACATTATCCGCTCTACTCGACCCAGCGGACTCTTGGCTTCGTTAGATGTTGAAAGCCTCTTCACTAACGTACCAGTAGACCAAACTATACAGATAATTTTAGAAAATGTGTATCACCACCCAACCCTGTGCCCACCTAAGATCTCAACCCACAACTTGGAAACATTACTGAGAGCATGCACCACCGAAGCTCCCTTTCGCAGCCCAGACGGTAAGCTGTATCAGCAGGTTAACGGAGTCAGCATGGGTTCACCCCTGGGCCCAACATTTGCTGCCTTTTACATGTGTCACCTAGAAAACAAAGTGTTAGAAGATACCAACCTGCGTCCAACCACGTATTGTCGCTATGTTGATGATATCTATGTGGTTGTTAGAGACGAAAACCACCTTAAACAACTAAGAACTGCCATGGAACATAACTCAATATTAAAATTTACTTATGAGATAAGTGCAAACAACAAAATCCCTTTTCTTGATGTATTAATAGAAGAGGAGAATGGTAACTATAAAACCTCCGTATATCGTAAAGCTACGGACTTGGGTAGATGCCTTAATGCTGAGAGTGAGTGTCCGCAGCGGTACCAATTGTCAGTTATCAGGTCATACTTACGTCGTGCTCATAGGAACTGCTCATCGTGGGAACTCTTCCACTCAGAAGTAACTAAATTAAAGCAGATCTTAATTAACAATGGTTATTCCAATCAAATAGTTGACAGAGAAATATGTCAATTTATTTCAAAACAAGTCTCAACCACAAATGTCCAACCGCTTCCCCATACTGTTACCCACAATGTGTATTATGGTAATCAGATGTCCCCTGCTTATAAAACGGATGAACGTGTACTTAGAGAGATTGTGACACGTAACACATCATGTGTTATCCCCTCAGACAAGCTCAGTTTAATTATTTACTATAAAAACAGGAAAGTTAGCAACATGATTATGAAAAACAACACAGCTCAACAAACCAACAAACTTCAACATACCAATGTAGTTTATGAATTCACTTGCCCACACGAAGGTTGTAAACTTCGTCACATGAAATATATTGGTATGACCACAACCACACTAAGCAGACGTTTAACCATGCACCTACAATCCGGTTCTATAAAAGATCATATGACTCAACATCACACATCAATAAACAGACAAGTTCTAATAGAAAATATTAATATAATAAAAAAATGTCATTGTCGTAAAGACTTTGTAGTTAATTGTAGAGAAGTATTTTTTTAGACTTGTGGTCGAGCGGCTTTTATATCTTGTAGTAGTTTCCCCACCAGATGTCATGTAGTGACGGGAGAGGTAAAGAATAGTATGGGACTATTTTTATTTGTCTTGGAAATATTAAACAGGTATAATAGTATAAGTCCTGGGTAGCTACCTCCCTGTCTCGCTATCTCTCTCTCTCTCTCTGTTCTAAAGCTAATCTCCGTCTCGACCTCTCTCTAGGGTCGCTTGTCTCCTTCTAAACTCTCTTTCCTCACATCTCGTGTAGTAGGGTGTGTGTGTCACGTATCTTCCTCATGGCAACAGAACTTTCTCACGAGAGGACTGCTGACAGCTAACTGAATCATCTCCTTACTGGCCGCTGTCGTCAGCTTTCCCCGTGTAAGCGTTTAGCGCTGCTCGCTTCTCGCAAACACAACACCTTCTCATCATTTGACTTCCTGCTTCTATCTGTCTCTCTATCTATCTATTTATCTATCTATCTAGTATGATTTGCAATTATAATATGGAGACCTACCACATTGCTCTGCCGCGCAAAAATGGCGTACCATCGACATTTAATAGTTATAATATATTAATACATACTACATACACATTATAATGAACTTATAAGCTAATTAAGTGAAATACATAATATTGTAAAGTAACATAATTGTATGAATATTGTATACATATATTATTCATAGTAAATAGTGATTATTCAGTAATATTACATTTTAAATAAGTTGTATACATATTTGAATAAATGCAATATAATTGTGCAATGGTAATACTGCTAAGTTATACATTACATATTTGAGTTATCACTTTAGTAATGTCTAATATTTCATCTAACTTGTATGATGATACTGGTAATATAGAATTGTGCTATAATTGTATGACTTATAATATTGTACTAACATTGTGGTATTACATAATTGTGTTGGCCTTATAATTGTAGTTACATTTTGTTAATGCAACTATTACATATGTGTCTTGGCCTTATAATTGTAGTTAAAGTTACATAAAAGTTACATCTTGTTAATGCAACTGTTTTGTCGTTACATAATTGTTACATATCGTTTGTAGGTACATAATTGTTGTTAAAGTTACATAAAAGTTACATCTTGTTAATGCAACTGTTACATAATTGGCAAAGTGTAACATAATGCAATCGTTTGTCGTTACATAATTGTTACATATCGTTTGTAGGTACATAATTGTAGTTAGTGTAACATAATGCAATCGTTTGTCGTTACATAATTATAGTATGGAGTTACATAATTGTAATAACTGCAGTCCTAACATATGCTGCGGTCGATGATAGTGATGATGTGTCGTGCCACTTGTATGTGGAGACAACAATTTGCTTTTTTGTTTGTAGATTATGTGGTATTTTGACTTATGTAGTAACATTTACACTTATTTTCATTTGTTTGTTATGTGATCTTACTCTATTTCTCTTTTTTCTGTTTTACTTTTCTTTCTTTCTTTCTTTTTTTTTTTGTATGTATTGATTTTCCATAGTTTGTTTCTCTTTGCTTGTGTACGCTTGTTTCCATGTTGTTCATGGTTACATAATTACTGGCTAATTTTCTTGGGATACCTTTTTAAAGTTTAGTTTATATTGCACAGATATTATTGAAAACGATATTATATAGTCCCATATTTTGTTATTTTATATAAAAAATATATATACATATATACAGTATTAACTATACACACTGACTTGTTGTTCACCTGTACCTATCGTGGGTAATATGTGTGTCAGCACTGTGTGGAAATCATTGTCTTCACGATTGTGTTGAAGATGTTCACTCTTGCTAACGGCATTTGTGTTGGCCATTTTTTTTTTCTCTAGGTTACCTTGTAACTTAATTTGTCTGTTTCCACTAGGTAGCTTTAATTAATAAATGTTTAATACAGTTCTTTTAATTGCTCACTGAGTAACTGTGATTGTATATTTTCTTTATTACTTTGTAGATATAATAATGTATAGTTGTATGTATGAAACACGTATTTTATGTAGGTATAAATGGTAACACTCGTTGGTAGTAAATAAATGTTATAATAGATGAATGAATATATACAGTGTAGAATATTTATTGTTGGTGATTATTTAGTGTTTGAGTTATGAAGATAACTGAAGTAGGTATATGAATTTAAGTTGTAACTATACAACACGTTTTATATGTTTGTGCAGAAGCTTATTGTCTATCACTGTGTATTGTATGAATGAAGTAACTATGTAACTCACTAATTTTTACCGTGGTGTGAGTGGTGGTGCAGGTGGTGTGTTGACTGACGTGGCGTCTGTTCAGCAAGCACGCATGATGACCTCAACTTCCCACACTGGTAGCTGTGGTGAGTGAATGAGTAGCGATGAGTAACTTGAGTGAAGACGAGTGAGTAAAAGATGAGTTATGAGTCGTGTCTCACTCTTCGTTTGTTTGTTTGTTTGTTTGTATGTTTTCTTTCTTTCTTGATGTATTCTTGGTCCTTTTTTCTTGTGATTTACTCGTTGTAGGATGAAGACTGCCGCTACTTGTAGGTGCGTGTAGAAGATTATACAGACGACATAGAGTTGTTAATTGTAGTTGATTGTAGATGGCTGTAGTTCGCTTATTCGTCGTAGACTTGTAGACTATTTGCACTGTAGGCTGTATTTTGTAGGATTCAATGTAGAACTGAAGCTAATCTTGTAGTATCGGTTGCTTTTGTAGAAATTTGCTTTTAATTCGGAGACGATGTCCGCAGATTTGCTGATTTGTCGTTAAGCTACTTGCAAGGCGTCGAGTGATCTCTTGACCTCTGCATCAGCGTAAAGATCTGGGAGACGGAGGGGGCAGGAGCTGATATTGTTGGTTGTTGTCAATCTTGATATTTTGTAGGAATTTAATGTTGATTCGTAGACGAGGTTCGTATACGTTCGCTGCTACCAAATGTCATAAAGACTTTGTATCATAAAGCAGCGACTTTGTATTTGCTTGTAGAGGCGTATATTTTAGACTTGTGGTCGAGCGGCTTTTATATCTTGTAGTAGTTTCCCCACCAGATGTCATGTAGTGACGGGAGAGGTAAAGAATAGTATGGGACTATTTTTATTTGTCTTGGAAATATTAAACAGGTATAATAGTATAAGTCCTGGGTAGCTACCTCCCTGTCTCGCTATCTCTCTCTCTCTCTCTGTTCTAAAGCTAATCTCCGTCTCGACCTCTCTCTAGGGTCGCTTGTCTCCTTCTAAACTCTCTTTCCTCACATCTCGTGTAGTAAGGTGTGTGTGTCACGTATCTTCCTCATGGCAACAGAACTTTCTCACGAGAGGACTGCTGACAGCTAACTGAATCATCTCCTTACTGGCCGCTGTCGTCAGCTTTCCCCCGTGTAAGCGTTTAGCGCTGCTTGCTTCTCGCAAACACAACACCTTCTCATCATTTGACTTCCTGCTTCTATCTGTCTCTCTATCTATCTATTTATCTATCTATCTAGTATGATTTGCAATTATAATATGGAGACCTACCACATCATGACCACATTAGACTACAACTGGCAGAAGCACTTCTCATACGTGAAAACACGCCGGCCATAAACAACCAAACTACCGGACTAGATCGTACCCTCAAACTGTTTAAATACACAAAGGCCCGACCACAAGCAGCGACAATTACAAATGAACATTACACACACAATAACACAACTGGCAACACTACACAGCCACAAACACCCACTCACCCATACAACCTTCGCAGTCAACCACTTAGCTCATAGCTGACTACACCTATAAGGTTTGTCTCTTTTATCCATACTCTTTTAACTGTAGCTCATACTTGACTTCACCTAAAGGGTTGTCTCTTTTATCCATACTTTTGTAACTCTACACTTTTATTAGTCGTTGTTGTACATTTCAGTATATATATTGTATAGGTTTATGTTGTATATGTCATGTTTTATAGTGTATTGTATCTATATTACAGTCGCTGATGATGTGTAAGGATACACGAAACGTCCTAGGAAAAATGAAAATAAATGATTAATAAAATATAGTTACGACATGGATCTTGGACATATTATCTACAACCTGAATCATAGTGTAAAACAATGTGTAAGAAAACTTGAAAAGATCAACAGAAAAATAGTGAACAATGGCTACGCCTTGGTCTTTAATGATTTTTGTATAAAAGAAAACATTCTGCCTAAATATACTAATATTCGAACCCATGACCCGGCAGCAAGGCAAGAAAACATTACACTGGAGTATAGAAAACAACTAGTGCTCCGCCAAAAACACCTAAAAGAGATAGAAAGAAAACAGCTGAACGATCAGCGTACCGCCCTCTTGGTCGAATATAACATCTTTGACATCAACGATGACGTCCGCCACAACATCAATCAAGCCTTGGACGACCTTCGCCGTCAAACAGAAGAAATAACCAAAACTAGAACCATTAAAAAACTGAACAAGTTATATGGAGGACAAGTCACCTTACCAGAAAAATCCGATTCTTTCCGTAATCTCTCGAATCATGTACTGACTGAACAAGAGAAGAAAGTGTTAAACCTGGGCCTTAATTGCCACCTACAGCCGAGGTTTGACAAAATTAACAAAATGATGGAATTAGAATTACTTAATACATCACTGCAAAAATTGGAACAACAAGGCAAAATTACCATTAACCCTGACCTGCAAGACCAATTGAGGGCCGAGGGCACACGACGACGCAGCTACAAACGGAGCTCTCTCCTTACACCAGAACTTCAGCAAGCAGCCAAGGATCTTCGAACTAATACAGACATAGTCATTAGGCGAGCTGATAAGTCTAATATTTATGTTCTCCTCAACAAAGAAGACTACCAACACAAACTGGATGCTATTCTCAGTGACAATACCAAATTCCAGCAGATTTCCCGTGATCCAACAGAAACTCTCAAGAAGAAAATCAATCGAGTTATTACTGCAAACAACGCATGCCGAGACTCACCACACCTCACCCCCATAGTTGGACAGTATGCTCCAGGGTACATCTACGGTAATGTAAAAACCCATAAAACCAACAACCCACTCCGTCCCATCATCTCCCAGGTAACCACACCAACGTATACAACAGCGAGACAAGTAAATCAAATCATTACACCATACATTCCAGCGAAGTTTTCCCTGAAGTCCACAGACCAGTTCATAGACATTATCCGCTCTACTCGACCCAGCGGACTCTTGGCTTCGTTAGATGTTGAAAGCCTCTTCACTAACGTACCAGTAGACCAAACTATACAGATAATTTTAGAAAATGTGTATCACCACCCAACCCTGTGCCCACCTAAGATCTCAACCCACAACTTGGAAACATTACTGAGAGCATGCACCACCGAAGCTCCCTTTCGCAGCCCAGACGGTAAGCTGTATCAGCAGGTTAACGGAGTCAGCATGGGTTCACCCCTGGGCCCAACATTTGCTGCCTTTTACATGTGTCACCTAGAAAACAAAGTGTTAGAAGATACCAACCTGCGTCCAACCACGTATTGTCGCTATGTTGATGATATCTATGTGGTTGTTAGAGACGAAAACCACCTTAAACAACTAAGAACTGCCATGGAACATAACTCAATATTAAAATTTACTTATGAGATAAGTGCAAACAACAAAATCCCTTTTCTTGATGTTTAATAGAAGAGGAGAATGGTAACTATAAAACCTCCGTATATCGTAAAGCTACGGACTTGGGTAGATGCCTTAATGCTGAGAGTGAGTGTCCGCAGCGGTACCAATTGTCAGTTATCAGGTCATACTTACGTCGTGCTCATAGGAACTGCTCATCGTGGGAACTCTTCCACTCAGAAGTAACTAAATTAAAGCAGATCTTAATTAACAATGGTTATTCCAATCAAATAGTTGACAGAGAAATATGTCAATTTATTTCAAAACAAGTCTCAACCACAAATGTCCAACCGCTTCCCCATACTGTTACCCACAATGTGTATTATGGTAATCAGATGTCCCCTGCTTATAAAACGGATGAACGTGTACTTAGAGAGATTGTGACACGTAACACATCATGTGTTATCCCCTCAGACAAGCTCAGTTTAATTATTTACTATAAAAACAGGAAAGTTAGCAACATGATTATGAAAAACAACACAGCTCAACAAACCAACAAACTTCAACATACCAATGTAGTTTATGAATTCACTTGCCCACACGAAGGTTGTAAACTTCGTCACATGAAATATATTGGTATGACCACAACCACACTAAGCAGACGTTTAACCATGCACCTACAATCCGGTTCTATAAAAGATCATATGACTCAACATCACACATCAATAAACAGACAAGTTCTAATAGAAAATACTAATATAATAAAAAAATGTCATGACCACATTAGACTACAACTGGCAGAAGCACTTCTCATACGTGAAAACACGCCGGCCATAAACAACCAAACTACCGGACTAGATCGTACCCTCAAACTGTTTAAATACACAAAGGCCCGACCACAAGCAGCGACAATTACAAATGAACATTACACACACAATAACACAACTGGCAACACTACACAGCCACAAACACCCACTCACCCATACAACCTTCGCAGTCAACCACGTAGCTCATAGCTGACTACACCTATAAGGTTTGTCTCTTTTATCCATACTCTTTTAACTGTAGCTCATACTTGACTTCACCTAAAGGGTTGTCTCTTTTATCCATACTTTTGTAACTCTACACTTTTATTAGTCGTTGTTGTACATTTCAGTATATATATTGTATAGGTTTATGTTGTATATGTCATGTTTTATAGTGTATTGTATCTATATTACAGTCGCTGATGATGTGTAAGGATACACGAAACGTCCTAGGAAAAATGAAAATAAATGATTAATAAAATATAGTTACGACATGGATCTTGGACATATTATCTACAACCTGAATCATAGTGTAAAACAATGTGTAAGAAAACTTGAAAAGATCAACAGAAAAATAGTGAACAATGGCTACGCCTTGGTCTTTAATGATTTTTGTATAAAAGAAAACATTCTGCCTAAATATACTAATATTCGAACCCATGACCCGGCAGCAAGGCAAGAAAACATTACACTGGAGTATAGAAAACAACTAGTGCTCCGCCAAAAACACCTAAAAGAGATAGAAAGAAAACAGCTGAACGATCAGCGTACCGCCCTCTTGGTCGAATATAACATCTTTGACATCAACGATGACGTCCGCCACAACATCAATCAAGCCTTGGACGACCTTCGCCGTCAAACAGAAGAAATAACCAAAACTAGAACCATTAAAAAACTGAACAAGCTATATGGAGGACAAGTCACCTTACCAGAAAAATCCGATTCTTTCCGTAATCTCTCGAATCATGTACTGACTGAACAAGAGAAGAAAGTGTTAAACCTGGGCCTTAATTGCCACCTACAGCCGAGGTTTGACAAAATTAACAAAATGATGGAATTAGAATTACTTAATACATCACTGCAAAAATTGGAACAACAAGGCAAAATTACCATTAACCCTGACCTGCAAGACCAATTGAGGGCCGAGGGCACACGACGACGCAGCTACAAACGGAGCTCTCTCCTTACACCAGAACTTCAGCAAGCAGCCAAGGATCTTCGAACTAATACAGACATAGTCATTAGGCGAGCTGATAAGTCTAATATTTATGTTCTCCTCAACAAAGAAGACTACCAACACAAACTGGATGCTATTCTCAGTGACAATACCAAATTCCAGCAGATTTCCCGTGATCCAACAGAAACTCTCAAGAAGAAAATCAATCGAGTTATTACTGCAAACAACGCATGCCGAGACTCACCACACCTCACCCCCATAGTTGGACAGTATGCTCCAGGGTACATCTACGGTAATGTAAAAACCCATAAAACCAACAACCCACTCCGTCCCATCATCTCCCAGGTAACCACACCAACGTATACAACAGCGAGACAAGTAAATCAAATCATTACACCATACATTCCAGCGAAGTTTTCCCTGAAGTCCACAGACCAGTTCATAGACATTATCCGCTCTACTCGACCCAGCGGACTCTTGGCTTCGTTAGATGTTGAAAGCCTCTTCACTAACGTACCAGTAGACCAAACTATACAGATAATTTTAGAAAATGTGTATCACCACCCAACCCTGTGCCCACCTAAGATCTCAACCCACAACTTGGAAACATTACTGAGAGCATGCACCACCGAAGCTCCCTTTCGCAGCCCAGACGGTAAGCTGTATCAGCAGGTTAACGGAGTCAGCATGGGTTCACCCCTGGGCCCAACATTTGCTGCCTTTTACATGTGTCACCTAGAAAACAAAGTGTTAGAAGATACCAACCTGCGTCCAACCACGTATTGTCGCTATGTTGATGATATCTATGTGGTTGTTAGAGACGAAAACCACCTTAAACAACTAAGAACTGCCATGGAACATAACTCAATATTAAAATTTACTTATGAGATAAGTGCAAACAACAAAATCCCTTTTCTTGATGTATTAATAGAAGAGGAGAATGGTAACTATAAAACCTCCGTATATCGTAAAGCTACGGACTTGGGTAGATGCCTTAATGCTGAGAGTGAGTGTCCATAGCGGTACCAATTGTCAGTTATCAGGTCATACTTACGTCGTGCTCATAGGAACTGCTCATCGTGGGAACTCTTCCACTCAGAAGTAACTAAATTAAAGCAGATCTTAATTAACAATGGTTATTCCAATCAAATAGTTGACAGAGAAATATGTCAATTTATTTCAAAACAAGTCTCAACCACAAATGTCCAACCGCTTCCCCATACTGTTACCCACAATGTGTATTATGGTAATCAGATGTCCCCTGCTTATAAAACGGATGAACGTGTACTTAGAGAGATTGTGACACGTAACACATCATGTGTTATCCCCTCAGACAAGCTCAGTTTAATTATTTACTATAAAAACAGGAAAGTTAGCAACATGATTATGAAAAACAACACAGCTCAACAAACCAACAAACTTCAACATACCAATGTAGTTTATGAATTCACTTGCCCACACGAAGGTTGTAAACTTCGTCACATGAAATATATTGGTATGACCACAACCACACTAAGCAGACGTTTAACCATGCACCTACAATCCGGTTCTATAAAAGATCATATGACTCAACATCACACATCAATAAACAGACAAGTTCTAATAGAAAATATTAATATAATAAAAAAATGTCATTGTCGTAAAGACTTTGTAGTTAATTGTAGAGAAGTATTTTTTTAGACTTGTGGTCGAGCGGCTTTTATATCTTGTAGTAGTTTCCCCACCAGATGTCATGTAGTGACGGGAGAGGTAAAGAATAGTATGGGACTATTTTTATTTGTCTTGGAAATATTAAACAGGTATAATAGTATAAGTCCTGGGTAGCTACCTCCCTGTCTCGCTATCTCTCTCTCTCTCTCTGTTCTAAAGCTAATCTCCGTCTCGACCTCTCTCTAGGGTCGCTTGTCTCCTTCTAAACTCTCTTTCCTCACATCTCGTGTAGTAGGGTGTGTGTGTCACGTATCTTCCTCATGGCAACAGAACTTTCTCACGAGAGGACTGCTGACAGCTAACTGAATCATCTCCTTACTGGCCGCTGTCGTCAGCTTTCCCCCGTGTAAGCGTTTAGCGCTGCTCGCTTCTCGCAAACACAACACCTTCTCATCATTTGACTTCCTGCTTCTATCTGTCTCTCTATCTATCTATTTATCTATCTATCTAGTATGATTTGCAATTATAATATGGAGACCTACCACATTGCTCTGCCGCGCAAAAATGGCGTACCATCGACATTTAATAGTTATAATATATTAATACATACTACATACACATTATAATGAACTTATAAGCTAATTAAGTGAAATACATAATATTGTAAAGTAACATAATTGTATGAATATTGTATACATATATTATTCATAGTAAATAGTGATTATTCAGTAATATTACATTTTAAATAAGTTGTATACATATTTGAATAAATGCAATATAATTGTGCAATGGCAATACTGCTAAGTTATACATTACATATTTGAGTTATCACTTTAGTAATGTCTAATATTTCATCTAACTTGTATGATGATACTGGTAATATAGAATTGTGCTATAATTGTATGACTTATAATATTGTACTAACATTGTGGTATTACATAATTGTGTTGGCCTTATAATTGTAGTTACATTTTGTTAATGCAACTATTACATATGTGTCTTGGCCTTATAATTGTAGTTAAAGTTACATAAAAGTTACATCTTGTTAATGCAACTGTTTTGTCGTTACATAATTGTTACATATCGTTTGTAGGTACATAATTGTTGTTAAAGTTACATAAAAGTTACATCTTGTTAATGCAACTGTTACATAATTGGCAAAGTGTAACATAATGCAATCGTTTGTCGTTACATAATTGTTACATATCGTTTGTAGGTACATAATTGTAGTTAGTGTAACATAATGCAATCGTTTGTCGTTACATAATTATAGTATGGAGTTACATAATTGTAATAACTGCAGTCCTAACATATGCTGCGGTCGATGATAGTGATGATGTGTCGTGCCACTTGTATGTGGAGACAACAATTTGCTTTTTTGTTTGTAGATTATGTGGTATTTTGACTTATGTAGTAACATTTACACTTATTTTCATTTGTTTGTTATGTGATCTTACTCTATTTCTCTTTTTTCTGTTTTACTTTTCTTTCTTTCTTTCTTTTTTTTTTCTTTTTTTTTTTTTTGTATGTATTGATTTTCCATAGTTTGTTTCTCTTTGCTTGTGTACGCTTGTTTCCATGTTGTTCATGGTTACATAATTACTGGCTAATTTTCTTGGGATACTTTTTTAAAGTTTAGTTTATATTGCACAGATATTACTGAAAATGATATTATATAGTCCCATATTTTGTTATTTTATATAAAAAAAATATATATACATATATACAGTATTAACTATACACACTGACTTGTTGTTCACCTGTACCTATCGTGGGTAATATGTGTGTCAGCACTGTGTGGAAATCATTGTCTTCACGATTGTGTTGAAGATGTTCACTCTTGCTAACGGCATTTGTG
Organism: Coenobita brevimanus; assembly: GCF_032717465.1. Lineage (NCBI taxonomy): Eukaryota > Metazoa > Arthropoda > Malacostraca > Decapoda > Coenobitidae > Coenobita > Coenobita brevimanus. The sequence continues at coordinate 19,418,954 of NC_137039.1, read as the reverse complement.
TTGGCCATTTTTTTTTTCTTCTCTAGGTTACCTTGTAACTTAATTTGTCTGTTTCCACTAGGTAGCTTTAATTAATAAATGTTTAATACAGTTCTTTTAATTGCTCACTGAGTAACTGTGATTGTATATTTTCTTTATTACTTTGTAGATATAATAATGTATAGTTGTATGTATGAAACACGTATTTTATGTAGGTATAAATGGTAACACTCGTTGGTAGTAAATAAATGTTATAATAGATGAATGAATATATACAGTGTAGAATATTTATTGTTGGTGATTATTTAGTGTTTGAGTTATGAAGATAACTGAAGTAGGTATATGAATTTAAGTTGTAACTATACAACACGTTTTATATGTTTGTGCAGAAGCTTATTGTCTATCACTGTGTATTGTATGAATGAAGTAACTATGTAACTCACTAATTTTTACCGTGGTGTGAGTGGTGGTGCAGGTGGTGTGTTGACTGACGTGGCGTCTGTTCAGCAAGCACGCATGATGACCTCAACTTCCCACACTGGTAGCTGTGGTGAGTGAATGAGTAGCGATGAGTAACTTGAGTGAAGACGAGTGAGTAAGATGAGTTATGAGTCGTGTCTCACTCTTCGTTTGTTTGTTTGTTTGTTTGTATGTTTTCTTTCTTTCTTGATGTATTCTTGGTCCTTTTTTCTTGTGATTTACTCGTTGTAGGATGAAGACTGCCGCTACTTGTAGGTGCGTGTAGAAGATTATACAGACGACAGAGAGTTGTTAATTGTAGTTGATTGTAGATGGCTGTAGTTCGCTTATTCGTCGTAGACTTGTAGACTATTTGCACTGTAGGCTGTATTTTGTAGGATTCAATGTAGAACTGAAGCTAATCTTGTAGTATCGGTTGCTTTTGTAGAAATTTGCTTTTAATTCGGAGACGATGTCCGCAGATTTGCTGATTTGTCGTTAAGCTACTTTGCAAGGCGTCGAGTGATCTCTTGACCTCTGCATCAGCGTAAAGATCTGGGAGACGGAGGGGGCAGGAGCTGATATTGTTGGTTGTTGTCAATCTTGATATTTTGTAGGAATTTAATGTTGATTCGTAGACGAGGTTCGTATACGTTCGCTGCTACCAAATGTCATAAAGACTTTGTATCATAAAGCAGCGACTTTGTATTTGCTTGTAGAGGCGTATATTTTAGACTTGTGGTCGAGCGGCTTTTATATCTTGTAGTAGTTTCCACCAGATGTCATGTAGTGACGGGAGAGGTAAAGAATAGTATGGGACTATTTTTATTTGTCTTGGAAATATTAAACAGGTATAATAGTATAAGTCCTGGGTAGCTACCTCCCTGTCTCGCTATCTCTCTCTCTCTCTGTTCTAAAGCTAATCTCCGTCTCGACCTCTCTCTAGGGTCGCTTGTCTCCTTCTAAACTCTCTTTCCTCACATCTCGTGTAGTAAGGTGTGTGTGTCACGTATCTTCCTCATGGCAACAGAACTTTCTCACGAGAGGACTGCTGACAGCTAACTGAATCATCTCCTTACTGGCCGCTGTCGTCAGCTTTCCCCCGTGTAAGCGTTTAGCGCTGCTCGCTTCTCGCAAACACAACACCTTCTCATCATTTGACTTCCTGCTTCTATCTGTCTCTCTATCTATCTATTTATCTATCTATCTAGTATGATTTGCAATTATAATATGGAGACCTACCACATCATGACCACATTAGACTACAACTGGCAGAAGCACTTCTCATACGTGAAAACACGCCGGCCATAAACAACCAAACTACCGGACTAGATCGTACCCTCAAACTGTTTAAATACACAAAGGCCCGACCACAAGCAGCGACAATTACAAATGAACATTACACACACAATAACACAACTGGCAACACTACACAGCCACAAACACCCACTCACCCATACAACCTTCGCAGTCAACCACTTAGCTCATAGCTGACTACACCTATAAGGTTTGTCTCTTTTATCCATACTCTTTTAACTGTAGCTCATACTTGACTTCACCTAAAGGGTTGTCTCTTTTATCCATACTTTTGTAACTCTACACTTTTATTAGTCGTTGTTGTACATTTCAGTATATATATTGTATAGGTTTATGTTGTATATGTCATGTTTTATAGTGTATTGTATCTATATTACAGTCGCTGATGATGTGTAAGGATACACGAAACGTCCTAGGAAAAATGAAAATAAATGATTAATAAAATATAGTTACGACATGGATCTTGGACATATTATCTACAACCTGAATCATAGTGTAAAACAATGTGTAAGAAAACTTGAAAAGATCAACAGAAAAATAGTGAACAATGGCTACGCCTTGGTCTTTAATGATTTTTGTATAAAAGAAAACATTCTGCCTAAATATACTAATATTCGAACCCATGACCCGGCAGCAAGGCAAGAAAAACATTACACTGGAGCATAGAAAACAACTAGTGCTCCGCCAAAAACACCTAAAAGAGATAGAAAGAAAACAGCTGAACGATCAGCGTACCGCCCTCTTGGTCGAATATAACATCTTTGACATCAACGATGACGTCCGCCACAACATCAATCAAGCCTTGGACGACCTTCGCCGTCAAACAGAAGAAATAACCAAAACTAGAACCATTAAAAAACTGAACAAGTTATATGGAGGACAAGTCACCTTACCAGAAAAATCCGATTCTTTCCGTAATCTCTCGAATCATGTACTGACTGAACAAGAGAAGAAAGTGTTAAACCTGGGCCTTAATTGCCACCTACAGCCGAGGTTTGACAAAATTAACAAAATGATGGAATTAGAATTACTTAATACATCACTGCAAAAATTGGAACAACAAGGCAAAATTACCATTAACCCTGACCTGCAAGACCAATTGAGGGCCGAGGGCACACGACGACGCAGCTACAAACGGAGCTCTCTCCTTACACCAGAACTTCAGCAAGCAGCCAAGGATCTTCGAACTAATACAGACATAGTCATTAGGCGAGCTGATAAGTCTAATATTTATGTTCTCCTCAACAAAGAAGACTACCAACACAAACTGGATGCTATTCTCAGTGACAATACCAAATTCCAGCAGATTTCCCGTGATCCAACAGAAACTCTCAAGAAGAAAATCAATCGAGTTATTACTGCAAACAACGCATGCCGAGACTCACCACACCTCACCCCCATAGTTGGACAGTATGCTCCAGGGTACATCTACGGTAATGTAAAAACCCATAAAACCAACAACCCACTCCGTCCCATCATCTCCCAGGTAACCACACCAACGTATACAACAGCGAGACAAGTAAATCAAATCATTACACCATACATTCCAGCGAAGTTTTCCCTGAAGTCCACAGACCAGTTCATAGACATTATCCGCTCTACTCGACCCAGCGGACTCTTGGCTTCGTTAGATGTTGAAAGCCTCTTCACTAACGTACCAGTAGACCAAACTATACAGATAATTTTAGAAAATGTGTATCACCACCCAACCCTGTGCCCACCTAAGATCTCAACCCACAACTTGGAAACATTACTGAGAGCATGCACCACCGAAGCTCCCTTTCGCAGCCCAGACGGTAAGCTGTATCAGCAGGTTAACGGAGTCAGCATGGGTTCACCCCTGGGCCCAACATTTGCTGCCTTTTACATGTGTCACCTAGAAAACAAAGTGTTAGAAGATACCAACCTGCGTCCAACCACGTATTGTCGCTATGTTGATGATATCTATGTGGTTGTTAGAGACGAAAACCACCTTAAACAACTAAGAACTGCCATGGAACATAACTCAATATTAAAATTTACTTATGAGATAAGTGCAAACAACAAAATCCCTTTTCTTGATGTTTAATAGAAGAGGAGAATGGTAACTATAAAACCTCCGTATATCGTAAAGCTACGGACTTGGGTAGATGCCTTAATGCTGAGAGTGAGTGTCCGCAGCGGTACCAATTGTCAGTTATCAGGTCATACTTACGTCGTGCTCATAGGAACTGCTCATCGTGGGAACTCTTCCACTCAGAAGTAACTAAATTAAAGCAGATCTTAATTAACAATGGTTATTCCAATCAAATAGTTGACAGAGAAATATGTCAATTTATTTCAAAACAAGTCTCAACCACAAATGTCCAACCGCTTCCCCATACTGTTACCCACAATGTGTATTATGGTAATCAGATGTCCCCTGCTTATAAAACGGATGAACGTGTACTTAGAGAGATTGTGACACGTAACACATCATGTGTTATCCCCTCAGACAAGCTCAGTTTAATTATTTACTATAAAAACAGGAAAGTTAGCAACATGATTATGAAAAACAACACAGCTCAACAAACCAACAAACTTCAACATACCAATGTAGTTTATGAATTCACTTGCCCACACGAAGGTTGTAAACTTCGTCACATGAAATATATTGGTATGACCACAACCACACTAAGCAGACGTTTAACCATGCACCTACAATCCGGTTCTATAAAAGATCATATGACTCAACATCACACATCAATAAACAGACAAGTTCTAATAGAAAATACTAATATAATAAAAAATGTCATGACCACATTAGACTACAACTGGCAGAAGCACTTCTCATACGTGAAAACACGCCGGCCATAAACAACCAAACTACCGGACTAGATCGTACCCTCAAACTGTTTAAATACACAAAGGCCCGACCACAAGCAGCGACAATTACAAATGAACATTACACACACAATAACACAACTGGCAACACTACACAGCCACAAACACCCACTCACCCATACAACCTTCGCAGTCAACCACGTAGCTCATAGCTGACTACACCTATAAGGTTTGTCTCTTTTATCCATACTCTTTTAACTGTAGCTCATACTTGACTTCACCTAAAGGGTTGTCTCTTTTATCCATACTTTTGTAACTCTACACGTTTATTAGTCGTTGTTGTACATTTCAGTATATATATTGTATAGGTTTATGTTGTATATGTCATGTTTTATAGTGTATTGTATCTATATTACAGTCGCTGATGATGTGTAAGGATACACGAAACGTCCTAGGAAAAATGAAAATAAATAATTAATAAAATATAGTTATGACATGGATCTTGGACATATTATCTACAACCTGAATCATAGTGTAAAACAATGTGTAAGAAAACTTGAAAAGATCAACAGAAAAATAGTGAACAATGGCTACGCCTTGGTCTTTAATGATTTTATATATTTATATATATATATATATATATATATATATATATATATATATATATATATATATATATATATATATATATGTATGTATGTATATATATATATATATATATATATATATATATATATATATATATATGTATGTATGTATATATATATATATATATATATATATATATATATATATATATATGTATATATATATATATATGTATATGTATATATATATGTATATATATATATATGTATATATATATATATATATATATATATATATATATATATATATATATATATATATATATATATATATATCATTCATTCCTATTGAGCATAATATATATGTAAAATTTATTCCTCTTGAATATATCACGTTCAAAATAATGATAATGGTTGCCGTGTAAAAAAAATAATGAATTTGTGAATTATAAAATAATTTGGGCTTAATGACTTGGCCCCCGGGCCCGTTGTCGATCTCCCCTCCCCGATAAAAATAAAAAAAATAATAATAATATAACAAGACTACCCGTCATCTGTGAGCCAGGTAGACTGTGATAATAATGGTAGATGAAAACCTAACTATAACATATTTATCCTGGATGACTCCCAAAGCTGGTTGATTGACATGTGAACTCAAGTTGTGACTTTAAACAACTCTTATTAATAACTTTTCCTTCGACAATCAGTAACTTCTGTTATCTGAGTTTTCGACAAAGACAGACACACAGATACATTTCGAACAAAAATAACGACCATCGACTTCGTCTACCTGGCTGAAAAACGACTTGCGTCGTATATAAATGACGTAGTGTGAGTGGAAAGACATGTGCTAGATCAATGTCAGGCGGTGTATAGTGAAGCGAAATGTGTGTGTGTGTGTGTGTGTGTGTGTGTGTGCGTGTGAGGGGGGAGGGCGTTGAATAGCGTGTACGTCTCAGTTCCCCCACACGTCAGAAAGGATTAACAACTTGACTTAGTATTTATAATTTATCTTAAACCAGATTCAGGAATGAACTAGGACATAAACCCGTTTCCGAGTATACTCCTAAAGGTCATCTTCCCACCCACCCATTTTTTCCCCATGAACCCCTCTTCCTGCATGGACCTATTTTTCCCTCATTGTCAGTTTTACCCCATTGATCTGTATTCCTGCTTGGATCTGCTGTACTTGCTCATCGATCATTTTCCTCCTTGGATCTATTTTCTCCATAGACCTATTTCCCCATCAATGTACTTTCTCCCATGACCCTATTTCTCTTATGCACCCTTTTCTTTACACCTTGAACCTATTTTCACCAATGGACCTAGTTCCTCCATGGATCCTTTTTGCCCATTGGAGAGTTTGTTCTTTGGTTCAGATCCTCTATTCCATCCATCCATCATCCAATCCTACATTGGCCCATGAGGAACGTAGGAGCCCGGGGCTAGGCAGTTGGTGCAGACGTTTAAGATGAGAGTGACCAGCCTCACTCATCCCTGAGTGGCATTACATGAGCAACCAACCCCAACCATCCCTCGTATATAAACCTTCACCGGCTCAATTCTATTGGAGTGCAATAATTGCTCACTAAACCACCAGGCGCCAAAATTTTGTTATATGGTTACCACCCAGTGTAGTAAATGGTTTCCTGGTGTAAAGGAAACCATTTGGCTTGTCACTCAGTGTAGAGTCACCCACAGGCAGAAGGAAGAGGAAAGAATGAAGGAAAGAAAGGCAGAAGGGCGAGTGTAAAATTACCCGTAGGCAAAAGGACAAGGAAAGAATGAAGGAAAGGAAGACAGAAGAGGATGGAAGGAAAGAAGGATGGAAGAGAGGAAAGGGTAGACACCCGAGAGCAGCACTACATCGAGTGAGTGGATAAAAGGAACTTAATATCCTCTCATAGACTTATTTTCCTGCATGGACTTATTCCAGCCATGGACATATCTACTCTATGGACCTATTCCCCAGTGGACCCGTTTCCTTCCATCCACCTATCCACTCACCCACCAACCCACATACCTATCCACTCAACCAGTAAGCCCGTCTGTTGCCTTATCTTCTAGAATGTCACACATCCACTCACAAAGCCCACCCACCCCACCCACTTGCCACACCCTACCATCCACCCTATCCACCTAAAGCACCCTACCATCCACCCCACCTGACACACCCCACCATCCACCCCATCCACCTGACACACCCCATCATCCACCCCCATCCACCTGACACACCCTACCATCCAACTGACACACTCCACCATCCACCCCATCCACTTGACACACCCCACCATCCACCCCATCCACTTGACACACCCCACCATCCACCCCATCCACTTGACACACCCCACCATCCACCCCATCCATCTTACACACCGCACCATCCACGTGCCACACCCCACCATCCACCTCATCCACCTGACACCCCACCGTCCACCCCATCCACCTGACACACCCCACCATCCACGCCATCCACCAGACACACCCCACCATCCACCCCAACCACCTGACACACCCCACCATCCACCCCATCCACCTGACACACCGCACCATCCACCTGACACACCCCACCATCCACCCCATCCACCTGACACACCCCACCATCCACCTGAAAAACCCCATCATCCGCCCCATCCACCTGACACCCCACCATCCACCCCATCCACCTGACACACCCCACCATCCACCCCATCCACCTGACACACCCCATCATCCACTCCAACCACCTGACACACCCACTATCCACCTGACACACCCCACCATCCACCCCATCCACCTGATACACCCCACCATCCACCCCATCCACCTGACACACCCACCACCCACCTGACACCCTCATCATCCACCTGACACTCCCCACCATCCACCTCATCCACCTGACACATCCCACCATCCACCAAACCTATCCTACTAACCCCGGACAATCACCCCACTCACTCACCACACCCACTCACCCCATCCACTTAATCCAGGCCATCCACAAAACCCATCTTGTTTTTCCAACAGCTCAGCCACCCACACTACTTTTCAACCCTACACGCCTCACCCATTCCACCCCAACCACTCCACCCAACACACCCACCAGCCGACCAACCCACACCTTCCACCTGCCCACCAAGCTTAAACTGCCATCGAAGGATGACTTACAAATTTACACACACACACACACACACACACACACACACACACACACACACACACACACACACACACAGTTTGTAGTGTTACTCTTGTGAACGGTTCTGTTAAGTTGTGGAAGCTTCTTGAACTGGAAGGAATTGAAAAAGTTTTTATTAACTCCTTCAGTATGAGAGACATTTTCTAAATTAAATGTGTGTGTGTGTGTGTGTGTGTGTGTGTGTGTGTGTGTGTGTGCAGTGAAATGGTAAAGTTTAAGAAAGTTTGTAAATATGGCAACAGGCCACCTGTGCAGTTCATATACATTAAGACACCCGCATTACAGTTAGTCAGCAAATGAGTCTGAGTGTGGTAGTCAATGCAACATGGTACGTGGCAGGGTGGTAGTGAGCCTTGCACTGGCCCTCACCCTGCTGTCCCTCCTAGTGCTCAATCCTCCCTCACGCCCCAGCTCAGTGCTCAACAACCCAGCAGCATCCGTGGCCAGACTGAGGGACGTAATAACGGGAAGGAATTACACATATTTCGACTTGTTACCGTGGAATCGCGAAGGATTTGATGATTACAACCAGACTAACAGTTCCATCCCTGAGATTTTGCAAGACAGCGACGGCCATGATAAAGACGAGGATTTGAACTACTACGATCACACCAACCTCACCCGGAAAGAGATACTGCAAGACTGTGAGGACGATACGGAAGAAAAAAGTTCCCCCAGCGATTCTACGCCAGGGGACACAGCCGCCAATACTGGACCAATAGACAACACTACTTGGTCCGAAAAGATGAGACGCAGGTTTGCAGAAAGGGTGGCCACATTAAAGGCCGGCTGTCGTAAATATGGCCATGACTTGTCCTACTCTGCCACACAAACCCTCAGGAAACATCTGTTTTACAACAAGCAATACCAACTCATGGTGTGCGTTGTGGCAAAGGTGAGAACTGTTTTTTTTTTTTTTTTTTTTTTTATCACTTGACGCCAGGATTCAGGGTAATTGAATGGTGAGCGAATGGCAGTGTGGCCTATTCAACCGGGCAACTTTTGGTTAGTGTCCCATTCAATCAGGTTCTTTCTGGCTCTCTTGACTCTACTTTTCCTCATCATAGGGTGAGACAGGAAGTCGGGATGAAAACTATGAAAATAATTATGATTTATTTATTTATGTCACATTCTTGTTGGCACAGTAGTCTTTGTAGCACCTCCACTTTATCGACTGATTTAACATTTTGGACCTTATTATTATCTCGTCTGTCAATATCCCTTCTCATTATAGACGGAGTGTGGAAGTGTGTATCAACAACACATCACAAGATATTAACTCCCTCGGTATGATAACGTCTTTCTTAGCTTATTTTTGCTGCCTCCAGACGATTTCATTCATTTCAGGAAAAGTCTTGTGACTGAAGGAGTTAATGAAAGGTACGTTTGACCCCTTGAGATTAATAAAATCGTCTGAAGGCAGGGAAAATATATATATATATATATATATATATATATATATATATATATATATATATATATATATATATATATATATATATCCGACCTCTTTTTTTTTTTTTTTTTTTTTTCCTCACCAATCATTTGGAGGACAGAGGCTGGGTTTTGTGTTGTGCAGTGCGGGACCTTCGGGCGTATGTATGATTAATGCCAGCCACCGCGAGTGACTAAATGGCTGTCAGTCAGCCTATGTTCATGTCGTGCACCTTACGCTTACCGCGTTCCAGTGCTTGTCACAATGACTACAAAAGTTGAACAACGTTACTGCATCAAATTTAGCCCCAAACTATGTAAAACCCAAGTTGAAACTATCAGGAGGATCCCGCAAATTTTTGGGAATGAAACCATGTGAGTAACGCAAATAAAGGACTGGTACAATCACTTCAAAAATGACCTAATGTCAGTCAACAGCGATCCACGTCCTGGGAGAACATCAGCAAGCAGGAGTGCTGAAAATGTGAAGAAAGTCTGCAATGTGGTCATGGGAAATAGTCAGTTGACTGCAGAAAAATTGTTAATGAAACTGGAATCAGCGATGGAGCAGTACACGAAATTTTAACGGATGATTTGGGCATGTGAAAAGTTGCTGTCAAGTTTATTCAAAAGGTCCATTCACTTGAACAACGAGCTCTGCGGACGAACGTTGGTCAAGACATGTTGGAGTGTGCAAATCGCAATTCAGACTTTCTGAAGACTGTTATCACAGTAGAGGAGACTTGGGTGTACTGGTACGACCCAGAAACCAAAGCACAGTCGTCCCGGTGGAAGCATGCAGGGTCACTTCGGCCAAAAATAGCAAGACAGCTCCACAGCAAGATGATATACATGTTTTTTTTTTTTTTTAATTACTGTAGTGTTGTGCATCATGAATACGCACCAGAAGGTCATACTGTCAACAAACATTTGTACCTCAATGTTATCCGTCGTCTTCGTGACGCAGTTTGGCGGAAGAGACCATGGAAAGTGGCAAGTTGGAAGCTACACCATGACAAAGCCCCTGTCCATTCTTGTCAAGTGACTGAGGAATTTTTGGCCAAGTGCAACATCCTGCAGGTCTGGAAGGCTCCCTGCTCACTAGACATGGCTCCGTGCAACATTTGGATATTCTCAAAGCTCAAAACTGCACTGAAGGGTTCGCGATTTGAGACGAGAGAACAGATCATGACGAATGCGACGAAGCACCTGCAGGAGAAACTGATAGCCGACTTTGAAAAATGTTTCAGGTAGTGGAAAGGACATTGGGCTAAGTGTGTCGAGTCAGAAGGCGCCTACTTTGAGGGGGATTAGTGTCCTAGCTCAATAGGTTAGCTATTTATTTGTTTTAGAGCCTAAGGTCGGCTACTTTCTGAACAAATCTCGTATGCATTTATCATGATAGTAACGCTTTAGCATAAAAAGGAACGCCTTCATGTGATGGCACCAATATAATCAGGTGGCTCAATGTCCTGGTTGTACAAACTTCCATCATCTGCCACCTCATTCACTACAAGGAAAATGGTGGGCTGCAGAAGGGCAGTTTATGCCTGCAGTCTACTGGGTTCACATTTCAGATGACCCTGTAGCTACAGCAATTACCACTAGAAACGTATTATTATTATTATTATTATCATTATTATAAAAACGGTGTACGCAAAGGTTTCAGTAAGACCACAATTCACGATGGTTAATTTGTAAAGTAATGCAAGTATTGAAAAATAGGCAGACTACACTGCCCTTCACATTACGCTCTGAGCAGTATTTATGTAAAAATTTGAAAGTTTACCATCCCCTTCCTGATCTCAAACTTAACAAATAATAGCACTCATGCCTCAGCCAACACATGTACCAGACAACTCAGATCACCACCAATATTTAACAAATTCTTCCTTAGTCCATGACTCATATCAAAAAAAAAAAAAAAATAATAATAATAATAAAAATAAAAATAACTGAAATCCATCTATAACTTTCAAGATATCTTGCGGACAAACAAACAAAAAAGTTCTGAACCGGGATTCGAAGTCATATAACCACCAAAATTCGATCAACTCTTCCTTGGCCCATGACCCACTTTTCAACAAAATTTCACTGAAATCCATCAACTTTCTGAGTTATATTATGGACAAACAAACAAATACAGTATAGAAACAGGGGTTGGTACATAATCTCCTCCAACTTCGTTGGCGGGGGTAATAATGAGGGGTAATAATCCATCCTCAGCTCAGGAAGGATCTCTAGCTGTGAAGGGCTAATGAAGTCTATATCCAACTTTTCAGTTGGAAAATCTCCCACAAATTGAATATAATCGTCTGGAGATTGCAGGAATTAAAAAAAGACGTACTAGTAGTGAAGAGGTTAACATTATTGCCTAAAACTGTTTAACCCCTCCATGGCCCTGGGTCCGGAATTTTATGAGCATCCCAGGCCGATGCCGGGGCCATTTTCTGAAGTTATGAAAACTGTTTTTTTTTTTTTCTTTGCCATATTGAAGAGAAAATCCAGACGCACCTAACAGTGCAAATCCCAGCTCCCTAGACCCATTCTGTGGCTTGCAATGGAGCACGAAATTTGCAGAAACATCGGCAACTGATATTCACCGCTGAGAGGTGCTGCCGCATTGCAACATCGCGCATGCTATCATTTTTTTAACCCCCCAAAACAATGTGAATTGTGCTGAAATGTTGCGCATATATTAGATATGATGATATCGCATGATTTCAGTACATATATTAGGATCAACTCGAAAAAAAAATTAGACTTTTTCACCTTTTTGATACAATATATGTTTATGGTAGTGTCAAGTTATTTTTTACGTTATCGTTGTGCCCATGCATGGAAAAGGGAGGGAAAGGGTTGAATTTTCAGTCCACAATAAGAAAATTGCCTGCCCTCGGACGCTAGGCTCTCCCACGGGAGATGAAAGTGGAGGGTCATATCCGATTAGCACTAGGAAGTTGTGTTGCAACTTGCCGCTCCCACACCACGTGCATGGTTAAAAATAGAATCGTAATGCGGTTTCAAAACTACGAATAAGTCTAATTATTACGAACACAGAGACAAAGCAGAAATAAATATGTTTACAGACGAGTGAAAACGTATTTTTTACGTAATAACACATTCACCCTTATCATTTTACCTTGTTATTTTTGTAATATATGTTGCTGTCCGTCTGTCTTGAGTGTGGGAAAGTATGGTATTTTTTGCCTGAGTATGGAAAATGGGTACGGCTGGATGTTTCCCTACACTTTACATCGTCAGAATTGCGAGACGACCTGCCATTCGCACCTCGCACGAGCTGATTAACAGGAAGGGAAGGAGGTTCTTTTCATTCACAAAAGCATCACGTGAATCAGAAAACTATCCTGTTAAGCTTGTAAAAGGCATAGAATATGTAAAATTATTCAAAACAGTGCAACATACCTGAGCATATAGGTAAAGATACCAAACAAAAATGAATTTTTCTTTTATTTTCATGTCTTTTTTGTTTATTCTGTGTTTATTTACAACCGTAAACAGGGTGGTTGTGTGTGTTTTGCAAGGGAGAAAAAAGATGATATTTTCTGTCTGGGTCGAGATAATGGATGTACTGTAACTATGTGTGTTTAGGCATGGCCACGAACGAAAAAAAAATCATACATCCACTCGTTACAGCAGCAGGTGGCGAACTGACAGTGACAGATGAGGTGTGAAAGCGTGGTCAGTCTCTCTTCCCAGATGTTCGTTCACTTTCCAAAAGTTTTCACAGTTTTCTACAAGTCGCACTGCATCTAATGATCCAAACCAGTACAACAGACCTGAGCAAATAGGTAAAGATACCAAGACAAAAATGTATTTTTCACGTACTATCATGTCTTTTTTGTGTGTGCCTGTATTAATTCATAATCGTAAACAGGTGGTTGTGTGTGTTTTGCAAGAGAAGATAAAGATTATATTTTCTGCCTGGGTCGAGATAATGGGTGTAGTTGTGCTTCTTTAGGCATGGCCACGAGAGAAAAAATTGAAAATTCACCCATCACAGCAGCAGGCTCTGAACTGCTTGATGAGGTGTATGGGAGTGTAGTGTAGGTTAGTCTGAAGACGCTCATAACGTTCGTTCACTTCCCAAAAATTTTTGCAGTTTTTTATAGGCCGCGGTCAAACGACGCCTGTAGCCATTTATTGGCTAAACGTCATTCGACACTGGCGGCCATTGAGGGGTTAAGCACTAAGAGAACTGACGAACTGAAATAGAGGTAAATCCATTTTATCTATCCGTCCATCTGTCTGTCTATGTGTCTATCTATTGCCTGACACTGCATCCCGTGAGGAGTGGCCTTGACAAAAACATCTCCAGGTGTGTCCGTCCCTACTCGCCAACAACTTCTCTTCCCCCTGAGAAAGACAATCTCTACAACAGCACAAATTGCCACACACATTTCTCACCCTACATACACAGCCTCCCACATCTATACTCTCACGCCCAGACCCGTGCATGGGTAGGGGTGGGTCACTTCCCTTTGTAATAGAAGCTGGTGTTTCCTTTTTTTTATGCAGGAAAGAAGGAACTATAGGCCAGGAGCCCGTAAACCGTTCCTTCCGAAAGTAAACAAAAACAAAAACAACACAAAACAGCCAAATCCAAGATCCGTTCATTTCGAGATGCCTGGACACACTGCGTTTGAAAGACTGGAGATCATAGGAAGCAGGAAATACAGACAGAGGGAGGCAGATGACCTGTTGCATAAATGAAAGACTGGGAGTAGCGTTTAAGTCTTGCATTAGAGAGCTGGACAGAAAAGGGATGAGAGTTTTACACACAACCTGCAGAACACAAGTGGAATGTGTCAGGTGTATGCAAGCCGGCCTCTGCAATGCATACATTCATATAGACATACATTCATATAGACATACATACATTCATTACACACAACTACATACTATATATACATACATACATTCATACATACAAACATACTTACATACATACATACATACATTCATATACACATATACATACTAAACATAGATACATACATAGATTCATATACTCGAACGTACAGTTGCCTTCACTTCTAAGTACTACACCGACTTGTGGCGTCTTGGTAGATGTGGCACCACTGTGTTTACCTCGTCGTATTAAGACGCGAATGAGTTGGAGGAACCCCGGGATAGTGGGCAGGTAGTGACAGCTACATTGCTATGATTTGTATAGTGCTTGTATTATATAAAATATGTAATGTAACTGAACTTGTGCCTGTAATTCGAGCTTAATTTAAGGTGATGGTGCTGGGATCAATCAGGGAGTTGGATGCTTCGTAGTGGATGTTCAGGGGTGCTGTTGGTCCGAAGCAGGCCTTGATTTACTGAATGAGACGCGGGTCAAAACAAGACTTGTCTAGCCCAACGTAAAATGGACATATTCATCATATATATATATATATATATATATATATATATATATATATATATATATATATATATATATATATATATATCGTAGGCGGAGGCGCTCAACATCCACTCACTCGATGTAATGGTGCTCTTGGGTGCCTGCCCTCTCCTCTCTTCCGTCCTTCCTTCCTCGCTCTTCTGCCTTTCTTTCTTTCATTATTTCCTCTTCCTTCTGCCTGTGGGTGACTTTGCACTGAGTGACGGGCCAAATGGTTTCCTGTACTACACCAGGACACCATTTACTACGCTAGGTGGTAACCGTATAACCAAATTATGACGTCTAGTGGTTTAGTTGGTAATTAAGGTGCTCCAATGGATTGAGACTGTGTAGGTTTATATCCAAGGGATGGTTGGGGTTTATTACTCACGTAATGCGACTCAGGGATGAGTGAGGCCGATCACCCTCATCTTAAATGTCAGGACTTACTTGCCTAGGCCCCGGCTTCTACGCTGCTCATGGATAACAAAGGATTAAATGAATGAATATATATATATATATATATATATATATATATATATATATATATATATATATATATATATATATATATATATATATATATATATACAGCATCGAAAGAATAATGCAAGAAGAATGACCAGAGAGCTATTTAGGTATGACATGCATGCGAAGTAATTTATGAAAGTGTTCTGCAGTGGAAAAAAAAAAAAAAAAACTAATATTTAAAGGAAAATAAGCAGTGATGAAATGCGGTGGTGTAAGCCAATAATATCTAATATCACACACCCAAATAGCTCAGGCAGGTCACCATGACAAATAAAAGCTGGTATGTTATCATGGGCATAGTATACTCGTAATCTGAACTGCCAAGAGCGACGTATACGAAACCCACCGGTTCTTAAGAACTAAAGGGGCAGTAACCAATCATATTTATTATCAGGCGTTGTAGGCTGCCAACCATGGGCAAACCGAACTTTCGTCTGGGCATTATAAGTAATGCAACGCCAGTCAAAGAAGGTGTTTGTCATAGACAGAAGAAACAGCGAGGTTGCAGTACGAGGACAGATCATCGGTCTTTGAGAGGGTGGATTAAATATCCGGGCCGTCGCCATCGAATCAGGCATATCAACTAGGACTGCGACAATGTGGATACAAAGATGGCAAGAATCTGGAGATCTGGCTAATCAGGGTATGTAGTAATACGGTGAACACCACTGCATTCCACTTGCACCATTTTTAATTAGTGAACTAATTTTGCCACGTTCCTCTGTTGTTATCGAAGGGCAGTAAATATGCCCTATTATTACCTCTGCTAGGAGGTTTATTTTCTGCATGTCTGTAAGTCTAAATGTGTCGGTCTTTCTGAGTGTGCGTGTGTCCGTGTGTGTCTTATAGTGTGTGTGTGTGTGTGTGTGTGTGTGTGTGTGTGTGTGTGTGTGTGTGTGTGTGTGTGTGTGTGTGTGTGTGTGTGTGTGTGTGTGTGTGTGTGTGTGTGTGTGTGTGTGTGTTTGTCTGTGTGTTTGTGTGTGTGTGTGTGTTTGTCTGTGTGCGTGTGTATTTCTGAGTGTGTTCATGTGTGTGTCTGAGTGTGTGTGTGTGTGTGTGTGTGTGTGTGTGTGTGTGTGTGTGTGTCTTTTACGCAAAACTGATGAACATATTTTCATGAAACTTGGTGGAGGGATGGAGCATGGGACAGGAAGAACCCATTAAACTTTGGAGTGCATCCTGTTAAAGGGGCTTCTGTAGAGCGCATACATCCGTCAACTACTGGCTGGATATTCATGAAACTTGGTTGAAGGATGGGGCATGGGCCAGGAAATAACTCGTTAAATTCTGAGTGGATCCGGATAAAGGATCATTCAAATGGAATGCATACCACCGCAAAGGATTGTTGGGCCTTTACGGAGGTAGGCACTCTATTGACTGCCCTACTAGAAAGTTATTATTGTATTTGTAGCTTTCCCATATTGCCCACCACGTTTATGTAGGGACCTGTGGGTAGGCTGTCGTGGACCAGATTTTCAAGTGAAAGGTGACAAGTGTGTCCACCCTCATGGCATTACGTGAGTCTCTGACCCCAGCCCCCTCGGGGAGACTGGAACATTTGCGCATGGCATGGCTTTCTACCAAGAAATGTTTATAACTGTTTGCCAGTGCTTTTTAGATTATATTTTTGGGCTTTATCTCTTTCTGACATACGTATATACCAGATAAATGTATATTTCCATTAGAAACACTAAATACATAATATAATAAATAGGAACTGGGGTTGTAAATCTTCCAAAGAAGTTTGTCAGTTCGTGGGTTTCATCTATCCTACATACTAAGGGACACTGATTTTGTCCCTAAATCACCGCCTCACCCTAGAAAAGACAGCACGTAAATGTTAATAACGGTTTGCATACGTAGCATTTCCTTGAGGGCCACAACATTGCTATTACTGAATCTCCTAAACACCCCAAAGGCTCTCATATCACTCAAAACGGAACCATTTCCCACACATAACCCCATTTAGCCCTAACTACTCATTCAATGAAGTAGGAAAATGTTTTCAGAGAGATCGACATACTTTTGATCGTCTGACAACGTAAATAACTGCATTCCACAGCAAAACAACCACGCTCACGAGTGATGACGCTCCAGCAGGACGAAGCGTTACTACGTGCGACACAGAAATCACCACTAACAAAATTTGCAGTGGCACTCCGGGAGAGACTTGGGCTAGAAGTATCTCTCTCCACAGTCCGTCGGTGGTTAAATGAGGCGGGAATACATCATAGGGTTTCCTGTTCCTGCAAAAAAGGAGAGCCTCACAGAAGCGCATCGTGCTGCCAGACTGGAATTTGTCTGCCAATATCAGAACCAAAGGCTAGACTTCTGGTCATGGGTTTTCTCAGACGAGAAAACTCCCCGATCGTCCGATCATGGTAGAGCTCATGTGCAGAGGAGAAATAATACCTGCTAAGATGATTAATATATTGATGTTTGACCTACTGTAAAGGCACTGCCGCAACCAGTGTTTCATATAGCTTTAGAGAGAGAGAGAGAGAGAGAGAGAGAGAGAGAGCGCTGGAGTAAATCTCGGCAATCGACATCCCTGCTGGGGAGTTTTAAAAAATCACACTCCCTCGTTCATTATTGCCCGCAAAAGCAACCTCTCCCGAGTCACATTTAATGGTTATTCTTTTTCGATATTAAAAGTAGGCTATCTTACGTAAGAAAGGCTGAATTTTCAAGCAATGTAATCAAAATTACAATAAAATGATAACTTTGCAGTGCATAAGTAAGGAGTCGGTATGGTTACACATGCGCCTGCAGACGAATGAAGAGAGATCCCTTGCTGGGTTTAAACACTTATAATTTCACACTTTTCATTTAACCTTCATAATTTTCTCTCTTAGACTGATCCTATATTTGCACAATCTTCACGAGAAGGTGAAAATGTTTGGAATGGGTATGTAGAAGGATCAAGCGAATCTGTATTTCTTTCCCAGGAAGAGTGATGGATATGTCGATCACCAAAACTTGCGCCAGCTAGAAAAAAAACAGCTGTATTACTGTAATACATATACCATAATATCATAAATCACAGGATTAGGCCTACAAACTCGGTGATCTACTGTGAAATAGGCTCACAAAATCACATCAGCAACAATGCGAATGGTTTGTCAAATTAAAAAATCACTTTATATTAGTATACTAATCTATTACTTAACAGAAACGATCATTTTGTTGGCCAATGAATCGGTTACCCAGAAAATTTGGGAAGGATAAATGAGTCCTTAAAATGTAGTATAGCATATACCACCCATAGTATGTAAGGTGAAATTATGCAAGAAAATATAAGAAACACTACTTCCTCCTCTTCACTAGACTAGATAACTGTTATTCCTCCTATAACTATAGTATTTATATATTTAGGCATTTTCCAAACAAAGTAGGGTTGCTTTCAACTAAAGGAGGTAGCCAGAACCAAAACTAACTCCTATAACGTAATAGTCTTCTTTTCTTTTTTTAACTATAATCGAGTGCCCACACACCTATGAGACAAGAAGTAGACATCAAGTGTGTAATGTATGGGCCTGGATGTCTATCCATTGAGTGGGAAATATTAAGAGGGACGGTTCACAGCTCAGAAGTATTTGGAAATTCTTAACCCCTTAACTGCGGGGCGTCACTTTCGTGAAGCTCAGGTGCAATGGATCATACCGCGGAGCGTCACTTTTGTGATTCTGTGTTATTTTGAATTCTCCCGGGTTTACAAGTGGTGGTTTGTATCATCTATCAGTACTGCCAATGTCCAACTCCTATTGTCATCTGTACTCCCATCCATTGTTGACAATTTAGCCATTTTTCCCCGTTCTTGACTCCCCTCCCTACCTCCCCTCCATTACCCTCTCCTCTTGCCTGCCCAACCGTGCTGCGCTAGGCAAATCTTCCCCGGAATTGTCCACTGATTTCATCCATTGAAATAATCCCTATGCCCTATTCTTATACAAAATAATATATAGAAAAAAAGAAATAAGGTAAGCGATAGTGCCATACACCTGGAATTGGCTAATTATCACCTGACAACACCTCACGTGCGCTCTTTCGCTAATTTTCTCCGGTAATTTCCCCTTGAAATATGCCGTATAATCTATTCTCGTAATAAAAATATATATAAGAAAGGAAGGGAGAAGCCTAAGTGATATTTACATTCACCTGGAACTACCTATTTTTTAATGTATTGTCGAGATTTCCTACCAATCATTTTATAGCATATAAATTAGCAGCTGTCACCCTACTGACATTGTCAACCCTTGCCTGCCCATATACGCTGCATCATTCAGTTCCTTGTCGTCCTCTGAGGTGAAACTATGTTGCACTCGCGCCTCGCCATTTCCACTGCTTCTGCACCCATTGCAAAGGGCCCTATGACCTCTACCCCTAGAAAAACTCGTGTGGGAAGCAGTAAAGGACTAAGTGACTCAGCAGTGGAACATGAACTGGCAGAATTATCTATGATAATGATGGATAGTGACTTTGATCCTTCAGATGAATCGTGTGATGAGCCTGGGGAGGAAATCGTGACAGAAACTCCAAGTACGAGTGCTTCAGTGTCCCAAGTTATCCCTAGCTCCAAAGGAAAGGAGCCCTTAGTGCAGCAAGGGAAGGAATTTGGGAAGGGAGTGAAAAGGTGCCGGGTTAGCCCCGGCACAATGGCCCCGTGTGACCCAGCCCACCATGAGTCCCGAGGTGAATCACTTCCCTGCTGCCCCAGCCCCACTTCACTAATTTCTTCCTCACCTCCAGCGGAATATTCTCCTGAGTCTTCGTCATCTGGGTCTCCACCAGCACCTACAGTGAAGGCAGGCCGTAGAGGATGAGGTAAATCCCTGACTAGTAAAAGTAGAGTAAGGGCTGCTAGTGCTACATGGCAACCTAGGGTCAGTAAGAGTGACTTTGAAACAGCCCAGTCTGCCTCACAGCCACCCTCCACCCTCACCCACCCTACACCACCATGACAGGGAATCCTGGACGCCTTCATGTGGACGGAAGGTTCCGATTTCGTCCCTGAACAATTCCATTTTGACGAGAGTTCCTCAGGCATACAGCCTGCCTTCACTCTTGATGAGGATGCTGAGTGTGTGGACTTCCTTTTGGTCTTCCTCGATGACGAAGTCATGCAGCATATATGTGATGAGACAAACAGGTACGAGTCACAACGTGCTGCAAGTGGTGCAGGTGAAGCGAAGATGCAAGTGGGAGTGCAGGAGCTGTATGTGTTCTTCGCCCTCATGCTTCTCATGCCACATTCAAAGAAGCTTGAGTTGGAAGAATACTGGTCCATGGACCTCTTACTACCCTCACCCACCTTCAATAAGTACATGGCCAGAGATCGCTTCCGGAACATCATGGGAAACCTGCACTTCGCCAACAATGATGTACCTTCCCAGACTGACCCACTCTGGAAGATCCGGGAGATTCTGAGCAGAATGAAGGATAAGTTTATGTCATTTTCCACCCATTTCAGAAGGTTGTCAGATGAATCCTTGGTTTTGTTCAAAGGACGTCTTAGGTTTGTACAGTACATTCTAAGCAAATGCCATCGCTTTGGTATCAAGTTCTTTGTACTGTGCGACTGTAAGACGGGGTACATCCTTGACTTCATCATCTATTCAGCCAGCACTGTCGATCTGGACAGTACACACCCCCTTGGCTTCTCAGGCTGTGTAGTGAAAGTACTGCTTGAAAGGTATTTTGGTGGGAATCATGTGCTATATACTGACAACTACTATACAGCACCGAAACTTGCTAAATACCTTTTAGAGCACGGCATCGGCTCCTGCAGCATTGTGAAGAGCAATCGTGCCAACTTCCCCAAATTCCCTGAGGCAGGAAACTCGTAGCGAAGAGACTTGTACCTACACAAGTCTGAGAAGATGCTGGCAATACAGTGGCATGACAAGAGGGTCGTGCACATGCTCACCACTGTACACAAGGGGGAACTGAAAGACAGTGGGAAGGTCGACTGTAGGACAGGTGAACCTGTGAGGAAACCTGATGCTGTCATCGACTATAATATCAACATGCGGCTGGTGGACAAGTCCGACATGATGATTGGAGAAATCGACTGCCTCAGGAAGAATACTAGGTGGTACAGGAAAGTTTTTCTGGATCTCATTGACATGACGATGCTGAACGCCTTCATCCTGTACAAGATGAAGGCAAAGCCACCCAAGTCCTTCTCCCTGAGGTTGTTCGCCAGGACTTGTGTTCAGCAGCTACTTGAGAGATATGGTAGAGTGACAGCAGCAGCTCCAAGGTGCCATTCTGTTAGACTTCCTAACAGACTTGAGCAGAGGGTGTACGTGGATCGGCACAGACTGGTGCAAATGCCTGCCACAACGAAGAGGAAGGCTGCGATCCGCAGGTGCCAGTTGTATGTACATACCACCAGATGCACACCTGAGCACAAATGCACCTCTTGGCAGTGTGCTGAGTGCCAGGTTCCCCTCTGTGCTACCTGCTTCTTTGATTACCACAGCCTGAAGCAGTTCTAAAAGTGCAAGTGGAAAATGTAAATAATGTGTAAATAATGTGTAATGTGTAAATAATGTGTAAAAATGTGTAAATAGCAAGTGAAAACAATGGATGTAAATATGACTGAACAGTGTAATATAGTTTTATAAGTTACTGCAAGTGACAGTGCATAACATAGTGTAAATAAAATAGAAGTTTAAATATTGAAAATACGATAGAAAATGTAAATAGAAATGTAAATAATTAGTAATATAATAATATGAGTACAAATACTTGAAGTTAGGACAATGAAAGTGAAACCTTGGCTCTCTACATATTTTACTGAAAGAGAAATTGAATCCCTACAGTGACAATAAACTACTATTACTGAAGGAAACTTATGGATAAATACTGCAGATACATATAAGTGTTATAAAGTAATAGGAATATAAAGCGTGAGTGTTTTTATGAATAATAAATGACAAAATACCAACAGGGAACGAGCACAAGTGGGGAGCTCGTACACGCTCGTAATTTTCATTGCTTTCACAGTGTTTTTTTTTGGAGTATGGATTCCAAACTATTTGAAAACTATAAAATAGTGTTTCTAGTGATAATATCAGGCTGTGGTAATCATATTACGGGGTGTCGGGAAGTGTAAAGTGGAGACTTCGTTACCCAACTTCAGAAGTCTCCACAAGTCCAACGGTACTCGTCGAAGGCTCAACAAACATCCCAGGAGAAAGCTGAAGATATGTGCCATATGCATATATAATTATAATATTCTAGGACTAACAACTGATTTTTGGCAAATATTTTTTTAAAAATCAGTCGGAGAGCAAATATCCTCGCGGGATGCGCAAGGAGCGCAAAAACACCCCCACGGTGTTGGGGTTAAGGAATTTTTCCTACCTTCCCTTCAGGAGTGACACCCCTTCCCACCGGGTCCCATCATATTCGTCCATGATCGGTGCCCATTTCACATGGCACGTGCAATCCAGGAGTGGTTTGCTACACAGGATAATCTTCAGCTCTTGGACTGGCCTACCAAGGGTTGGGACTGCAACCCAGTTGAAAGTATCTGGGCGAATATGGTCAACACATGGAAGCCAGAAAGAGAGAGGACAGCCCAGTAGTTGATGGAACATATACAGCGAAAATGGGAATCTCTGCGGGGAAAGCCGCACATTGTGAGAAGTGTCATCTCCAGCATGCCTGATAGATTCCGTGATGTTATTGTGCAAGAGGGAGGATGGACCCGTTACTAAACACATCAATAAACTGTCTATGATCAACAGTCTCAATTTTCCTTTTTCATATTATATTGTTGCGGATTACCAAATGCTCCTAGTACTGTATGTTGAGAGAATCGAGTAATGCTGTTAATGTGAGCCTAGTAGCTTAGTTAGTAGAGCGCTGACTCGCCGTCCATAAGGTCAGGATTTAGGGCCCATGCCATGCTACATGGCCTTCGATGCATACACGATTATATATATATATATATATATATATATATATATATATATATATATATATATATATATATATATACTGAAGACAA
Organism: Coenobita brevimanus; assembly: GCF_032717465.1. Taxonomy (NCBI): domain Eukaryota; kingdom Metazoa; phylum Arthropoda; class Malacostraca; order Decapoda; family Coenobitidae; genus Coenobita; species Coenobita brevimanus. The sequence goes on along the minus strand of NC_137039.1, from coordinate 19,395,234 downwards.
AAATAGGTCTATTCTTTATACCTTGGCCGTGAAACATGAATACTGTGGGTATCTTATTGGAATGGGATTCAAATTTTAATGATAAACTTCTTTCTCCTCTAGCGGGCGGCAAAACCTACAGGTATGGTTATTCCGGCTAAATACACGACCATTTTATTAATGTTAGTGATAATGTCACAGTCATTGATCTGTCAACCATTTCTGATGTTGTATACCACTACACACGACAATGCCATATGATTTCAGTTGCCTGGCGCTATAATGTAATATTTTATCCAAGTCTGGTAACTGAACACTGCACTGAATCTGAGTGTGTACAAATACCTGATTATAGTTTTATAGCTTGATTTTTACTAAATTCATGACACAACATACTTAGTATAAATGGCTTGCTGGAACCAAATTGTCTGAGCACAATAACGCAGTATGGTGGTGTAATGGATTAGAGATGAAAGTGAGATGTGTGGAGGGAAGCGTAGTCTGGTTGATACTGTAAGAGCTGATCAAGGGGTGCTGAAGTGGTCTGGCCATGTGGAATTCATGGATAGTAGGACTGGTGAAATGGATATAAGAATCACAGGTGAAGGGCGCAACAGGCAGAAGGGGAACGAAGAGATGGAAGAATACTGGGAGACAGGCTTTGTGTGGCGGAAGTTTTTCAGATGTTATGAATTAGACGACACTAGCCCAGAAGGACTAGGCAGATACGACAATGCTCTCTTAAGATCCTCCAATTTATTACCACCATGCCGGGAATCGAATCCGGGACTCTCAGATGAGAGTCAGGCAACAATCCACTACACCACAACCAGGTAAAAGTTATCCCACATTATCACGATCTTCTTTCTTCTCTCTTGAGAACACCGTTATACTTTTTTCCAATGTGGAACTTTTCATTAGCGACTTCACTTCCTTGTCTTACTTAAATTGCATTCCGAGCATTGTTCCTGCATCATAATTTCCATATATTTATAGTGATATATACAGTATATATATATATATATATATATATATATATATATATATAGAGAGAGAGAGAGAGAGAGAGAGAGAGAGAGAGAGAGAGAGAGAGAGATAATGTAGATATATATAGATATATAGACTGATAGGTGGATAGACAGACAGATAGGATGAATATGTTCCTCCTCCATTATACGTTGCGCTAGACAAGTCTTATTATAGCCCGCGTCTCATTCAGAAGCAAGGCCTGCTTCGGACCAACAGCACCCCTGAACATCCACTACGAAGCATCCAACTCCCTGATTGATCCCAGCACCATCACCTTAAATTACGCTCGAATTACAGGCACAGGTTCAGTTACATTACATCTTTTATATAATACAAGCACTACACAAATCATAGCAATGTAGCTGTCAGTACCTGCCCACTATGCCGGGGTTCCTCCAACTCATTTGCGTCTTAATACGTCGAGGTAAACAAACACAGTGGTGCCACATCTACCAAGACGCCACAAGTCGGTGTAGTACTTTGAAGTGAAGTTCGACTGTACATACTATACATACATACACACATGCATACATACATACCATACCCAGTACATACATACACGCATACAATATCCATACACACATACATACTGTACATACATACATTCATTCATATATACATTTTTTATGCAAGAAGGAACCAAAGGCTAGTAGCTTGCAAACAACTCCTTCCAAGAAAAAAAAAAAGTGAGCCAAATTCAAGATCTGTTCATTTCGAGATGCCTGGACACACTGCGTTTGAAACACAAATCATAGGAAGTAGGAAATACAGACAGAGGGAGACAGTTCCAGAGTTGGCCCGTTGCGTAAATGAAGGACTGGCAGTAACGGTTAACCCTTGCTTTAGAGAGTACATACATGACGGTACATATTTACAATGCATACATGCATACATACATACATATTAACAGTACCATCGGTAAAAAAAGTATCGGCACCCTGGGGTCGGATAAGATGTCAAAATACTTCGTCTCTGGTTCAATCTGTAGTGTTGGCATGCCCGTTTAATTCACAAAAAAGATTGAGTTACCATGTAATACAATGTTTCTCCGACTAATCCAGCTATATATCTGTTAAATGTGGGGGGACTTTGATGAATGGTCGTGGAGAAGGAAGACCTGTTTCTGAGCTCTCCTCTAGCTGCAGCGTTGCCTCACCGGCATTAGCTTTTTCCTTTTGCTCGCCACTAGGGCGTTTTTCAATAAAGTTAGATTAGCTAGACCTCATTTTCCTCCCTGGCCTTAGTAGATATAGTAGGTGTCTATATCTAATTACTGAGATTGCCTTTGCTTACTCACCTCTGGAGTGTACCCCCCACTGATGGCTCTGGGGTGTGAGTGACACACAGGCGCGTCCTCCCGAGAGTGGTTTGAGAGGGTAATCTCAGACTAGGTGTGTTTTCCCCAGGCAATTTCTCCCTTGGTTGTTTTTCTCTTTCTTCCCACTTCCCCCTCACGGGGGAAGTGGTAACTATGGCGGACGCCACTACTGCCTCCCCCCCCTTCAGGGGGGGAGGTAGTCTTGACCGACCACCAACTGCTGCACGGACGGACTGCCCCCACAGAACGGCCTCAGACACATACCCACCTTGACATTCATGTAAATAATGCCGAGTTTGTATTGATTCATGCGGTTGGTTCCACTCCCCTGTCCAGCCTCAATCCCTTCATCATCAAGAAGGTGATTGATGGGTGTGCAGGAGAGGTGGAACAAGTGAAAAAACTTGCGAGTGGAGACCTCCTCATAAAAACCATGAATTCAGCTCAGGTCAAGGATTTGCTTAAACTGAGGAAGTTCCATTGTCACGATGTCCAAACAACGATCCCCCACTCCATGAATTCCTGCAAGGGTGTTATCAGCTGCAGGGATCTTGTGCTTATGAAGGAAGAAGAAATTGTACAGGAACTATCTCAGCAAGATGTCATAGAGGCGAGGTTCATTACCAGATTCTCGGAAGGTATAAGGACGAAGACCGCAACAGCTGTTCTCACTTTTGGCAAAGTATCTCTTCCAGCCAATGTGAAGGTTGGATACGAAATTGTAAATGTTAGACCATACATCCCGAACCCCCTTCGTTGTTCAAAATGTCAGCTCTATTGACACCACGAAAAGGCTTGTCGAGCTTCCAACATCGTGTGTGGCAAGTGCGCGGCTGTAGGTCACTCTGCTGACAACTGTACACCCGCGAACCAAAGTTTCGGTACCCCCCTCGATGGAAGGAAGTGGAAGTCAGGGTTAGAGAGAGGGCGGGTGAACGGACAACCGTGAGTGGTACTTTGGAACTGAGCTACGAGGCGAATAGTGAGAAACCTAATGACACTGGATTCGAAACATTTCCATGCTATTCATCTGCAAAACATTATGCGTTCGTAACATACATACTGTAATATATAACATAGACTACTGTGTTATCATGGTGTCCTGTGATACTGACCCATCTGTTTCGAATCCTCATCACACAAATAAAGCACCGAGCCAGTTGTATATAAGTTGCAACTTGTCATTATAACTGCAGTCATAATTTTGGTGAATGTTATCCCTGGATTGTCTATAGCTATAATATAGAATGATTGTGAATGTAATGTTGATTCTCACAGTAGTTGTGCTGATGGTTATAAATGTTGCAATTATTTTATGTGGACGACTAAACCACATTGTGATGGACAGCGGAGAGCATTCGCCAATAATTTACTATAACCAGATGAAATTAGATGCAAACAACACAAAATATTATGAGACAACGAAGACACAGCTGTGGTATCCTGCTCCGCCTTATTATCAAGGCCTTAACTGAGGCTTCACCTCATACGTGCATTATTTTCTTTCAGTCTCTGCCTCTTTTATTACTCTTACTTCCCGGTATCCTCTTACTGCGAGTCGTCATATTCCTTGGAGGGTTTCTTGTCGTCCGGTCCTAAAACCCCTACTGTATTACATTATTCCTCGCATCATCACTCCCAGACAAACAACGTTAGCTCAAGACTGCTGAATCTGTTAATACCATTATTGCCACTGCCACTACTATTCCCCCTTTCCCCATTGTGTCTACTGCAATTCCCCTCACAGTACTACTACTGCTACTCCTATTTCTACTCCACTATAAATCTGTATAATAATACATATGATTGTCCTTATGTCTGTGTATCTGTTAATCATATTGTCCCTGTCCCACCGTCGACAACGCGTCACTGACCCGGCAACGCTACCCCAGTTGCACCCCACCCCACCCCCCTCTCTCCCACCCGCCATGAGCTCTATTCCTCCCCCACTCCGAACCATTTTACCCCTCACCTCCTTCTTGGGCCACCAGGCCTGTTGTTCACCTTTTACCGGTGAATATACGTGGCATGCATTAATAAGAATAATTATAAAATTGACAGCAACAACATACATCTGCAGTATTCCGAACATTACATAATTATAAAAGTCGCAGACCCAAACTTGCCTATATTACGGAGTTCTGATATATTAACCACAGAACCGACCACAGACCGTTCCTATCATTGCCACTGGACCTTACCTGTAGCACTTCACCATAGTAATACAACCCATTGAAGTCCTTTGTGGGATCACTACATATGTTTGGGAAAAATAACAGCGCACAACATGCCTACAACCCATTAAAATACACCTGTGACGTTTCACTGACATCCATTAAATTGCCTAGAAGTTAGCGGGCAAACAAACACACGGCTGGACATAGACTGAGGCCGAATGTCTCGCATCGGTATATGACAACCTGATTAAACTATCACGATCCTGCTTTGTAGGTGTCATCATAGTTATAATAATAATAATAATAATAATAATAATAATAATAATAATCGTAGTAGTAGTAGTAGCAGTAGTAGTAGTAGTAGTAGTAGTAGTAGTAGTAGTAATCACATGTTAATATCCATGATACAGATGAGGACACACCATAATCTCCCTGATAAAACAAGTGAAAACAGCTGTGACATATAAAACCAAACAGTGCCATAATATGCTGTAATGGTAGGGTTATAGTAATACTAAATTAATGTTTGACCGCAACCCAACCTTCTGTCATGGCAAACAGATTCTGCATTGCGTCGACACATGCTAGTCCCGTGTGTGTCCTTCTCAGTATCGTGCCTAATAACATGTGATTAATTATTATTATTATTATTATTATTACTGTGATGACACCTGCAATGCAGGATCACAATAGTTTTGTCAGGTCGTTGCTTACCGATGCGGGACATTCTGCTTCTGTCTGTCTGTGTCCAGTCGTTTGTTTGTTTGTCCACCAACTTCTCCTAGGCTATTTGATGGATGTCAGTGAAACATCATATGCTTATTTTAGTGGTTTGTAGGCATGTTGTGCACTGTTATTTTTCCCAAACACGTGTAGCGATCTCACAGAGGACTACAGTGGGTTGTATTACCATGGTGAAGCGCCATAGGGAAGGTGCAGTGGTAATGATAAGAACGGTCTCTGGTCGGTTTTGTGGTTAATATATCAGTGCTCCGTAATATAAGCACGTTTGGGTCTGCAGTTATTAAGTGTAATGTTAGGAACACTACAGTACACATCTACGATGTTGTTATTATTACATTATTATCGCCTACCTTTAGAAGGCGGAGCGATCATGTTTTTAACTGCATCTGTGTGTGTGTGTGTGTGTGTGTGTGTGTGTGTGTGTGTGTGTGTGTGTGTGTGTGTGTGTGTGTGTGTGTGTGTGTTCCTATTATATCTCATGAACGGCTTGAGCTATCAACATGAAGCCTTCAGCGTATCAAGATATGGCCAAAATTTTGGAGGAGTTCGAAAATGGCAACTCGAGGTCAGAGTTAAGGTCACCAAACTAATTGCTAAAGGTCAACTAGTTTTTATTGCCTGCCTTTAGCACCATTAAATCACATGAATGGCTTGAGCTATCAACATAAAACCTTCATGGTATCAAAATATGGCCCAAAGTTTGGACTTGGCAAACAGAATATTTTAGAGGGCGATTACCGTTTAGCTCTCAAATGCCTTCTTTTTTATTATTAATGCATGCCACGTATATTCACCGGTAAAGGGTGAACAACAGGCCTTCTGGCCCAAGGATGAGGTGAAGGGTAATGTGGTGTCGGAGTGGGGGAGGAGTAGAATCCATGGTGGGTGGGAACCGGAGTAACGGTGCCGGGTCAGTGACGAATTGTCGACGGTGGGACAGGGACAATAATTATGCTTAACAGATACACAGACATAAGGACAATCATATTTATTATTATACAGATTTATAGTGGAGTAGTAGTAGGAGCAGCAGTAGTAGTACTGTGAGGGAAATTAGACACAACAGGAAAAGGGGGATTACAGTAGTAGTGGCAGTGGCAATAATGGTATTAACAGATTCAGCAGTCTTGAGCTAACGTTGTTTGTCTGGGAGTGATGATGCAAGGAATAATGTAATACAGTAGGGGTTTTAGGACCGGACGACAAGAAACCCTCCAAGGAATATGACGACTCGCAGTAAGAGGATACCGGGAAGTAAGAGTAATAAAAGAGGCAGAGACTGAAGGAAAATAATGCACGTATGAGGTGAAGCCCCAGTTAAGGCCTTGATAATAAGGCGGAGCAGGATACCACAGCTGTGTCTTCGTTGTCTCATAATATTTTGTGTTGTTTGCATCTAATTTCATCTGGTTATAGTAAATTATTGGCGAATGCTCTCCGCTGTCCATCACAATGTGGTTTAGTCGTCCACATAAAATAATTGCAACATTTATAACCATCAGCACAACTACTGTGAGAATCAATATTACATTCACAATCATTCTATATTATAGCTATAGACAATCCAGGGATAACATTCACCAAAATTATGACTGCAGTTATAATGACAAGTTGCAACTTATATACAACTGGCTCGGTGCTTTATTTGTGTGATGAAGATTCGAAACAGATGGGTCAGTATCACAGGACACCATGATAACACAGTAGTCTATGTTATATATTACAGTATGTATGTTACGAACGCATAATGTTTTGCAGATGAATAGCATGGAAATGTTTCGAATCCAGTGTCATTAGGTTTCTCACTATTCGCCTCGTAGCTCAGTTTCAAAGTACCACTCACGGTTGTCCGTTCACCTGCCCTCTCTCTAACCCTGACTTCCACTTCCTTCCATCAAGGGGGGTACCGAAACTTTGGTTCGCTGGTGTACATCCGAGACCGAGTGTAGCTTTCACTGCAAGGATGCTCACTCCACTTCCTTGAGGGCTTGTCCCAAGTGGAAGGAGGAGAAGGTCTGCACAGTAAAAGCAACACAGGGTATTTCCTTCTACGATGCTAGGAAGAAGGTGAAGGAGTTGGATGCAAATCCCAAGCCTAATATCTCCTATGCATCGGCGGTTGTGTCCCGACCAGTGATGTGCACCGTTGAGACACAGACTGACTTAACATTCGCTCCACATGCCCCACGCCCTACCTCTCAGTCTAAGCCTTCTGTACGCCCCAACTCTCTGACGGACATCCCTGTTGCGACTTCCTACTCCCAGGCTGCCGCTGCTCCTTCGCAGTCAGTGTGGCCAAAATCGAAGCCAGACAAGTCTGACAAGATTAATTTGACCACCCTCACTAAACAGTCACGTCCTCATGTCCTTCCCGCTCCTGGTCCAGCGAGGGAGAGAAAGAATAGCTCTTCCTTGGTGGAGTCTGGGAGCCTTGTAATTGATGAGAATATGGAGGTTTCCATGAGTAAGAACAGGGAAAGGTCCCCTGGTAGCCACTCGCCTGGTCGCGGGGGGCATAAAAAAACTAAGCACACTGGCCACCCTCGAAAATCTTAAACCGCCGCATTCACTATACTACAGTGGAATTGTAGAGGTATTGGGAATAAGTTACACAATATAGCAATCTTGCTATCACTACACAGGCCAGACATTGTATGTTTACAGGAGACGCGCCTGGAGGATCACCCTGATCCTCCACAGTTAAAACACTACCACTCGTACAGAAGATATGAAGGTCACGGAGTAGCCATATACACACACAAATCACACCCACAAATGGAAGTGATTCTAAAGTCTACTCTGGAAGCGGTCGCGTGCAGAGTAAAATTTAATAACACGTATCTGTCTATTTGCTCTCTGTACTGTCCTCCACATGGCCCCATTGATAGTGATGCTTTCAATTCACTAGTTGAACATCTCCCTGGGAATAAGTTAGTGTTGGGTGATTTTAACGCCCATCACTATCAGTGGAGTAGCTTGAGGATTGATGGTTGTGGGGAGCAAGTAGCCGACCTAATACTACAGTCCAACCTCTGTCTTCTGAACGATGGTAGAGCGACTCGTGTAGATGATAGTTCTGGTAACTTTTCGGCCATTGACTTATCTTTGGCCTCCCCTGGTATACATCAAGATTTTTTATGGAATCCTTATGACGACTCCATGGGAAGTGATCATTTACCCATCTGTCTTTCTTATACACGCGGCATCATTTCGGACCCTCCACCTCCAAAATTAAAACCTGGTGAACAAGCCTACATCTTTTCTATCCTTAATGACCTAGAGCAGCTTGTACAGCACCCTACCCGTATCCCTGACCGCCTTGGAGAGAGCTCCAACATACTTGACCTCTTCCTCACAACTAATCCTTCTGCTTACTCTGTTAATCTTTTCTCTCCGTTGGGCTCCTCCGATCACAACCTTATTACCTTAACCTGTCCTATCACTCCGGTACGGCCTGTGGACCCTCCAGGGAAACGTCGTCTGTGGCATTTTGGAGCCACAGACTGGGAGGCCCTCAGGCAGTACTTCTTTGATTTTCCCTGGAATGATTATTGCTTCCATGGCCGTGAGCCATCTGAGTGTGCCTTGCGCATTACGGAGGTTATTCTCTCGGGCATGGAAGCATACATTCCTTTCTCATACCCTTTGACTAATGCAAGAAAGCCTTGGTTTAATCACGCTTGTTATAATGCTGTCCGCAACAAGGAGAAGGCCTACAAAAGGTACCGGAGCCAACCCACCCCTGAATCACATCATCTTTACGTTTCTGCCCGGAATCGTGCTAAGTCTGTTCTTCGCTCTACTAAAAATAATTTTATCCATACTAAATGCTCTCAACTCTCCAACTCGAATTCTTCCCGCTCCTTCTGGCACCTTGCCAAAAATCTTTCTAACAACTTTACCTCATCATCCTTCCCTCCTCTTTTCTACTCTGATGGTTCTGTAGCTATTTCTTCTACTGATAAAGCAGATCTCTTTGCACAGACTTTCTCCTCCAATCCACCTTAGACGGATTCCGGTGTTGTTCCTCCATCACTCCCCCCTCTGACTTCCTCATGGCTGACATTAAAATTTCTTCAGTTGATGTATTTTCTGCCATCTCTGGCCTCAGTACTAACAAGGCATATGGGCCTGATGGGGTCCCTCCTGTTGTTCTCAAGAACTGTGCTTCTGTGCTTACACCCTGCCTAGGCAAACTCTTTCGCCTTTGTCTGTCAACTTGTACCTTTCCTTCTTGCTGGAAGTTTGCTCTCATTCAGCCAGTCCCAAAGAAGGGTGACCACTCCCAACCCTCCAACTATCGTCCAATTGCTTTAACGTCCTGTATTTCAAAAGTTTTCGAGTCAATTCTTAATAGAAAAATTTTAAGGCATCTTTCCTATCACAACCTTCTTTCCGATCGTCAGTATGGGTTCCGTCAGGGACGCTCCACTGGCGATCTTCTCACCTACCTTTCAGACTCCTGGTCATCCTCCTTTCGGAACTTTGGCGAAAGCTTTGCCATTGCACTTGACATCTCAAAGGCTTTCGATCGAGTCTGGCATAAATCTTTAATTTCCAAACTGCCCTCCTACGGTTTCTATCCTTCTATCTGTGCCTTCATCGCTAGCTTCCTTTCTGGTCGTTCTATAGTCGCTGATGTAGACGGCCACCGTTCTTCTCCTAGATCTGTCAACAGTGGTGTTCCTCAGGGCTCTGTCCTATCACCAACTCTCTTCCTTTTATTCATCAATGATCTTCTAAGCTGTACATCTAACCCTATCCACTCATACGCTGATGACTCCACCCTTCACCTTTCCATTCGGTTCCCGCAACGCCCATCTCAACAGTTACTTCAAGAAACAAGGGATGAGGCTATGGCACACCTAATGTCTGACTTGGCTCATATCTCTGACTGGGGTAAAAATAATATGGTTGTCTTTAATGCATCTAAGACTCAGTTCTTACACCTATCAACCCGACATAATCTTCCACAGGTATACCCATTAATGTTTAATAATATTCAGCTTAATCCTGCATCATCCTTGAACATGCTTGGGGTTTCATTTACTCGGGACTTATCTTGGAAAGATCATATTACATCTCTTGTAAAATCTGCTTCCAAGAGATTGGGTGTGCTAAGCCGTCTCCGCTCTTTCTTTACCCCTGCACAATTGTTGACTCTATACAGGGGTTTTATCCACCCCTGTGTGGAGTACAACTCTCATGTGTGGGGAGGCTCCCCACATACAGCTCTTCTCAACAGGGTGGAGTCAAAGGCTTTTCGTCTCATTAACTCTCCTCGTCTTACTGACTCCCTTCAACCTCTGTCTCTTCGCCGCACTGTTGCATCTTTATCTCTTTTCTATCGCTACTTTAATGGTCATTGCTCCTCTGAACTGTCTGCTTGCATTCCTCCACCTCTACGACGGGCGCGTAGCACCCGTCTGGCAGCAAACTCTCATCCCTTTTCTGTCCAACTCTCTAATGCAAGAGTTAACCGTTACTCCCAGTCTTTCATTTATGCAACAGGTCAGCTCTGGAACTGTCTCCCTCTATCTGTATTTCCTGCTGCCTATGATCTCCAGTCTTTCAAGCGCAGTGTGTCCAGGCATCTCCAAATGATCGGATCTTGAATTTGGCTCTCTATTGTGTTTTGTTTTTCTCTTGGAGGGAACTGTTACTGTGGGCTCATGGCCTTTGGTTCCTTCTTCCTCGCATAAAAAAAAAAAAAAAAAAAAAGATTGGGGATCCTTCTCAAGGATCGCCAATTTAGATATATCTGGGGAGACCATAGATGTTAAGGTCGAAAATATAACTCAGTCCATATTACACGCGGCTGAGGCTGCTATTCCCAAGACTTCTACAGTTCATGCGAAGCATAGAGCACATTGGTGGACGCCGGATTGCCGACAAGCATTAAGAAAACGCAATAGGAGATACAGGGTTTTTGATAGTCAGCCCACTGAGGAAAATTTTATTGCATACAAACAGGCACGGGCTGAGGCAAGGAGAATATTAAGAAGGGCCAAACGTGACTCCTGGCAGTCCTTTGTGTCCATGGTGACTCGTACAACACCATTACGTAAAGTTTGGTCCACCATAAGAATATTAAATAATAAAGGCCCATATTTCCCAGTCACCACTTTGCAAGTAAATAATACCATCTATGATGAGCCCGTGGACGTTGCTAACATCCTCGCCAGGAGTTATTCTCATGTAAGTAGCTCAGCCAATTATGATCCACGTTTCCAACATCATAAACGCATGGCTGAGCTACAGATTATTGACTTTGCCACAGAAGATGTAGACTCCCCGTACAACAAAGAGTTTACGCTAGATGAACTGCTCCTTGCCCTTAAATCCTGTAAAGACACCAGCCCTGGATTAGACACCATCACGTACGGTATGATCCAGCATCTTAATCAGGACAACCTGATTAAGATGTTAGCATCGTACAATGAGATTTGGGCGTCTCGAACGTTCCCAAACTCATGGTACTTTGCGTACATCATACCGATACCCAAAGAGGCTGGTCATCTTATGAATCCCACTTCATTTCGTCCTATTGTGTTGACTTCTTGTCTATGTAAGGTCATGGAACGAATGGTAAACAATAGGCTTCTTTTTGTTTTAGAGTCGAAGAATTTGTTAAATGATCAACAATGTGGCTTCCGTAAATACAGAAGTTCACTAGATCATTTAATGAATTTGGAGCATTGTATTGCAGAGGCATTTGCCAATAAAGAATTCATGATAGGGGTGTTCTTGGACATCCATAAAGTCTATGACATGACGTGACGACACGGTATACTAATGAGGCTCTATGCTTATGGTTTAAGAGGAAATTTGCCTATTTTTTTCAAATTTCTTACGGGACAGGACTTTCTCTGTCAAATTATCCCGTAACGTAACATCGGATATATTTATCCAGGAAAACGGGTTGCTGCAGGGAAGTGTGCTTAGTCCTACTTTATTTAGTATTATGATCAATGATATTCTGTCATCAGCTCCCATCCCCAGGAATCTTAAACCCTTAAACCCGTGTAGCTCGTATGGTGACGATTGTGCAATATGGCGCTCCTCCCGTAATGCACAGTTTTCGGCTGGGCGGATTCAAGCAGCCCTTGACTCTGTCCATCAATGGGCCTTGCAGTGGGGATTTAAGTTTTCCGTCCATAACTGTGCCGCTGTAGTTTTTAGAGCTCGTAACGTCCCCGATTTGCGTTTATTTTTGGATAATCAAGCAGTACCTTTTCAAAATTCTGTAAAGTTTTTGGGCCTCCACTTTGATCACAGAATGAATTTTAAACTTCACGTTAATACTTTGCTTGCTCGCTGTGATAAACCATTAAATGTCCTTAAGTACCTAGCAGGTACTACATGGGGTGCCGACAGAAAATCTTTATTAATGGTGTATAAGTCCCTTATTTGATCGAAGCTAGACTATGGCGCACAGGTGTATGGCTCAGCATCTGATGCCACACTGAAAGGATTGGATGTGTTGCAGAATAAATGCTTGCGAATGTGTCTTGGAGCTGTCCGGTGTACCCATGTAGGTCGTATGGAAGTGGAGGCGAATGTGCCTCCCCTCCGTATTCGCCGTGACCACATGGTATTATCGTATGGGTTACGAACATATAGCAAAAGTAATATTGGCAATGTGGCCTGTACCCCCCAGCGTCAATACCACCACCTTCTGCGGGGGGTGCATTGGCCACTTGCCGCTCACCTCCACTTACTGATTCAGGAGCTTGGTGTGGACCCCAGCGACTGTGACAAGTTGGTGCTTAAAAATATAGCGCCTTGGAAGCCACCCGGCTTTACAGTGGATGTTACATGGCTCCCAGCACCAAAGGCCAAGGCGCCGGAGGCGGAGGTCCACCACTTGTTACGTAACATCATTGTTCTTCACTTGGGGTCCCATCAATTGTACACTGATGGCTCCAAGTCGAGTGAATGTGTGGGTGCAAGTGTGTGGTCGACTGAATGTGCCCTCAGGTATCGGTTGCCGACTCATACATGTGTTTACTTCAGAACTTTTTGCTATTGACAAAGCCATAGACTATGCTCTCAATTCTAGGCATGACTCATTTGTCATATTTTCCAATTCAAAATCAGCCCTTCAGGCAATTGCATCTTGTACTACGGACTCTCACGAGATCCAGGGCCGCATCGTTAATAAGTTGCATTCATGCAACAAGTCATTCACACTGATCTGGGTGCCTGGTCATTGTCGTATCTACGGCAATGATCAGGCTGACTTACTTGCAAAGTCGGCTGTAGAGCTCGAGGAGACTTGGGACGTTCCTCGTGATCTACGGTTGAGTCTCTCTCTCGGAAAGAAATCAATAAATCTTCTGTGGCAAGGTCAGTGGACCAGACTAAATATTCAAACTTGTAAGCCGTACCTGGGCGACTGGGACACTGCCAACCGTCCCAGTCGCCTAGAAGAAAAAGTGTTGGCACGGTTACGGCTCAATGCCACCATTTTAACTCACATGAAACCATATATGGAAAGACGCTTCCCACCGCACTGTGACATTTGTAATGCGGTGTTATCTATCAGTCATATCATCCTGCGCTGTCGGCGATTTATTCGTGAACGTGCTTCATTTATAAATTACTGCGGCGCAGTAGACGTCCCCTTCACCCTTTTCACCATCCTGGGTGATGGGGACATTGTTATGACTGATAAATTGATGGCTTTCTTGAGAGAGACCGGACTGATCAGAGTGATGTGACTTTTTTACTGTGTGGTTATGGTTTTCATCAACGGTAAATATGTATATATTGTAATATTAATTAGGGTTGACAGTTGACATATTTGAAATAGTTCCTCCTCCCACCGACCTATTTCTAATATAGATGTCCCCTACATTAAGCCAAGTTCCTCGCCTGACAGTCACCAGCTGATGAGTGTAAGTGTGCAATATAGGAAGGTATTGGGCACTTGCAGTCGATGGTGGTCTGCTGGGCGAGGTTCTTCACTTTTTGTACAAATTATGTAAATACATTATACTATCTTGCTTAAGTTATTCTAATTAGGGACGACAGCTGACGTATATGGAAATGTTCCTGACTCGTCTTGTTCCCTTTCATATATTGATGTCCCCTATATTAGGTTGTACCTCGACTGACAGTCACCAGGTGATGAGTGCAGGTATGTAATGTAGAAAGGCATTACATATCTGTAGTCGATGGTGTTCTCTTGGTCGAGGCTTTTTTAACATTAGTGTAGGTCTAGTTATTTGTCTCTTTGGATTTAGTATATGTTAGCGATTTGTCTGTTAGGTGGTTAGTTTTAGGGTATTTAGATTAGGTATTTTTGATTATAAGTAATATAAGGTTAAAAATATAATAAACTAAATAAAAATAATAAATATAAAACTACAAAAAAATAAAATAAAAATTATTATATATATATATATATATATATATATATATATATATATATATATATATATATATGTACGTGTGCATGAAAGTGTGAATATTCATATGCATGGATGTGTGTCTGTCTGTCTGCATGTATGTATATATATATATATATATATATATATATATATATATATATATATATATATATATATATATATATATATATATATATATATATATTCGTATATATATGTATATATGTATCAACATATGTACATATATATATACATTTGCCTTAATGACCAGAGGCTCCGGCCTCAATGGTCGATAGGCAAAAAAAAAAAAAAAAAAAAAAAAGTTAAATGTATGATAGGAACACAAATGAGACAAAGCGACACAACAGTGTCATTTCCCGTAAATCACAGTCGATGTATCATGTCGCACACTGAAAGGGTGCCGATTCTTTGATTACCGATGGTACATACATACATATTTCTATCTATCTATCTATTGCCAGACGCCTCAATCCCATTTGGGGTGGCCACAAACAAATCGCCTCCAAGTCGCCCTGTCCCCCGCCATTTCACTGCCCTGCTCCCAACTCACACACCGCTTTCTCATATACCTCTCCAGCCCATCCCTCCATCTCATCCTCGGCCTCCCCCTCCCTCTTCCCCCCTCCACCTCACTCACATACACTCTCTTCGTCAGTCTTTCACCCTCCATCCTCTCCACATGGCCAAACCACCTCAGTGTGTTCCTCATAACGCTTCCTATCACATCCACATCAACACCACAACGCTCCTTTATGTATAAAGGACATACATATTTACAGTACATAAATTGCTGCCTACTTGCTAACATACTGTACATACATATACATACAACCTTATCTCACTATGATCGCAAAACCCATT
This sequence comes from Coenobita brevimanus, assembly GCF_032717465.1. Classification (NCBI taxonomy): domain Eukaryota; kingdom Metazoa; phylum Arthropoda; class Malacostraca; order Decapoda; family Coenobitidae; genus Coenobita; species Coenobita brevimanus. The sequence goes on along the minus strand of NC_137039.1, from coordinate 19,379,710 downwards.
GGTACAAAACTCGTCCAGAGTGGAGAGTATAAACGTTAAATATTTGATCATAAACAATTTTGCTAACCAGGGAATTCAAACAAGCGGTGGCAGAGGAAGAAAGATAATGAGGGGAGAAATAGATACATGAAAACAGTCTATCTGTCTATCTATTTGTAGCCAGACACCTTAGTCCAGGAGAGGGAGGCCACAAATAAATCACCTCCATGTCGCCCTGTCACCTGTCATTTCGCCGCCCTCCCCTCAATTTACATCCCCTTCTTCCATACACCTCTCAGCTCCATCCCTCCATCTCATCCTCGGTTTCCACCACCTACTCCCCCCCCCACCTCACTCACACTCTCCTAGTTAGTCTCCCACTCTCCATCCTCTCGATAACAGACCGTTTAAAATTTCTTTTCAGGACTCCCGTTCTTGTTAGGATAGGAGGCTTCTTAAAACCTGTTCCTTGGGGATTTATCTTGTTTATTTATTGTTTATTTTGTTTGTTTATTTTGTTCACTTATTCTGCTTACCTATATTGTTCATTTGTTGTTTATTTTATTTTATTGGTACTTATTTTATTTATTTTGTATTTGTTTATTTATTTTATTTTGCTTCTTTGTTTATTTTGTTTATTTATTTGTTTATTGTTTTGTTTATTTTTAGTTTGTTTATTTTATTTTTTGTTTATTAATCTGGTTATTTATATATTTTATTTCATTAATTTCGCTTTTTTCTGTTTATTTATATATTTTGTTTATTTGTTTATTTATTGTTTACTCATTGTTTATTTTGTTTATTTATTTAATTACACCTTAACACTCAGCTGTCTGCTGTTTCTATCGTCTTAATATCAACACCATTACGTACATGAGGATGCTGAAGTCTTTTGTGTAAAGTAAATAGCTAAGGAAGCAGTGTTACGGTGTCTTTAAGGCCACGCAGAATATGGCTACAGAAATGGACCAACTTACAGTGTTTGGGGGTTGGACAGGAGAGAGGGTGGTGGGTTGTGGTAGTAGTAGTAGTAGTAGTAGTAGCAACAGCAGTGGTAGTAGTAGTAGAAGTAGTAGTAGTAGTAGTAGTAGGAATAGTAGTAGTAGTAGTAGCAGCAGCAGCAGTGTCAGTAATAGTAGTAGTAGTAGTATAGTAGTAGCAGTGGTAGTAGTAGTAGTAGTAGTAGGAGGAGGAGGAGGAGGAGGCCGTAATAGTAGTAGTAGTAGTAGTAGTAGCTGTAGTAGTAGTAGTAGCAGTAGATAAAGAGAAGGAGGAGAAGAAAGAGGAGGAGGTAATAGAAGTAGTAATAGTAGTAGCAGAAGTGGTAGTAGTAGTGGATACAACTCCAACCTTACCTCAAACCTGAACCCAGTGGACTGCAGGCTGAAGTTCCTCCTTCTGGGGGATAGGGAGGAAATTGAGGGGCATTTGTAAACCCAGACAGCTCCACCGCCCAGTTATATCAGTGTCACTACTGGAAGGCGCCCCTCTTCAGCACAGAGGGAGGGGGGGGGTGAGAATACATAAACACAGTCCGGGGTCAGGTGTCACCAGGTGTTGATTGAATACCGCTGATACAAATGTTTACACTGAGAAACACTTTAACATTCATAAAAAGGAATTACTGTACATTAACTAGCAATGATATTTGGTGATGGGGAGGTGGGGTGCGGGACGCAGGAGGTTATAGGTACAGCCTTCTTCACACAGCATAGGGTCCGTAACGCCTTAAGGATCACTGGATTACTTAACATTTTCTAACGTGTAATAATAATAATAATAATAATTATAATAATAATAATAGTTACAGATGATAATACCGATGATGATGATGGTGTTGTTGTTGTGCCACAGGCTGGGGCAACCACATGGAAGACACACCTGCTGGCATTAAATGGACAACCCAACTTTCAAGGGAACCCACACAGGCGCAAAGGTCTCAGAGCAAGGTGTAGTACCCTCACACTTCCTTGAGGTTAGGCTGATGATGGTGATGAGGAGAAGGAGGATGAAGACATGATTGAGGATGGCAGTGATGATGGTTATGAAGCTGCCCTGATGATGATGATGATGATGATGAGTGAAATAATGACAGTGAAGAGAATGATGGTGATGGTGGTGGTGTCGGTGATGATGATGATGACTGAAATGATCAAGAGAGAAACCTGCACCGTACACAAAGAAAATCATCCAATATATTACCACTATACCGGGAATCGAACCCAGGACTTTTAAGTGAGAGCCAGGCAGCATACCACTACACTACAACCAGGTAAAAGTTGTTTCACATTGTCACAATCTTGTAACCAATGTCCCTCCACCCCCAATGTGGGCCTGAAGAGGATGAGATGACCCCCAGGCACTCGGACAAGTACATACTTTTAATCTATCAGGTTTCTCTCTTCATTCTGACTACACCACGACCAGGTAAAAGTTATTGCACATTGTCACAATCTTGTAACCAATGTCCCTCTCCCCCCCACCTTTTTACTTGAAGAGGATGAGATAATCCCCTGGCACTCGGGCAAGTAGACGCTTTCAATCTATCAGGTTTCTCTCTTCATTCTGACTTGCCCTAAGTGACTGGGATAGATTGAAAGCGTCTACTTGCCCGAGTGCCAGGGGATTATCTCATCCTCTTCAAATAAAAAAGTGGGGGGGAGAGGGACATTGGTTACAAGATTGTGACAATGTGCGGTAACTTTTACCTGGTCGTGGTGTAGTCGTATACTGTCTGGCTCTCATCTGAGAGTTCTGGGTTCGATTTTCGGCATTTTGATAATATATTGGCTGACTGAAATGATACCAGTGATTAGAATGAAATTATGACAGTGATGGTGATAATGACTGAAATACTGACAGTGGTGGGAGTGATAGTGATGTTGGTGCTGGTGATGATGTTGATGATTATACTAACTAATTTTCTTGAGCTTAGGACGACGACGATGATGATGATGACGATGGTGATTATGATGATGAAGAATTGATGATGAAGATGATGATGATAATGATTTTAACGTTTGCTTTTAATACGTTTATATCCACCCCAGCGCCACCTGCCCTTCACAACCAAACAACAGTGATATATGACAGTCTGGTACCTTGTGCTTCACCCCTTGAACCCAATGACGTGTTTTTGTTTTATCCTTGCTCCCACCTGACTTTTTTTTTTTTTTTTTTTTTCACTACGCTAAATTTAGGAATGATTTTTGACAATGAAAATGTTAGAAAAGGCACACAAAACCAGTTCGCAAGTCACTTCAACGTTAAAAACCGTTTTAAGATACAAAAAAGAAAAAATACGGCATCTTTGTGAAGAGGTTAAGCTGGGTGTAAGGCTGGGTGTTCATGCATTCTTCTTCACTCATAAATTCCACACCCAAACTAGAGGAAATATTCAGACGTCTAGAGTTCACTGACCTTAACTTACGAGATGTTTTTTTTATTCTTTTGCAGCCTATTTCTCGTCACTCAGAGGCAGAACAGGACGCTCCAGCGCTTTACATCCTTGCCATAACACATTTTCATGGCTATACCCTTTTTACACTAAACTGGCCAAGATATTCGTCTTATTGCAACTTCCTTGACGTAGTTCAGTGTCAGAAAAGACAGTGCTACGGCTTTACATCCTTTCCATTGCACTTTTCGCAGTTAGTACAATATTTCAGCGTTAACCTCCTTTTCCAACTCATCGTTCAAGACGGATGGATGATATTTATTTTTTTAATAACTAGTTAAAGTGAAGAGTATAACAATAACAAACTTTCCTTGTGCTCGACTATACTCATTTTACTCTCATTTGGCCTAAAACTGCCATCCCTCCAGCGTCACTGTTGAGCTGTAGTACTAGATTACCAGTACAATATGGAGCTAGTCACGAGGTAGTGCTACGGAAAGGATCAGAGCTGTTTATATTGTCTTTTTCTTGATATTCAGCTTCGTGACATAAACCTCAAAATTACGGAAATCTGGACAAGGTTAAGGTGTAACGAGTATAGATAGTGTACAAAGTTGCATCATACTCAAGCCTTCACGCGCGCGCGCGCGCGCACACACGCGCGCACACACACACACACACACACACACACACACACACACACACACACACACACACACACACACACACACACACACACACACACACACACACACACACACACACAGATTTCAGAAAATTGGTCAAAATCTTTAACAAATATGAATCCACGTTAGTGGGGGAGAGGTACACGGACACGAGAGAGAGAGAGAGAGAGAGAGAGAGAGAGAATATCATCAGCTTCTCCCCCCACCCCCTTCCAGCGCTCAGGTAGACATATCAAAGGTGTGGCGTCTGATGAATGATTCCGGCCAAACCACCAAGGTCATGAACGCTCGCCACCCCCTCGACCGCCTCGTCTCAGCCTACAGGGACAAGTTTGGAGACGGAAAACCGGTGCATATGAGGTGGGTGTCGAAGAACGTCTCTCTCAGTGTCGTTCTGTTTATCTATCTATTCACCTAATTATCTATGTACGAATGCATCTGTATATACCATAATACTGTAATTTTGTCAGCAACATAAGTGGTAGTTTGAAAAGCATAAACCAATAAGAAATATATGACTAAAACTTACCGTACAATATATTGCTAAGGCTGCAGTAAGCTTCTAGGCCAACGTTTGGCGGTGCACTTATTCCATCTTCAGTTAACAGAAGCGAGCAACATTAGAGTGGTTTTTAGATTATTTATATTGGTAAGACAAGTTAAGTACCGTAACTCAAAAGTATGAGAGTGGAGTTGAAGACTAAGTGGTACACAAGGAGAGTTTTAGTTTGTGCGGTTACAGAAACTCGTGGGTGTTTATATATACATATATATATACTATATATATATATATATATATATATATATATATATATATATATATATATATACATATATATATACTATATATCCAGCCAAGGAGAAGCAAGATGATTTTCCACGTCATATTTATTTATTTCAGGTGACTAGTTTCGGGATGCTCATCCCATCTTCAGACCTAAAAGCATTTAAAACACATATTGCAAATTACATAAAGTTTTAAAAACATTTTAAAATATCCATAAGAAATACAAAAAAGTTACCAAAAAAGCATGTGACAATGGTTACTATAAAAAATGTATTTTTTTTAAAATAACAAACTCGAGAAATAAAAGTGAGTGTGTTACCTCTGTGAGTTGGCAGCTAACACTGAAAATCCTGAACACAGTGTTTCATAAAGAAAAGTGTCATAAAGCTTCTGAATCGTCAACAAACCAGTGTGAAGCAAAAGAACCAAGTAAAGAATCAATGAACCAAGTATCAAAAGGCTGATTCATCGATACAAAACACTATAATCCTAAGGTATACAACTTTGTTGATGATTCATAGTTATTTAATGAAGGCTTAAATTTGTGAATGTACAAAGACTCCAAAATTCGCAGTTCCATTCTATCATTACTACTATGTAAAATACTGAAATTATCCATATTACAAGTATGGCCCATATCGAAACAGTGGTTCCTAATCTCAGACAAAGTTGGGTTAGACAGTGGCAAAGAAGTTCTATGAGACAAGCCTCTGTGCTCACACACACGAATTTTGAGGTTCCGAATTGAACTCCCAATATATCTAGCTGTACAGCTAGAACAGGCATATAAATATACTATGCTTGAGCACAGTGGCTTTGGGATATTATCTTTACATCGAAAAAATGAACCTACAGTAAAAGGATTTACAAATACAAATCTAAATGAGATTTGAGGATAGACACACTTTAGTATTTTCAAAAGCTGGTTCCTAATATTATAACTGACATGACCATAAAAGGGAAACCTGATATAATGTATGTCCTTAGCTGCAGTTGCTGCCTTCCTAGAACCACATAATATCTGGTTTAAAAAATCTTTTACCATCCTAGGAAACAACGTAGTAGGGTAATTATTATTGGTGAAGAATTTACTCAGGAAATCAATTTCATCATGAAAAGATGTCCAGTTCAAACTAAGTGCATAGCATCTATGAAGTAAAGTCCTTACTGAATTCAGCTTATATATGTTAGGTACAAATGATAAGAAATTCAAACCCAAACCAGTGAATGACTCCTTCCTGTAAACGGAAGTACCCAAGTAATTACCATAATTGGTTAGCTGAATATCTAAGAAAGAGAGCAAGTTATTATTCTCAATTTCAACAGTGAACTTAATATTAGAATGCTTAGAATTCAGGTAGTCTAGAAACTTTACAACATGATCAGATTCTTTGAACAATAAAAAATAATCATCAACATACCTACGGTAAAAAACTGGTTTAAAACTTAGAGGACAATCTGATAACCATTGTCTTTCATAAAAACATAGAAATATATTAGCTAATGTGGGGCCCAGTGGGGATCCCATTGCCACTCCATCAACCTGTTTATAAAATTTGTCATTAAATATGAACATGGATTCGTTAACTGCCAGGTCTAAAAGGGATCTGAAATTCTGCTTTGTTAAATTATTGACTACTTCCTGCCTTTTAAATAGTTCAGCAATGCAAATATCTATAGTTTCTTTAAGTGGGATATTTGTGAATAGACTTTTAATATCAAAGCTTGCCATGACCACAGGATGTGGAAATTGAAGCTGCTTTAACTCCTGTACGAGATTGATAGAGTTTTTAACAGTAAAGTTGTTTGTGGTGAGGCTATTCAGTATGGGAATAAGAAATTTAGCCAAATTATAATTAAAGGTTCCAATTGCAGACAGGATGGGACGTATTGGGACATCTGGTTTGTGTATTTTTGGTAATCCATACAAGATTCCTGGGACAGATCCAGAGGCAAAAAGAAAATTATAAGTTTCTGATGAAATTAAGTTCTTTATTCTCCTAAGAACTCTATTAAGTTTGTCTTCCAACTTTAGTATGTAGGAAAATGGATCTATGTCAAGTTCAAGGAACTTATTTCTGTCAGAAAGCAGATTTGAAATTTTATCCACATAATCAGACTTATTCATCACCACTACCCCTCTCCCTTTATCTGGCTTAGTTATAACATATATAACTATATTTCTATGTTTTTATGAAAGACAATGGTTATCAGATTGTCCTCTAAGTTTTAAACCAGTTTTTTACCGTAGGTATGTTGATGATTATTTTTTATTGTTCAAAGAATCTGATCATGTTGTAAAGTTTCTAGACTACCTGAATTCTAAGCATTCTAATATTAAGTTCACTGTTGAAATTGAGAATAATAACTTGCTCTCTTTCTTAGATATTCAGCTAACCAATTATGGTAATTACTTGGGTACTTCCGTTTACAGGAAGGAGTCATTCACTGGTTTGGGTCTGAATTTCTTATCATTTGTACCTAACATATATATGCTGAATTCAGTAAGGACTTTACTTCATAGATGCTATGCACTTAGTTTGAACTGGACATCTTTTCATGATGAAATTGATTTCCTGAGTAAATTCTTCACCAATAATAATTACCCTACTACGTTGTTTCCTAGGATGGTAAAAGATTTTTTAAACCAGATATTATGTGGTTCTAGGAAGGCAGCAACTGCAGCTAAGGACATACATTATATCAGGTTTCCCTTTTATGGTCATGTCAGTTATAATATTAGGAACCAGCTTTTGAAAATACTAAAGTGTGTCTATCCTCAAATCTCATTTAGATTTGTATTTGTAAATCCTTTTACTGTAGGTTCATTTTTTCGATGTAAAGATAATATCCCAAAGCCACTGTGCTCAAACATAGTATATTTATATGCCTGTTCTAGCTGTACAGCTAGATATATTGGGAGTTCAATTCGGAACCTCAAAATTCGTGTGTGTGAGCACAGAGGCTTGTCTCATAGAACTTCTTTGCCACTGTCTAACCCAACTTTGTCTGAGATTAGGAACCACTGTTTCGATATGGGCCATACTTGTAATATGGATAATTTCAGTATTTTGCATAGTAGTAATGACAGAATGGAACTGCGAATTTTGGAGTCTTTGTACATTCACAAATTTAAGCCTTCATTAAATAACTATGAATCATCAACAAAGTTGTATACCTTAGGATTATAGTGTTTTGTATCGATGAATCAGCCTTTTGATACTTGGTTCATTGATTCTTTACTTGGTTCTTTTGCTTCACACTGGTTTGTTGACGATTCAGAAGCTTTATGACACTTTTCTTTATGAAACACTGTGTTCAGGATTTTCAGTGTTAGCTGCCAACTCACAGAGGTAACACACTCACTTTTATTTCTCGAGTTTGTTATTTAAAAAAAATACATTTTTTATAGTAACCAGTCATTGTCACATGCTTTTTTGTTAACTTTTTTGTATTTCTTATGGATATTTTAAAATGTTTTTAAAACTTTATGTAATTTGCAATATGTGTTTTAAATGCTTTTAGGTCTGAAGATGGGATGAGCATCCCGAAACTAGTCACCTGAAATAAATAAATATGAAGTGGAAAATCATCTTGCTTCTCCTTGGCTGGATATATAGTATAAGATTCCCCACGGGCACCTCGGTTGTTGATATTATATATATATATATATATATATATATATATATATATATATATATATATATATATTTATATAAAACAGGAGGGAAAAACAAATGAATAAAAAAAATAATCCATACACCAGATTACTGGCGTCCTCCATTCATAAAACATCTGTAACAGTTGGACTTGAACAGCTGTAGGTTGAAGTTTGGGAGGAAACAACTCCGGGGAAGCGAGTTTCAGAGAGGTGCAGTTCCGGGAATAAAAGAATTCCAATAGGCAGAAGTTCTGCAATAAAGCTGTGTGACATTCCAGTCATGAATGAAGGCATGGAGAGTATATATCGTTTCGTTTCGTTTCGTTTCGTTTTTAAAGGCTCCAACATGCTTGCATGTGTCGGCCTTGGTCACCTAATGGCGGCTCTCCACGCTGCACGATCCATTGCAGCCTCCCTGTTCAGTCCCTTAACCCTGAGGTCACACTTAGTGACCTCGTCCCATGTCTTTCTCGGTCTACCCCTCATAACCCCACCCCCAGTATTAACACTTCTCACCTTCCTCACCCAATTATCATCCCCCATCCTCTCCACATGTCCAAACCATCTCAATCTACCTCTCCTCATCACAACACCAATACACTCCAGTCCCATCCTACCTCTCAACTCTTCCATCATAAACCCAGCCCCTCCAGGCCTTGGACGCAGGGACTCACTGCACATCCACCTGATCATTGTCATTTCTGTACGTCTGAGCCGGCGATTATCTTCCTCCTTCACTGCCCAGGTTTCACTACCATACACCATTACACTCTTAACACATTCTGCATACAAAGACCCCTTAGCACGTAGGGAGAGTCCTCTCAATGTCAGGAGAGGCAAGAGCTCCCTGAACTTCTTCCAACCACTTCTCACCCTAGCCATCTCCAGCACACAACATGTCTCCCAAATAACAAAACTCTTCCACACACTCAAGAGATTCACCAGCAAGTTCAATCCTTTCACGTCTGACAATCTCCACCTGCTCGCCCCGACACGCCGTACACATAAAATCAGCATTATCTTGCAGTCTACCTCTGATACCACTACTTCTCTTATGCACCCATTTATCACACACACCGCACAAGATGGAATTACTTCCCACGCCCTGGTGGCAAACTGCACGTGGCCATTCTCCCTCGTCTTTGACAGTACTGCCACCAACCCTAGATATCATCACTTTTGTTTTATCTGCATTTACCCTTAAACCCTTGTGCCCCATACCATCTCTCCACTTCCTAAACCTTTCCTCTGCCTCCCTTTCGTTCTCTGCAGTCAACACCAAATCATCAGCATACAACAACTCCCACTGGAGTCCGTTTCTAAAGTCACGTGAAAGGGCTTCAAGTATCATGATAAACAACATGGGACTCAAGGCTGACCCCTGATGCACACCAACATTCACTGAAAACTCATCACTCAAATCTCCATTCACTCTTACCTGGGTGTGAGCACCCACATACATAGCCATAACCACCCTAACCAGCCACGCCTCCAAGCCAAGCTTTCTCATTGCCCACTTCACCACGTCTCTCGGGACTCTGTCAAAACCCTTTTCCAAATCAACAAAAACAAAATCAAGATCCCTTCTCCTAAAAATATGTTTTTCCTGAAGCTGTCGAACAATGAATATAGCATCAGTGGTCCCCCTACCTGGCACAAGCCCAAACTGCGTCTCATCAATATTCACTCTTTCTCTAATCATACCTTCTAAAACTCTCTCCATTACCTTCATTATCTGATCTAAAAGCTTTATACATCTTTAATTTCCTCTTTCCAGAGCATCACCCTTCCCTTTATACACATTTACAATTACACTCTTCAGCCAATCATCTGGGACAACACACTCATAAATAATCCTATTTATGAGGTCAGGGACTAAACTCACCCCTATATCGCCTGAGGCCTTCAACATTTCGGCAGTCAACCCAGACACACAGTATATATATATATATATATATATATATATATATATATATATATATATTGCCAGACGCCTCAATCCCGTTTGGGGTGGCCACAAACAAATCGCCTCCAAGTCGCCCTGTCCCCCGCCATTTCACTGCCCTGCTCCCAACTCACACCCCCCTCTCTCATATACCTCTCCACCCCATCCCTCCATCTCATCCTCGGCCTCCCCCTCCCTCTTTCCCCCTCCACCTCACTCATATACACTCTCTTCGTCAGTCTTTCACCCTCCATCCTCTCCACATGGCCAAACCACCTCAGTGTATTCCTCATAACGCTTCCTATCACATCCACATCCACACCACAACGTTCCTTTATATCCTCATTCGTCAGCCTGTCTCTCCACGTGACTCCACAGGCTCCTCTTAAATAACTCATTTCCACTTCTCTCACTCTTGACTTGTGTCCTTCCAACAATGTCCAAGCTTCACTTCCGTACGTTAGAGTTGGTATCACAATACTGTCATGTAGTAACTTTTTCACTTCCATGCTCACTTCCCTGTTTCTTATCACTGCTTTCAAGGAACCAGCAACCTTTCTTCCCTGCTGTACCCTTTCAAGCACTTCACCCTCCAAACCTCCATCCTTACTCATCACACTACCCAAATACTTAAACGTACTCACATTTTCCAATTCCTCACCATCCAACCTCGCTGTACATTCACTAACTTCACCTCTCTCAAAGACCATCACTTTACTCTTCCCTACATTCACCTTTAGGTTCCGTTTCTTACACACTCTCTCAAACTCATCCACCAAGCCTTGCAGCTCCCCTTCGTCTTCACTCAACACACACACACACACACACACACATATATATATATATATATATATATATATATATATATATAGGTTCTCAAGGCACTATAGAATCATAGTGACATATTTGTACATAACTATCTCTCATACATTTGTACATACTGAAAATACACATTTCCATACATACCTTAGTACAGGTGTTACTACCGTGGCTGTTTTTTTGTTTTGTTTTTTTTCCTAACCACTCTGGCAATACAGGAATGTCACTACATAACTGTTGGGGCAGGAGGGCGGTTTTGATTTACTCGATCTGCAAACAGTTGCCGTTATTTGTGCGGTGGTTGCTGTTGCCTGAGCTGGTCTGTGTTTAGACAGGCAAAGAGACTGTGAGGGGGTGGCTCGTGGACGTGCTGATAGCAGCGTTGGCACTCCTGGCCAGCAAATCACTCTACAGCTGCCCCCAGTTACTGCAACCCACACGAAGCTGCCACAGCCTCACTTTGTTTTTGTTACCTTCTGGTGGGCATTCAGGTATTGGTAGGAGGTGGCCATGATGCAGTAGTGCACTGGGTCATTAAAACCACCCCTGCATTTTCCCTCCATTCTAGGTGATTTCAATGGTCACCATCACTTTTGGCTCTCCTCTCTATTTGCTGATTCACCTGGTGAACAAACCTACATCTTTTCTGTCCTTCATGACCTAGAGCAGTTTGTACAGAACCCTACCCATATGCCTGTCTGTCTTGGAAAGAGGTCCAACATACTTGATCTCTTTCTTACAACTAATCCTTCTACTTACTCTGTTAATCTTTTCTGTCTGTTGGTCTCCTCCAATCACAACCTTATCACCTTAATGTGTCCTATCACTCCATTAAGGTCTGTGGCCTTTCACAAGTAGTAGCAACTGTGGCACTTTGAAGCTGCTGATTGGTAGGTCTTCAGGCAGTACTTGTTATATTTTACCTGAAATGATTACTGCTTCCACGGCTGAGAGCCATTTCAATGTACCTCATGCAATACTGAGGTACACTTGGACATGGAAGTATGTATTCCTTTCTTTTATCCCGTGACTAATTTAAAAAAAACTTAGTTTTATACGCTTGTTCTAATGCCGTGTGAAAAAAAAAGAAAAGAAAAAGGTTTAATACGCTTGTTTTAATGCTGTCCACAACAGGAGAAGGCCCACAAAAGGTACCGGAGCCATCCCACCCCTGAATTTCTGTCCAGAACTACACTAGGTTTGCTCTTCACTCTGCTAAGAATAATTTTATTCGTACTAAATGTTCTGAACTCGCAGACTTATATTCTTCCTGCTCCTTCTGACACCTTGCCCAAAAAACTTTCTGATACCTTTACTTCATTCTTCTTCCCTCCCCTTTTCTGCTCTGATGATTCTGTAGCTGTCTCATCTACTGAAAAAGCAGAACTCTTTGCTCAGACTTTCTCCTCCTAGTCCACTTTAGATGATTCAGGTGCTGTTCCTCCATCTCTTCCCCCTCTGACTTCCTCATGACTGACAATAAAATTTATTCACTTGATGTACTTTTTGTCTTCACTGGCCTGAATACTAATAAGGCATATGGACCTGATGGGGTCTCTCCTATTGTTCCTGTTGTCCTCAAGAACTGTGCTTCTGTGCTTACACCTTGCCTAGGTAAACTCATTTGCCATTGTCTGTCGACTTGTACCTCTTCTTCTTGCGGAAAGTTTGCTCTCATTCAGCCTGGCCTAAAGAAGGGTGGCGATTTCCGATCCACTATCGCCCAATTTCTTTAACTTTCTATATATCTAAAATTTCATCATCTCTTCTTAAAAAAGAAAATGCACCTTTCCTATCAGAAATTTTCCAATAGTCCGTATGAGTTCTGACAGAGATGCCCACTGGTGACCTCTCACCTTCCTTTCAAACTCTTGGTCATTCTCCTTTAGGGATTTTGGAAAAAGTTTTGCCATTGCACTTGACAACTCAAATGCTTTCTATCGAGTCTGGCATAAAAATTTAATTTTCAAACTGCCCTCAAGCAGTTTCTATCCTTCTGCCTGTGCCTTCACCTCCAGCTTCCTTTCTGGTCGTTCTGTAGCTACTGTTGTTGACGGCCACCGTTCTTCTACTAGAGCTATGAATAGTGGTGTTCCACAGGGTTATGTCCTGTCACCAACTCTCTTCCTTTTATTCATCAATGACTTTCTAAACTGTACATCTAACCCTAGCCACAAATACACTGATGATTCCACTTTCACTTTTCCATTCATTTCTCAGTAGTTGCTTCAACAAATAAGGGATGAGGCTAGGATACACCTAATGACTGAATTGGCTCATATCTCTGATTGAGATCAAAGTAATCTTTTTGTTTTTAATGGATCAAAAACTCAGTTCTTACATCTCTCAACCCGTCAAAATCTACCACCGGAGTATCCTTTAATTTTAAACAATATCCATCTCAGTCTGGCATCATCTTTAAAAATACTTGGGGTTTCATTCTCTCGGCATTTTTCTTTGAAAGATCATATTACCTCTCCTGTAAAAATCTACTTGCAAGAGATTAAGTGTGCTAAGCCGACTCTGTGCCTTGTTTGCCACCTCTCAATTGATGACTTTATACAGGGGTTTTATTCGATCCTGTGTGAGTACAACTCTTATGTGTGGGGAGGCTCCCCATATGCAGCTCTTCTCAACAAGGTGGAGTTAAAGGCTTTTTTGTTTCATTAACTCTCCTCCTCTTACTGGCTCCTTTCAACCTCTGTCTCCTTGCCGCACTGTTGCCTGTTTATCTCTTTTCTATCGCTACTTCAATGGTCACTGCTCCTCTGAACTGTCTGCTTGCATCCCACCACCACTTAGGCGGGTGCGTAGCATCCATCTGTCCAACTCTCTAATGCAAGAGAACCGATACTCTCAGTCCTTCATTGATGCAACAGGTCGGCTCTGGAACTGCCTTCCTCTGTATTTCCTATCGCCTATGACCTCTAGTCTTTTAAATGCAATTGTCCAGTCATCTCAAAATGAACAGATCTTAAATCTCTCTCTCTCTCTCTCTCTCTCTCTCTCTCTCTCTCTCTCTCTCTCTCTCTCTCTCTCTTCTAGGATGGAACAATCTTGCGGTAGTCGAGCCTTTGGTTCCTTCTTCGTTGCATAAAAAAAAAAAAGTCAAACGAGTATGCCTGTGAGTGTGCAGTGAGTGTGTCAGGAAGCGAGTGAGTGGAGAGTGAGGGAAAGGATGAGTTAGTAAGGACTGAGTGAATTATTGAGTATGTGACGAGCGGTTGAGTGCATGGAGAGTGAGTGTGTGGGGAATGAGTGAATAAGTGAGTGTAGAGTTAGTGAAGAGTGAATGAGTGAATGGGATGTGAGTGAGTGAGTGGGGAGTGGGTGAGTGAATGGGTGAGTGGGGAGTGTGTGTGTATGTGGGGAGAGTGACTGGGGGAGTGGGAAGTGAGGATCTAAGTGAGTGAGCGAGTGTGTGTATGAGCTAGAAGCCTGTGAGTAGAGGAGTGTTGAGCAAGTGAGTGTGTGAGAGTGAGTGAGTGGGAAGTGAATGAGCAGGGGGTGAATAAATGAGCAAGTGAGTGAGTAGGCAGTGAATGAGCAGGGGGTGAATGAGTGAGTGAGTGAGAGTGAGTGAGTGGGAAGTGAATGAATAGGGAGTGCATAAGTGAGTGAGTGGGTGGGAATTGAATGATTAGGGAGTGAATGAGTGGAGGAGTGAGTGAGGAGCGACACTCTGAGTGACTGGAGAGTAAATAAGAGAGTATGTGACTGAGTGGGGAGTGAGTGAGTGAGTGGGTGACAGTGTTTGACTGCCCTAGTGAGTGAGTCAGTGGGAAGTGAGTGGGTGAGTGAGTAAGTGACAGAGTGGGGAGTGAGTGAGTGAGTGTGAGTGAGTGTGTGACCGACCAAGTGAGTGAGAATATGTGAGTTATGTGAATAGGTGATTGGGGAGTGACTGAGTTGGTGACTGGGTGATAGGTGAATGAGGAATGAATACGTGAGTGGGGACAGTCAGTGTTTGAAATGAACGAGTGAGTGAATGAGTGAGGAGTAAGAAACTGGGTGAATATCTGGATGAATCAGTATGTGGGTTGGGGATGAGTGAATGAGTGAGTCTATGAGTGGGGAGTGAGTGAGGGAAAAATGTGTATATGTAGGAAGTAAGTGACTGAGTGAGTGACCGAATAAGTGGGGAGGGAGGAAGGAATTGAGTGAGTAAGAGTGTTATGTGCTGGGATACATTGTGGGAAGTGAAAAGGAATGGTTATACATAGTGGTGGGTGAACAGGCAAGTGAAGGTGGAGTGATGTGGCAAGTCTGAGTGAAATGAGGGAGTGAGGAGGGAGGGAAGGAGGGAGAGAGGGGGTAAGTGAGAAGGGAGGGAAGGAGTGGAGGTGGATTAGGGGACAAAGCTGTAATGAAAATTTTAGTGGAGAGGGAGGGACAGGAGGAAGTGAGTGAGGGAAGTGAGAGGGGAGGGATGGGGTGGAGGTGGAATACAGGGAAAATTTTGTAGAGAATTTTAGTGGGGACCAAGGGAAAGGAGAAGTAAGAAGGGAGGATGTTAGTGAGGGAATAACAGATGGCAAACACTCATGTGGCAGCTATACATTTGCCCCTCTGGAGTTCTCGCCTACTGACAGCTCATTTTCACTGATCCTGCACCTCTCTGATGCTCCTGCCACTCTGATGTCTTGCTGAGCGCTGCATATCATTCCTGTTCCATGAGCTGTTCTTCTGTCTGCTGTTCCTCGGTTCCATCCATGATGATCCTTGGACTGCTGCATAGTGAAGTGAGTCTCGGGCTGGAAGGTAGTAGCTCAGTGGTGGACGACAGAGGGTTGGAGGGTGGATTGTGCCTGTTCCTGTTAAGTGCAACTGGTTTTGACGACTGAGTAAAGTGAGGCTGGGGCTGGAAGGTAGTAGCTCAGTGGTGGATGAGGGCTGGAGGGTAGATTGTGCCTGTTCCTGTTCCCACGTGTTCTTGCCACAATTGGGAATTTTTGTGTTGCTGCTGCTGGGGCTGTCACTGTCGTGGAATGAGGCAGAGTCGATAGATCTGACGTCTTTACAGCCAGGGGAATCGAAAAGGGGACTGAAGTGAACGTGGGACGACATGAGGACACATTACTGTCCATGGCCTCTTTGTTGTCCCGGGGAAAGAGAACTCCTGCGGCCTTGCTTCGGTGGGACTGACAAAATTTATCTATCTTCGTCATTTACAGTTCCTCAGCCGAAAACTCGATGGCTGCTAGAATATCGTTGCTGAGGAAAACCATGTCTTCCAAAAGGTCAGGTTTCTTTAATCCCACTCTAACAGGTCTTCAGAGGCTGAAGGAAATCGTCTCGCTGCAGCATGAATAATAATAATGATAAAAAAAAAAAAAGACCACGCACTCCAAGGATAAACCCACGCAGTCCAAGGATAAACCCCTTCAGTATCGTGAAACACTGCTGCCTCCAGACGATCCCGTTGCCAGGCGTATGAGTGATGCTTTCTGGCACTCTTCTTCTTCTTTTTTGTACTTATGCTTGAAGAAAGTTTTCAATGGAACCAGAGAGAGAAAGAGAGAGAGAGAGAGAGAGAGAGAGAGAGAGAGAGCACGAAAAAACCTTTCACACCTTTTTTTCTCCACAGGTCTGAGGTGCGTGGAGCCCTCAAGACTCTAGGTCGGAGAGGAGAAAGAGGTCCCACTTACACTTTCACCTTCTCTGAATTCCTTACCAGTGTTATCATAAACCAGGTGAGAGAGAGAGAGAGAGAGAGAGAGAGAGAGAGAGAGAGAGAGAGAGAGAGAGAGAAACTACCATTTAGTTACTGCATTTAGTTATACAGATAAAATAATAAACAGGTAAGTATATAGGTAGATAGAAAAATAGATAGTTTGACAGATAGATAGCCAGACAGATAGACAAACAGAAAGATAAATAGACAGATATATTGATGGATGGATGGATGGATGAGCAGGCGCACACACACTCAGAGATGGATAGATAAAGACTGATAGGTAGGTACGTGACTTACCTAGAGTAAAAACAGAAATGCCTAGAAAGGACCCAGAATTTAGGCAGTGTTTCTTCGCCCGTGTCAGCTTCTGCAGAAATGACAGTGAGGTGATACACCTGACCTTTTTAAATAATGTAGGCGAGAGGTACATTCAGAAATTATCGCACACCCAGACGCATATAAATTATTCTCGAAACAAGGACGAAGCATTGCGATAGATGTAGCACCCTATGATTTAAAGTGCAAATATTATCCTTGGTAATTATTTGGACTCGAAATCGCACAGTAGGTCACATTCTGGGTGTGTGTGTGTGTTTTTTTTTTCTTTTCTTTTAAGCACTGGGATAATAGCTTCATGTGTGTCCTGTAAAACTCACTCATTATCACATCTATCGTTCCCCAGGCGTGCCATACTTTTTTTCACCTGTACAATTGATACTCCGCTCGTTAACAGGTGTGATAAGGACGTAAAATAAACGATAAATCCATTTTCTTTGTTAAAAATGTTACCCGTTGCAATAAAGGCAGCTAGCAAACACCTACGTCAGTTTACATTATATGCGATTAACTCTGCCTCTTTCCTGATTATTCCATTACTGTTATAATTATTATTATTATTATTATTATTATTATTATTATTATCATTATGATTTTAAATATTATTATTACTAAAATTTTTATTATTTTTTCATTATTATTATTATTATTATTATTATTATTATTATCATCTGACGGAACTGGGTGACACCTGTAACTTCAATAGCATGAAATTTGATGAGCCTTAGTTATGAGGTAGGAATGAGTCTCCTTGGTCACTAGTCAGATCAAGCTTGCAGTCTGACTACATTTAGCCCTGAATTCTGGCTGGATAAGGAGGCTCCCTAACACCTCTTTCTTAGCGATTTATTTTTAGATGGGATGAATATGCTTTTGCACGTTATGTATGTAAAGTGAGGCGATATCAGACAAATTTACATAACACGGGCGTGGAAAGTGAGGTGTAATAAGCAAAATAAATCGCTTAGGGAAAGATGTTAGTGAGTTCCCATTACCAATCATAAACTGAAGTGAAAGGGGTTAGTGAGAAAATACCCAGTAGCCTCCCACTGGTGTTTGTATTTGTTTTGGTTTGATCTTCTCATGTCATATTTAAGATTAGTTATTCTTTTGTCTGTACCCCGTAACATCTTTCTTGCCAAATCTCCAGCAGTGACTCTCCTTCACTGTCATGAGTTCTGTGAGAAAAACACGTAAATGCAGTGAAAGCAAAACTGGAGTGTACTGTGTTCCTTGTCTGGGTTACTGGCAGGTTTACACCGAGGCATTTCTGGGTATAGGAATCGCTGAAGAACAACATGACATATGAAAGTAAATCAAATAATGCTGTTGTTACAAAGAAGCGCCTGAAGGGGCAGGGAAATGACAGGGGACAGGGCGACATGGAGGCAATTTGTTTGTGGACGCCCCTCACGGAGGCGTCTGGCTACAAAGATGAGAATAACGTAAGGAGATGTAGTAGTTTCGAGGATGTTTTTATTTTAACGAGAAACAGTTTTAACCAAGACACTAGATTTTTTTTTTCTTTCGTGTTAGTCAGGCCCTTAGCACACTTACTAACAAGCGGGGTATCTGTCTAAGGGCGCGTCCACACGTGTGCTCAAACAAGTGTTGGCAACATGTATGCAAGTGCAAACATGTTGGGAGCAACAGCGTCCAGATCATGTTGGCAACATCATGATGAAGTCTCAGCTGCCTGGTATGGACACACTTATCCCATCACCTTTGCTGCCAGTGTTCGAAACTGCATTGAAACATGGTTGCATACATCTGTCCAAATACTGCTGCAAACATGGTCCCGAACATGTTGCCAGCTGTGTTGCCAACATATGTTTGAGCACACGTGTGGACGCGCACTACCTCATTCATCAGGTAAAAACAGAAAAAGGAATGAAAAAGAAAATAGAAATGAAAAAAAGAAAGACAGGAAAAAAGTGGCGTCTTACATTTGACCTAAACTCTTCAAGAATCTCAACTGTGTCCATCTCTCTGTCTGACTGTCTCTCTCTCTCTGTCTCTCTCTCTCTCTCTCTTCTCGAGTTAATATTGGCACAGGTGTTTAAAGTCAACAGGTACGTTTGAACGGGTTAATGAGGGACGAATATGCAGGTGGATGGGTAGGTGGATAGATAATTAGGTGGTGAGAGAAAGTGCTCTGTGGGGAGATAAGTACATGATCATCACCACCATCATCATCACCATCATCATTATCATCAACGTCATTGTCATCGTTAGTGTCATCATCGTCATCGTCATTTTCATCACCGTCATCAACGTCATTGTCATCATCGTCATTTTCGTCATCATCATTAGTCTGTTTCCCGATAATATATATACTGCATAAAATATAATGTATAAGTTTGTGGTAGGTGGAGGCGTTCACCATCCATTCACTCGATGTAGTGCCGGTCTCGGGTGTCTGCCCTTTCCTCTCCTCCATCCTTCTTTCCTCCTATTTTCTTCTTTCTTTCCTTCATTCCTTCCTCGTCCTTCTGCCTGTAGGTGATTCTACACTGAGTGACAAGTCAAATGGCTTCCTGTACACCATGAAACCATTTACTACGCTGGGTGGTAACCATATAACCAAATTTTGGCGTCTGGTGGTTTAGTGGGTAATTACAGAGCTCCAGTCGGATTGAGCCGGTGAAGGTTTATATCCAAGGGATGGTTGGGGTTTATTGCTCACGTAATGCCACTCAGGGATGAGTGAGGCTGGTCACTATCATCTTAAATGTCAGGACCAACTTATCTAGCCCCGGGCTTCTACGCTCCTCATGGGGCAACGTAGGACTGGATGATGAATGAATGAATGAATGATTATATTATCTCAGCTGAACTAACAAAGTATACAGCTATTAATGTACTGTTGTATACTGTATTTTGCCACAAACAAATTGCCACCATCTCACCCTGTCATCAGTCAATACACTCCGGTCGATCATGCCATTTCTTGTGTCTATCTTTAATCCACACACACCTACTCCCAGAGACAAGATATTCACACGAACGTACACTGGAAGAACTACTACCGCACCTGCTCCCCCTGCGCCTTCCACTACGACTACATCATGAACACGGAGACCTATTCAGAGGACCTGCTGTATGTGATCACCAAAATCAACGCCACTGACAAGGTAGGTAAGAAGAGACCATGTGTGGTTTGCTTAGTTTCATTCCTGCCTTCTTACGTGTTGTTTGCAATCTTCTCTACATCATTCCCTCTCTTCCTTCCTCCCCTCTCTTCCTTCCTCCCTTCTCTTCCTTCCTCCCTTCTCTTCCTTCCTTCCCTCTCTTCCTTCCTTCCCTGTGTGTGTATGTGTGTTCTTATCTAATTGTTCTTATCTAATTGTATCTTAACAGGACTGAGTCAAGTTCGTACTGTCCCGTACATTAAACCATTTTTATCAAACATATCCTTAAATTTACGAATTGTTTTGGCACACACTATTTCATTCGGTAATGCATTCCACAGATCGATTGCCCTATTAGGGAAACTGGATTTCCTTACGACTTTATCACCTCTCTTTTTAGGTAGTTTTTTTGCAGTGTCCTTTTGCTGATGCTTCCCCGTTGGTTATATACTCATTTATGTCTATCTTCTCTTTCCATGAGATGCATTTATATAACATAATCTTGTCTCCTATTTTCCTACTCTCCTGTAGTGTTGGTAGATTCAGTTTTTCTAGCCTTTTTTCGTAACTTAGATCCCTTGAACTTTGTACCCATCTTGTAGCGGCCCTTTGAACTTTTTCAATCTTATCTGTGTTCTTTGAGATGAGGATGCCAGACTACTGATGCATACTCCAGGGTTGGTCTGATGAATGATGTTATTTTCTTTCTTAGCATGTCTTCATTTATGTATGTGAATGCTGTTCTCATATTAGCAAGCAGTGTATACATGTTCCGTATCTTCTCACTGAAGTGGTCAGCCGGAGATAGTCTGTTACTGATAATCACTCCTAGGTCCTTCTCTCTGGTATGTGTAGGGTTGAGCTTCCTAACTTATAATCCTAATCTGGTCTTTTTCCACTTTTACCAAACTTGATTACATGACACTTGTCCACATTGAATTCCATTTGCCATTTATTGCTCTATTCATGACATTTATTTAATTCTTCTTGTAGCTCTCTACAAGAGTCTGTGTTAGTAATTCTTCTTTGTATATTTGCATCATCAGGAAACATATTTTGATAGCTTTCATTTCCAATGTTATTGTCTATTTCTTTTATATACACTAAAAACATATAGTGCCAGCACTGAGCCTTGTGAAACTCCGCTAGTCACTTCCCTCCATGATGAGCAATTACCCCTTAGTACTGTTCTCATTTCCTTTTTTCGGAGAAAATCTTTCATCCAACAGTACAGGTTGCCTTGGATTCCTTATTCATGGTACATTTCCATAAAAGTCTTCGGTGCAGTACTCTGCCAAATGCTTTCTTGCAGTCGAGGTAGATACTGTCCAGCCATCCTTCTCTTTTCTGTAATGTTTCTGGAACTCTGTCATAGTAGCTTAATAGATTAGTAACACATGATTTTTCCCTTTCTAAAACCAAACCGCCTCTGTTATCATATTGTGTTCTTCTAGATGGTTTACCCAAACTTTCCTTATCAGCTTTTCTAGTATCTTACAACACTGGTTAGCGATACTGGTCGATAGTTGAGTGGATTCTGTCTATTCCCTTTCTTGAGTAGGGGAACAATGTTTGCTCTCTTTCAAATATTACCTTGACCTAAGGATTCCTTGAATATTAAATATATTGGTCATCTTAACTGTTTTGCACATTCACGTAACACCCAACATGAAATTTCATCAGGACCATTTGCTTTTCCTTTGTCAGATTTTGTTAACTCTTCCTGTACCTCATTTTCTGATATTTGTCCATCTGGTAGTGTGTGTAGGCATGCATGTTCCATATCATCTCTCTCTTAATTATTTTCTTCTGTAAAAACCGATTGGAAATTTTTATTTAGTGCTTCACAAATATCTTTCTCTTGTGTATAGATGATCCCATCGTCCGTAATGGACTGTATTTTATCTTTAACTTGGTTTTTCTTCGGATGTAGCTGTAAAATAGCTTTGGTTGATCACTGCTTTTATTCCGACGATTGCTGAGAGCATCCAGGTTTTGCTTTTTCAAAACAAATACAGTAATACCTTCTGTCAGGCTTTTTTTTTTTTTTTTTTTTTTTTTGACTGAATCCGAGTCAAACTAATACAGTACCCTGATCGTCGAAAGAAACTCTGAATTTCTGATTTCTGATTCGAACTGGAGCACACCAAGAGATTTGGTGAAAGTAATTTTTGTGAGCGAGCAAAAACCAGAGTCAGCATTTGAATACTTGTACTACAGTGTACAGCTTAGCAAGTTGCTGCCTTTCTGAAGACAACTGCTGTAAGATGTCAGGTAAGCAAATTAAGCATTCGTTGCAATTTCGTCAAGGAAGTGTAAGGGAATATTTTTGGTGTAATCTAATAAGTTCTTTTTAGCATTTTCAGGTTAGGAAATCAGAGGAAGATGATGAGCCACATGAAACAATATTCAGCACTGCCTGATTTGCTTGCTCGCTCGCTCGAACACATTCCACACTTTCAGTGTGGACGCCTATTACATGTTTATAATGTCTTCATCAAACTGTCTTTGGGTTTCTCTCCTTATCCTTGTTTAATCGTTTCTTGCCTCTTTAGAGTTGTTATACGAGTATGCCCTCTTACTATTGAGTCTGCTATATCTATTCCACAACGTCTCTTTTTTCTTTTGATTTTTTACATTGTGTGTGTGTGTGTGTGTGTGTGTGTGTGTGTGTGTGTGTGTGTGTGTGTGTGTGTGTGTGTGTGTGTTTACCACTCACCTTATCCTTAGATGAGAAAAACAGGTCAGGATGATGATGATGATGATTTCTGAACTCCATCCCCACAGGTAAAACCTGAGTTACACGTGCACGCAACATCACCATCATCACCATCATCATCATCATCCCTGGCCCCCCGCTACGCCGAGTACTACCGTAACATAAGCCCGACCACTCTGAGTGACATCATGCGCATCTACAAGGCGGACTTCGAGCTGTTTGGCTACCGAGTTCCTGATTTCCTACGACGCTTTCTCTGATGACAGGGTGGGTGAGAAGAGCTTAATTCTACACATTCCTCTCTCCCTGCTCTCCTTTTCTCCCTGTCTGCCTCCCATTTGAATACCGAGTTTTGGAAATAGATTCACACAAGGATTTGGTGCTAGTTAAAAAAAAAAAAAAAAAGTACTATGGGAAACCTACAGAGCCATAGCTTTGCCCTTCACTGCCACTGAACTACGTGAACTAAACCCCAAAAGGATGAAATGCTAGGCCAGGTTAGTGTGACAGGATTATAGTTGGGATGCTGCCTGTCACGTAATAATATCCTGTAGTAAAAAAGATAGTGCTGAAGGGATTTGTCTAATTAAATTATACTCGGTTTGTTTAAAGCTAACTATATTCTCTCTCTCTCTCTCTCTCTCTCTCTCTCTCTCTCTCTCTCTCTCTCCTGCCAGACGCCTTAATCCCGTAAGTGGTGGCCACAAACAGATCGCCTCCACGTAGCCCTGTCCCCTGCCATTTCGCTGCCCTCCCCCACCTTGTGCTTCTGTATTTCAGTTTTGCTTCGTACTGGGAATGGTAAATATTCATAAGTTATGGGTATGCAGTCAAATCCCTAACATCTCTTTCTTAGCGATTTAATGTGCATATTGCCTCCTGAAATTCTGTTGTACGTTATTTATATATATTTCTTTCACGTCGACAAAAGTTGCATCAAGAACACACAAAAGCACAGTAAGGTTTAGTGTGAAAAATAAACCGCCGAGGAAGAAATGTTACGAAATTTTCGGCAGCACTGAAAAAATGGTCCCATCTATAAAAAAAAAAAAAAAAAAAAAAAAAAAAGGCCCGTCGAGATAGAGTTGGAATTTAGGTCTGTTTTGTATATAATGTAAACTGGACTCGGAACTTACTGGCATTCTACTATAATATTGTCCTCCTCCTCCTCCTCATCATCATCATTATCACAATTTCCAACTTTTAAAAATGCACTTACTTAAAATCCAAATACGCCGAAACAGAAAGAACAAAAGAACAACTCCCATCCCGCATGCCTGTCAGTTAAGCCTTCGAAATTCTGCCACCATTTCACCCGCCTTTTAGATCCGGTTCATATACACGCGATGGATAGTTTGTCGATCAATAGACCAATTTCCTCAGACCAAAAATCGTACGTATTATATATATTTTAATGGAAACTATGTTTAATTTCAATATACTTATGGTCTTTTAGCATAAATATGCATCATATATTAAGTAAATGCAATGTTCTTATGCCAAAATATCACCTGACTACGGAACGCGCTGTGATTGGTCGTGACGTCAGAATAGTGGCTTACTAGAGCCACGGCCCGGCTGATCGACAGCGGATTGTGTTTACTTGTGTACTTTATCCCTATAAACATGTCCCAGGCAAGCAGATATTATTGCTATTGCTTTGTGCCAATGTGCAAAAGCACCATGAAGGCAGCACCAAGTAAACGTTTAATAAGTGTGCCAAAAGATATGAAAATAAGGAAGCAGTGGTGAGTGTCTGCTTGTCGTGACTTCCCCATGCCGGAATACGACTGTTACTGTTGTGAAGACCATTTTAATATAAGTACTTAATGTATTATGTTATAATATAGTATATACTTCCTCCAGATTACCATGAAATGGTGTTGTGATAGGACTGTGATTACTTGTTGGCGTGTTGTGTTGACAGGTTGTGGTAGTTTTGCTCAGAGTAGCTTGGTTCGTGTCTTATTTTCTTTTTATAGTTTCAAGTACTGAAGTATATAAAGCCTGTGATTTAACAGTCTCATACCTGAAACACTGAATTTACACAAAATTGAGATTTTTAAAATCAAAGTATCTAAGTATCTTAATAAAGTGCACTACTCTCATTCTCGGTGTTCAATAAATCCTTAAAGTGTTCCTTCCATCTATTCACTATCTCTCCTTTCTCTACCAGCATTCTGCCATTCTTATATTTCACTTCCCTACTGCTTCCTTTATCACCCTGTCTTACTTTCCTTACGTCCTTCCAGAACAGTTTCTTGCATTCCCTCCAGTTCTTACTCAGATTTCTGCCAAACTCTTCATCCACTCTCCTCTTGCTCTCCTTTACAAACCTTTTCACTTCTCTCTTCCTTTCTGCATATAACTCTCTCTTCTGCCTCTCAACGTCTCCCATTTCCTTACTTCCCATCCAGTCTCTATAAGCTACCTTCTTTTGTTCCACAGCTTGCTTCATTTCATCATTCCACCATGCTGTCCCTTGTACTCCTTTGCGTCTTCTCCTCACCCCACACACTGCTTCACATGCTGCACATATTTATCTTCCTTAAATAACTTGCACACTCCTTCCATCTCTTCCATCCGTTCTACAGTAACTCATACCTGCCCAATCATTCTTCCACTATTCTCTTGTACTCTACCTATTTCTCTTCCTCTCGCAACCTCTCTACTCTCCTCACAGGAACAGTTTCCTCCTGTCTTCCCCTATACCTATTCATCCATCTCCTTTGCAACCTTAATTTGGCCCCTACCATGTAGTGGTCAGACAGTCCAAACGTGATAGAGTTGCTGTACTAAATTAGAGACTGATAAAGTTGTCAAAATTTTACATCCGGAGCCTGAAAATCTGTTGATTTCTTGTACTATACAGTTCCTACAGCTACCAAGTTGTGTAAAACACCTTTTCAACTTAACATGTTTCATAGCTGGATGACCAAGTCCTTGATAATACTGAATTATAATCAGTATGTCTACTCTTGGTAGACTGCCATCACATAACCAGGAAGGAGGCTTACCTTCCGACATGTGTGACTGAAAAAATGAGAGAACATTATCTGCTACTGTTACTAATAGTAGTGATCTAAGCAACTCTGAAATGTATGGCACAAATAATATATCCAAACAAGGCCTCAGCCTACTGTTATATATGTTTTAGTAAGTTTTGGGAAGTAACCACCCATTTTTGTATAAAATTATTTTTCTCATATTTTGTAGGTTGTGCTTAATCTTACTTATAAAACTAACCTACTCAACCTAACCTTACCTAACCTATTCTTACCCAGTATGTACAAGAAAATGTTACTCTAATATTGGTGGCTTCTACCCAAAAAACCTATGTTTTCCTTTCATTATAATAACGTAAAATAGATGAAGGACTGCATAGATGTGTCAGTGTGGTGGGTAGGGACGTACTGGTGGGAGGCAGGTGTGAGGGCGGGCAGTGAGTGATTTATGCTCCCGTGGTGAAAGGAAACCGTATCTTTTCAGCTATTTCCACGTTAAAGTCTCAGTTTGTCTTTATCTATTTATCCATCAGCATTAATGCAGGTTGCTATTAGCTTGCTAAATAGACATGATTGAAGATACAATAAACACTTACCACATCATTTTAGGAAGGATCAGTGGCCATCATATATATGATGCAGTAGTGTTGACACGGATCGGCTGTGTCATCTGCAGTACCAGCCACCTCGGTAGTGACGTCACAACATGGCGCCAGCTTTTTTGGTGCGCAGGATTTTTTTTCCGATTTTAAATTGTCTGTATCATAAAAAACACCATTCACATGGAAAAATTACCTTCACTACTTTGTTATATGAGGCTCTAAGATTTTATTTTATTCATTGCCTCAAGTAGAGGAAACTGGTCTGTTCCCACAAATGATCAGTCCACAAATGTATCAACACTTAAAAAAGAAAAAAAGAAAAAGAAAAAGAAAAAAGTGTGACGTTTCTACCTATGCGTCGATAAATTTGGTAATTGTGTACAGGTGCGAGCAGATGACTCGAGGCCACCTAGTCTACCAACATGTTGGTGTTTTATCTGGTAACAGTGGTAGCTATGAATCTGACCGAGATTCATTTGGCTGCTCGGGCAAAACAAACCCAGTGCTAATTTGTCATTGTGCAGTTCTATCTGGTCTCAGATCTATATATCATGCAAGTATATGTATTATATTGATAATGATTAATGTGTAATACACATGGTAGATATATTTATATCCATAGTATTACAACATAGGCATCTAAATAGTGTTGCGTTCATTCATATGAGATACACGGGTGTCCCGAGTGTGCAGCTCCATCACCACCTCGGTTTGTGACGCAGGCACCACGTGGCACAAAGTATGGGGAGAGGCATGGAGGTGGAACCAATTAGACACTTCACCATATCCTGTTTCAGAAATCTGCCACTAGGTTCGCTTCCGTCGCCCCCCCCCTTTTTTTTTTTTTTTTAACTTGCCCATTGACCATTGGGACCGGATCCCCTGGTCATTAAGGCAAAAATATATATATGTATATACATTGATACATATATACATATATATAATAATATATATATATATATATATATATATATATATATATATATATATATATATATACTGTATATATATATATATATATATATATATATATATATATACTGTATATATATATATATATATATATATATATATATATATATATATATATATATATATATATACACACACATCCATGCATATGAACATACACACTTTCATGCACACGTACATATATATGTAATAATTTTTATTTTATTATTTTTTTGTAGTATTTTTATTTTTTTTAATTTTTTATATTTTTAACCTTATATTACTTATAAACTAAAATGCCTAATCTAAAGACCCTAAAACTAATCATCTGACAGACAAATCGCTAACCTATACTAAATCCTAAGAGACAAATAACTAGACCTACACTAATGGTAAAAAATCCTCGACCAAGAGAACACCATCGACTGCAGATATGAAATGCCTTTCTACATTACATACCTGCACTCATCACCTGGTGACTGTCAGTCGAGGTACAACCTAATATAGGGGACATCAATATATGAAAGGGAACCAGACGAGTCAGGAACATTTCCATATACGTCAGCTATCGGCCCTAATCAGAATAACTTAAGCAAGATGGTATAATGTATTTACATAATTTGTACAAAAAGTGAAGAACCTCGCCCAGCAGACCACCATCGACTGCAAGTGCCCAATACCTTCCTATATTGCACACTTGCACTCATCAGCTGGTGACTGCCAGGTGAGGAACTTGGCTTAATGTAGGGGACATCTATATTAGAAATAGATCAGTGGGAAGAGGAACTATTTAAAATATGTCAACTGTCAACCGTAATTAATATTACAATATATACATATTTACCGTTGATAAAAACCATAACCACACAGTAAAAAAGTCACATCACTCTGACCAGTCCGGTCTCTCTCAAGAAAGCCATCAATTTATCAGTTATAACAATGTCCCCATCACCCAGGATGGTGGAAAGGGTGAAGGGGACGTCTACTGCGCAGTAGTAATTTATAAGTGAAGCATGTTCACGAATAAATTGCCGACAGCGCAGGATGATATGACTGATAGGTAACACTTCATTACAAATGTCACAGTGCGGTGGGAAGCGTCTTTCCATATATGGTTTCATGTGAGTTAAAATGGTGGGATTGAGCCATAGCTGTGCCAATACTTTTTCTTCTAGGCGACTGTGACGGTTGGCAGTGTCCCAGTCGCCCAGGTACGGCTTACAAGTTGGAATATTTAGTCTGGTCCACTGACCTTGCCACAGAAGATTTATTGATTTCTTTCCGAGAGAGAGACTCGACCGTAGGTCACGAGGAACGTCCCAAGTCTCCTTGAGCTCTACAGCCGACTTTGCAAGTAAGTCAGCCTGCTCATTGCCGTAGATACGACAATGACCAGGCATCCAGATTAGCGTGAATGACTTGTTGCATGAATGCAACTTATTAACGATGCGGCTCTGGATCTCGTAAGAGTCCGTAGTACAAGATGCAATTGCCTGAAGGGCTGATTTTGAATCGGAAAATATGACAAATGAGTCATGCCTAGAATT
The DNA here is from genome assembly GCF_032717465.1 of Coenobita brevimanus. Taxonomy (NCBI): domain Eukaryota; kingdom Metazoa; phylum Arthropoda; class Malacostraca; order Decapoda; family Coenobitidae; genus Coenobita; species Coenobita brevimanus. The sequence continues at coordinate 19,350,468 of NC_137039.1, read as the reverse complement.
GAGAGCATAGTCTATGGCTTTGTCAATAGCAAAAAGTTCGGAGGTAAACACAGATGTATGAGTCGGCAGCCGATACCTAAGTGCACATTCAGTCGACCACACACTTGCACCCACACATTCACTCGACTTGGAGCCGTCGGTGTACAATTGATGGGACCCCAAGTGACGAACGATGATGTTACGAAACAAGTGGTGGACCTCCGCCTCCGGCGCCTTGGCCTTTGGTGCTGGGAACCATGTAACATCAACAGTAAAGCTGGGTGGCTCCCAAGGTGCTATATTTTTAAGCACCAACTTGTCACAGTCACTGGGGTCCACGCCAAGCTCTTGAGTCAGTAAGTGGAGGCGAACGGCAAGTGGCCAGCGCACCCCCCGCATGAGATGGTGGTATTGACGCAGGGGGGTACAGGCCACATTGCCAATATTACTTTTCCTATATGTTCGTATGCCGTACGAAAAGGCTAGGTGGTCACGGCGAATATGGAGAGGAGGCACATTCGCCTCCACTTCCATATGAGCTACATTGGTACATTGGACGGCTCCAAGACACATTCGCAAACATTTATTCTGTAGCACATCCAATCCTTTCAGTGTGGCATCGGATGCCGAGCCATACACCTGTGCGCCATAGTTTAGCTTTGATCGAAAAGGGACTTACACACCATTAATAAAGATTTTCTGTCGGCTCCCCATGTAGTACCTGCTAGGTACTTAAGGACATTTAACGGTTTATCACAATGAGCAAGCAAAGTATTAACGTGAAGTTTAAAATTCATTCTGCGATCAAAGTGGAGGCCCAAAAACTTTACAGAATTTTGAAAAGGTATCGCTTGATTATCCAAAAATAAACGCAAATCGGGGACGTTACGAGTTGTAAAAACTACAGCGGCACACTTAGGGATGGAAAGCTTAAATCCCCACTGCAAGGCCCATTGGTGGACGGAGTCAAGGGCTGCTTGAATCCGCCCAGCCGAAAATTGTGCATTACGGATGGTGCGCCATATTGCACAATCATCAGCATAGAGCGAGTATTTAAGATTCCTGGGGATGGGAGCTGATGACAGAATATCATTGATCATAATACTAAATAAAGTAGGACTAAGCACACTTCCCTGCGGCACCCCGTTTTCCTGGATAAATATATTTGTTACGTTACGGGGCAATTTGACAGAGAAAGTCCTGTCCCTTAAGAAATTTGAAATAAAAATTGGCAAATTTCCTCTTAAACCATAAGCATAGAGCTTCATTAGCATACCGTGTCGCCATGTCATGTCATAGGCTTTATGGATGTCCAAGAACACCCCTATCATGAATTCTTTATTGGCAAATGCCTCTGAAATACAATGCTCCAAATTCATTATGTGATCTAGTGAACTTCTGTATATACGGAAGCCACATTGTTGATTATTTAACAAATTCTTCGGCTCTAAAACAAAAAGAAGCCTATTGTTTACCATACTTTCCATGACCTTACATAGACAAGAAGTCAACACAATAGGACGAAATGAAGTGGGATTCATAAGACGACCAGCCTCTTTGGGTATCGGTATGACGTGCGCAAAGTGCCGTGAGTTTGGGAACGTTCGAGACTCCCAATTCTCATTGTACAATGCTAACATCATAATCAGGTTGTCCTGATTAAGATGCTGGATCATACCGTACGTGATGATGTCTGGTCCAGGGCTGGTGTCTTTACAGGATTTAAGGGCAAGGAGCAGTTCATCTAGCATAAACTCTTTGTTGTACAGGGAGTCTACGTATTCTGTGGCAAAGTCAATAATCTGTAGCTCAGCCATGCGTTTACGATGTTGGAAACGCGGATCATAATTGGCTGAGCTACTTACATGAGAATAACTCCTGGCGAGGATGTTAGCAACGTCCACTGGGTCGTCATAGATGTTATTATTAACTTGCAGGGTGGTGACAGGGAAATATGGGCCTTTATTATTTAATATTCTTATAGTGGACCAGACTTTACGTAATGGTGTTGCACGAGTCACCGTGGACACAGAGGACCGCCAGGAGTCACGTTTGGCCCTTCTCATTATTCTCCTTGCCTCAGCCCGTGCCTGTTTGTATGCAATAAAATTTTTCTCAGTGGGCTGACTATTAAAAATCCTGTATCTCCTATTGCGTTTTCTTGATGCTTGTCGGCAATCCGGCGTCCACCAATGTGCTCTGTGCTTTGCATGAACTGTAGAAGTCTTGGGAACAGCAGCCTCAGCTGCGTGTAATATGAAAGTAGTTATATTTTCGACCTTAACATCTATGGTCTCCCCAGATATATCTAAATTGGCGATCCTTGAGAAGGATCCCCAATCTGCTTTCTCATAGTTAAATTTTGGGGGTGGGTCCTAAATGATGTCGCGTGTATAAGAAAGACAGATGGGTAAATGATCACTTCCCAAGGAGTCGTCGTAAGGGTCCCATGAGAAATCTTGATGTATACCATGGGAAGCCAAAGATAAGTCAATTGCCAAAAAGTTACCAGTACAATCATCTACATGAGTCGCTCTACCATCGTTCAGAAGACAGAGGTTGGACTGTAGTATTAGGTCGGCTACTTGCTCCCCACGACCATCGATCCTCAAGCTACCCCATTGATAGTGATGGGCGTTAAAATCGCCCAACACTAACTTATTCCCAGGAAGATGTTCAAATAGTGAAAGCAAAGCATCACTATCAATGGGGCCATGTGGAGGACAGTATAGAGTGCAAATAGACAGATATGTGTTACAGTATTAAATTTTACTCTGCACGCGACAGCTTCCAGAGTAGAATTTAGAATCACTTCCGTTTGTGGGTGTGATTTGTGGGTGTAAACGGCAACTTCGTGACCTTCATATCTTCTATACGAGTGGTAGTGTTTGAACTGTGCAGGATCAGGATGATCCTCCAGGCGCGTCTCCTGTAAACAAACAATGTCTGGCCTGTGTAGTGATAGCAAGATTGCTATATTTGGTAACTTATTCCCGACACTTCTACAATTCCACTGTAATAGAGTGAATGCGGCGGTTTAAGATTTTCGAGGGTGGCCGGTGTGCTTAGTTTTTTTATGCCCCCCGCGACCAGGCGAGTGGCTACCGGGGGACCTTTCCCGGTTCTTGTTCATGGAGACTTCCATATTTTCGTCAATGATAAGGCTCCCAGACTCCACCGAGGAAGAGCTATTCTTTCTCTCCCTCGCTGGAGCAGGAGCGAGAAGGACATGAGGACGTGACTGCTTAGTGAGGGTGGTCAAATTAATTTTGTCAGACTTGTCCGGCTTCTGTTTTGGTCTCACTGACTGCGAAGGAGCAGCGGTAGCCTGAGAGTATGATGTAGCAACAGGGATGTCCGTAAGAGAGTTGGAACGTACAGGAGGCTTAGACTGAGAGGTAGGGCGTGGGGCATGAGGAGCGAATGTAAGGTCAGTCTGTGTCTCAACGGTGCACATCACTGGACGGGACACAACCGCCGATGCATAGGAGATATTAGGCTTGGGAGTTGCATGCAACTCCACCTTCTTCCTTGCATCGTAATAGGAAATGCCCTTAGTTGCCTTCACTATGCAGACGTCTTTCTCCTCCTTCCACTTGGGACAAACCCTCGAGGAAGTGGAGTGAGCATCCTTGCAGTGAAAGAAGCACTCAGTCTCGGATGTACAGTTGTCAGCAGAGTGACCTACAGCCGCGCACTTGCCAGGATGTTGGAAGCCCGACAAGCCTTTTCGTGTTGTCCATAGAGTTGACACCTTGCACAATGAAGGGGGTTCGGGATGTATGGTCTGACATTTACTATTTCATATCCAACTTTCACATTGGTTGGGAGGGATACTTTACCAAAAAGTCAGAACAACTGTTGCGGTCTTCGTCCTTATGCCTTCCGAAAATCTTTTGATGAATCTTGCCTCTATTACATATTGCTGAGCAAGTTCCTGTACGATTTCTTCCTCCTCCATAAGCACAAGATCCCTGCAGCTGATAACACCCTTGCAGGAATTCATGGAGTATGGGATCGTTGTTTGGACATCGTGACAGTGGAACTTCCTCAGTTTAAGCAAATCCTTGACCTGAGCTGAATTCTTGTTTTTTACGAGAAGGTCTCCACTCGCAAGTTTTTTCACTTGTTCCACTTCTCCTGCACACCCATCAATCACCTTCTTGATGATGAAGGGATTGAGGCTGGACAGGGGAGAGGAACCAACCGCATGAATCATGACAAACTCGGCGTTGTGTATGTTAATGTCAAGACGGGTACGTGTCTGGGGTCGTTCAGTCTGGGGGCAGTCCGTCCGTGAGACAGTCGGGGGTCGGTCAGGACTACCTCCAATCCTGAAGGGGGGGGGGGAGGCAGCAGTGGCGTCCGCCATAGCTACCACTTCCCCCGTGAGGGGGAAGTGGGAAGAAAGAGAAAAACGACCAAGGGACAAATTACCCGGGGAAGACACACCTAGTCTGAGATTACCCTCTCAAACCACTCTCGGGAGGACGCGCCTGTGTGTATCTCACACCCCAGAGCGATCAGTGGGGGGTACACTCCAGAGGTGAGTGAGCAAAGGCGATCTCAGGAATTAGATATAGACACCTACTATATCTACTAAGGCCAGGGAGGAATATTAGAACTAGCTGACCTAACCTTTATTGGGATATTTACAAAGCTATTGCCGGTGAGGCAGCCCTAGAGCGCTAGAGGAAAGAACAATGAATATACGTCTATGCTCTCCGCGATCATGCATCAAAGTCCTCCGTCGCTCAGCCCTGATGCTGGGTAGGCACTGAAAAAGTAGCCAGTGCGTAATTTCTTTTTAGTTTTGACACAAAGTAAAACACTCCAAAACAGATTTTACTCATGAAATTACTGAGCTGGCATGATGTGCTACAAAGAAATTACAGTATGGGAGCCTTTTGATTATATATAACGTATTATAGGTGTCATTTTGTAAACTCAGCTTTCGTCAGTGTACTCATCTCTGTAAACATAACATAGAGACGAAACCTAGGCAGTTTTACTAGAACCATCCATAAAACAGGATAACAGCGATTAAATTATCTGTCATTCGTTAGTATCTACAAAAGAAAGTAGATATGCAGCCGCAGGTTCGGCAACACCTTTCGATATGCTGCCCTGCCTGACGTACGACTTTTCATAAAAATACGGACCTGTTAGACGTCTTGATCATCTTAGACACTAAATTCTAACATAAATAATGCTTTTAAATGTTTCCCTGGCTCCATTGCACAGTTTAGTAAGTTTATACTTCAACTCCTCGCACTGCCGTTTGTTTGGATTAATATGGCTGATTCAGCAACTAAGCAATCGTTCAGTACATTATTTTCAGTGGAACGGCTTACTTCTTTAAAGCATGCTAAAATACGAGTACACACATCAGCAGTCCTGAAGGTAATCGCCTTTTACTAACTGCATACAATTTATTCAAATATATGTAAATAGACAGCACACTATTTTAGTCCCCAAGCTAAGATTCTCTGAGAGCCTGGTTATTTTTTCTTTACAGGTATATAAGTATGCACTGGATTGAATAGGAAAAAAGATTCTTATAAATAGCAATATTATTATAAAATTAGTATTAGGTACAATTTCACAGGTCTTTAAAACCCCTCAAAAATATTTAATCGAGGCTGGGCGACGGTAGACCACCTGGTGGCAGACCTCTGAAACAGGGTTTGGTGAAACCTCTAATTGGCCCATTCATGGTGATAAACATTTATAGAGAATAATCGTTCGACTTTACTATTCGAATATTAAATAGGCATTGGTTTCGTATGTCATAACAAACTTATTAGAGCCTTTAATCTCATATACGTTAAATACCCCGGCCAACCGCCTGCTCCCTCCCCCAACTCCTCCCATCGGACGTCCCATCTCGTCCCTCCCCTCCAACTCCCCCACACACCTCCCCCTGTTCTGTCTACTGTGGTGTGAACCTTCAACTCTCTCACCTGCTTCGGATTGAGAGATCGACGAAAGTGAGGTTCACGGTGAGGGATGACTGACATGACGATATTTTTATGATAATAATGCTAGGTTGCAGGGAAGCTGATAACCCTACGACATATCTCTTGAAAACTGGTAAAGGTTGTTTCACCACGATAGTCGAACCAAATAAATCACTACCGATACCCGTGTGTCACACATGAATGAACGCACCACTATTTGGGTGCCTATGCTGTAATACTGTGGTTATAAATACTGTACAGTACATCTGCCATGTATATGACACATTAATCATTATCAATATAATACGTTTCCTTGCATGACATAGATTGGAGATCAGTTTGAACTGCACATTGACAAAATATCACTGGGTTTGTTTCGCCAGAACAGCCAACTGAATCTCGGTCAAGTTCACAGCTACCACTGTTACCAGATAAAACACCAACATGTTGGTGTCGAGTCATCTGCTCGCAACTGTACCTGTGTGATGTATCCTCATTTGTATCGCCAAGTATTGTGACCTGAATATAAAAAGGAACCTGAGCGATTTTCTTAGTGACAAGTACGGTTATTTATGTGTTTCAGAAGTCTTCATCTTATCCTATAGAATGCAAAATACAACAGGAATCTCTAAACTTTTTTGTTGCGTCTGTGTTTTCAGTCCCCAAGAGATGAATGGAGTTTTTTTGATCATGCAATATCAACAGATGCACAAGTCGGCCATCCAGCCTTAAATGAACCTGGCTGCGGTTGTTTAGCCTCGGAACCCCACACCTCAAATGCAGTTAATATGGGAATGGCTGCAATCATTTTCTATCTGAAATGTATCCTGAGACGCAAGGCATACTCTATGAAAGCAGAACGTGCAAACATCCTGCTTGACTTTGCTGTTATTCTGTTGGAGAACGAATTGAAATAAACCATTGCTACTCCCATACCTACAACTCCTGTAGTATTTTCTCAGGGAGCCCACCATTCACTTCCAAGGTGTAGTACTACCTTCAGGTGATTGTAGTTGTTTCATGTAACCAAGGAAACAGCTTAATGCGTCTGGTGTGATCATGTAGGCAAGTGAACGCCAGATGGGTTGAGGCATATCCGGCGGGGTGGTTGGTGTTTGCTGCCTACAATATTGCACTCAGGGATGACCGATTTGTCACTCTCACATTAAATGTTTAGACTAGGTAGCCTAGCCTGGGAACCCTGTGTTCCTGAGGAAGTAATAAAGGATTGGATGGTAGATAGATCGGCCTTGTCCCACTGCCTATCAGAATCCCTGCCCATCTCTCTTCACCCACCTCATCCTTTTTTATACCTCCCAGCATCGAACTGTTCCAGCAGCTAACACCATTTTTCACAAAGAGTCCATCACAGGATATATTTATCCCACCTTGCTAAAGCGCTCACCTCCATTTGGACTCACCCCATGCATTTCTAAAAATTCCCTCTATGACGTGCACATTTCTGGCAAACTTATTCCACATATGCTTCACCCAACAGCTCTCGTCATTCCAGGCTATCCCTCCCTCACTCGTCTTTACACCCCATTCCCTCCCCGACTCGTCTTTCCACCCCATTCCCTCCCCCACTCGAGTTCTGAAAGACCAAAATTGATATTACCAAAAATCGTTGGACTGAATTTGCTGATTTTTGGCAAATGCCTTATAGGAATGACTTGAACTGTACTGATCGGAATCCATACATTGAACGAGAAGGGATTTCAAAGACTCCAAAGTTCTGGACTGCCATATGTCGAAAACCACTGCATTAGTAAGACTGTTTTTTTTGGCAAACGCCTTCACATGCATGAGCTGAATCATTCACAATGGACCAAAGTCGACCTGAGGAACCTGAAGAGACCAATAAAGTAATTAAATTTACTGAAGAAGTCCTAAAATAATTTGTATAATTCTGAACATGGCAGAAATGAAAATGGATAACAAGGGCAGAACAAAACTTACATGAATGAATGTGACTGAGCGAGCATGGACGTGAAGGCCTTGAATGACCCTAATCGGAGATGAATGGCCTTGACCTGACAAAGTCACTTGACTGATATGAAAGATCTGACTGAACCTTACTGACCTCAGGGAACCTAACTGGACCTGAACTGCCCTCACCTGACCTTTGCTATTTGGCCAAGCCTGGTGGTCTAGTGGGTAAATGCTCCAACCGAATGGGGCCGCTGGGTTTACATCCGAGGAGTGGTTGAGGTTGATTACCATCATAATGCCATTCAGAGAAAAGTGAGGTTGACCATCCTCGCCTAAATGTCGTGACTAGCCCCGGGCCCCTGCACTTTCATGGGGTAAGAAAGGAATGGGTGATGAATAAAGGAATGATGTTTATGTATTACTGTTTCTCTCTTCCTTTCTTTCTCTGTTTTATGCAGAAACGGTAGTGTCTGTGGTCCTGAGGGTTGCAGTGGTGGAGGAAATTCGAGGACGGGCAAGGCCGTCTTGATATACAGGCCCGGAGGAGAGATTGATGACGTCACAGGCTGTGGCCACAAAGTCCCCCTGCCCTTGCCTCTCATGCGTACACATTTAAATATTTGCTTTCTTATATATGGCCATTATTATTTATTTTTGATTAATAGTGTTAATACTAATATGAGTTATTATTATTTATTATTATTATGACATGTTAAAAATTACGGTTCCCGAATTTAAGGCCTAAAACATTGTAATGAATAAATGTGTTCAAATGCAAATTTTATACAATATTAGGATACCTGTCTGTATAAAGATTATTTATCACTGTACAAACTGAAAATAACTGTTTTACTTGCACGTAAAATAATACACACAAACCCGGGTTAGCAACAACGTCGTTGGCCCACCTTTAGTGCACTTGGATTTTGAATAAACCCACTTGAATAAACCCAATATTATGTCCACTTTACTGTTTTTAATGCATCTGTTAACATAAAATCCGCATGAATTCCCGGGGAATGTGAAAAATAAGGTGTAAATAACCTACACAAAGGAAAAAACTGAATTGCTGAAGAAAGCAGAAACAGTACACCAAAGGAAGAAAATATAGACACTATACGTATACACATAATCAACCGATTTGTATAGGTTAAGCTTCTGACTGCCATTGCATTGCATCGCATATATAATGTGCCCTTTTTTTAAGGTTAGGTATAGGTAAATATAGCTATATAATTATATAAGCATATTGGTATACTGTATAACTATATTCCAATCATCGGTAATGTTTTTTTTTTTCTCCTTGTTAGGTAAGGTCAGATTAGTTTATTATCCATGTAATAGCTTCTACAAATAAAACAGTGCAACAACTTTACCTAACTGTAATGGAGACTAAATTAATTTTATACAAAATAATGGGTATTAGTATGGAGACTTGCCCAACAGCAATTTCACCGAACTGATATTTGTCATTTAAACAATAGGTTTCTTGTATCACATTTTCATTTCTATTTATGTTCTAACCTGCGCAAATCTCTTTTCAAGTCCCTCTCTTCAAACTAAAGGAAACATGAGTATCAATAAAACAGACCCCGGCCTGGCTAAAATTCACATGTAGCTAACAATTCTTGTCATCATTTAGGGATAAGATTAGGCAAAGGCATTACATTTGGCTTTGGGCAGACCCATACACATTTCTTCTTGGCCTAGGATAGGCTTATGCACATTCTTCCTGGCCTGGGCTTGGCCTATGCACATTTTTCTTGGAATGAGCTAGGCCTATACGTTTCTTCCTGCCTAGACAAGGCCCATAAATGTTTTTGCTTGGCCTGGGCTGGGCTTATAAATGTTTCTTCTTATCCTAGGCAAGGCCTATACTTTTCGGTTGATATCCTTGTTACCTAGATATTTCACAGAACTCATAGAATTAAAAGAATATATCAAGCTACCAGTGAGTAGCCTAGGTTATTTTGCATGGAATGAAGGCATCAGTAACCAAATTAACATCTCAATACGACTGTGATCCACCAAAATATATTATGCACAGTTAATAAAGAACACTGAGAAACTTAGGCTGTGTTGTAATTTCGTTGCCTAATGTATTACTGTTATGAGTCCATATTATATTTACAAATCATAATAGATAGATAGATAAATAGAGAGATAGACAGCTCTATGCGAGCCTGGGAATGGGATATGATCTTGCAAGTTACACTGATGAAAAGCTGACGACAGATTACGAAGTAGCCAGTCAGGAGATGATGCAGTTAGTTTGTCAGCGATACCCCAGGTGAACAAAGCCTAGTGACCATACACACACATACACACATACTCACACACAGGCTTCTAGAACTTTTCAACCACAGGGAACACACGTGACACGACTCCTGTTTCACCAGAATTAAGGAAAGAGAGCTCAGAAGAAGAGAGGCCATAGAATCGGCAGGTAGTGGGGAGAAAGGCTTAGCAACTTGGAAGAGAGAGAGAGAGAGAGTGAGAGAGCGAGACAGGGAGACAGGGACTCTACCTAACTTCACTCGTGTGTGAGAGACTTGTTAATATTTCCAAGACAAATAAAAATAGTCCCATACTATTCTTTACCTCTCCTGTCATTGCATGACAAAAGGGAACCAAGATTATCAACGTACAAAAAACTCAAGTATAACAACCGCTCGTCCACAAGTCTAATATATATAACTTCTCTACAAGTAACTACAAAGTCTTTTTATGACATTTGGTGGCAGCGAACGTATACGAACCTCGTCTACGAATCAACAGTGAATTCCTACAAAATATCAAGATTGAAAACAAAAAAATATCTCTCACAACCAACGAACTACAACCATCTACAATCAACTACAAGTAACAACTCTATGAGTCGTCTGTATAATCTTCTACACGCACCTACAAGTAGTGGCAGTCTTCATCCTACAACGAGTAAATCACAAGAAAAAAGGACCACGAATACCTCGAGGAAGAAAAACAAAACAAACAAACGGAAAGTGAGACACGACTCACAATTCACAACTACCAGACCTCACCCTCCTCTCTCTGCTACCGTCCCCCAACCTCCATCGCTGACGCAGAGGTCAAGACACGCAGCAAAACACCAGAGCCACATTTATAACGCGACTTACTCACCTTTCTTCACCCAGCTTAAGCATCGCTACTCAGTATTCACCACAGCTACCAGTGTGGGAAGCCGACGTCACCATGTGCTGAGATGACATCACAACGCGAGTCTGCCACGCCAAGCAACGTGTGACTGACACCAGGCACTTCTCACCCACTACTCATTACTCATTATTCACATAACTCCTATTCATACTCATTTATTTCCACAGTTGAGTTGGAAATTCGACGTTCTATGCTGAGGTTTGCCTGGGACAGCTGCTAACCACCACAAGCACCAGGCCATGGAATTTCCTGAGTAATATCGTCCATCAACACAGCACTAGAATTATCAAGAGATCTTCAATCAAACCTGCATTTTTCTTCCGAGATCGACTTTTGTATCGACACACCTCTACGATCTGTATCAAGTGGGTAAAATTATACTTACTCATTTCTTCTCAGTGCTAAAATTAGCTATATTCAACTTTTTTTTACTTATTTCCATATGTACACTTATACACTCACTATCATTTATTTCAACTTACTTACTCATCTATTTTGTTAGGACATAAATAAACAAAAGGCGTATTTCATAACACCATATCTTAATGACAGGAATATTTTCGCCACCACCCACGTTAATACCAGATGACACACAATGTGCCACAACAACAGACTCATAATTAAGAGAGCACCAAGGCAACCCACCCCTTGTACAAACCTCACCACAAACTAAAGACCAAGAAACAAATACGGCAGTTTCAGATGATGAGTGGGAAACCTACCCTGACGTAGCAAGTGAGGACTTAATTTCTGCCTTGCATACCCATCAGAATATACTTGATATAGTGCAACGTACAGGCGAATCCTATTCCACCATTCCCTCACACAACGATAAACAAGTCCAAGTTGAATTAACAGAGGAAACAGTGAAAATGAATCGAGAAACAAATACCGCTGATCTAACAACCACACCTCAAGTGTTTGTGTATCACGAGGATAAAACTGCCCCAAAATTCTCTGGCACAGACAAAGATCGCATTGATGTCATTTCATTAGTCAGTCAGTGCGAACAAATGTTCATCAAGCGCCACATACTAGATGAACAAGAGAAAATTGCTATTTTTTCATCTTGCATAAGCCAGGAAAGATGTCCAGCAAGCAATTTACTGCGCTCAGACAAGCTCCATAAGGCTAGGACATATGATGAATTTAAAACTGAAGTTTTGAAGAAATTTTCTGGAGGTATGAACTTCTTGCCAGGTATAATTCCAGAATTACATAAAATTGTAGATCTTGTAAGGGAGCACACTACAAACCATGTGCTCAGTGAAATAACTGCTGATGTCTCCACAATCAAAAGAACATTGTTAGTTACTTTGGAAAACTCAAATTGGATAACAGATGATGGAAAGATGTCCCCAGACCTCGTCGTGGACATCATTGGTTATGTACCTGCGTTGTGTAAATTACTTGATAGGACCCTTAAGATCGCCAAGACGATCGCGTACACCCCAGGAATGTGCTTGCTAGACTTAATGAACGAGGTAGAGATGTAGTGCAGTAAAGCAGGTATGGTCGACGCACATGCACATTCTAGTAGAATGAGGGTACCTGAGACAGTATCGGCTGTGAAAACATCTACACCGACCCCAAACAGAGAACAAAATCGATCGCGACCCGAAAGCAGGCAGACCAAACAACCAAACATGACAAGGCCTCTATCACTGACGCCAGGCTACAGGCAGTTTCATAAGTTTTCGCGCAGCCCGAGCAGGTCTCGCGCCATAAACAACACTACTTATGGGAAATCACATCGTAGGTCACAGTCAAGGGATAGGTCCATTCTCTGTCATTATTGTGCAAAACCAGGACACACAAGGTATGAATGCTTTATCAAGGCAAAAGAGGACAACCAGAAGACACAAGGATTTGGTCCTTACTGTAGGCATCATAGATACCAAGGGCACTGGACCAGTGATTGCAAAACAGTAGAAAAAATTGTGTCTATGTTCAAATCGGGGGAAGACCAAGTCATGACAAAAAACGAACAAACGTAAAGAAGAACAAGGCTAAACTTCACATAGGAGGCATGTTGGGAAATGAGTGTATCTTGATACCAGCTGTATGTGAGGATCAAAACGTTTCCTTATTTTTAGATACAGGCTCTCCAGTGAACTTAATAACACATGAAGAACTAAATAGAATTCTTAAGAATAAAAAGAAAGTAACTTTTCTGGATGAAGCTGATTTAGATTTATACACGGTAGATGGACAACAAATTACAGTGAAAGGTATGATAAGATTAAATATCAGTTTCACAGAGACTACAAGACCATTCTCTGCATTTTTCTATATCGTTGAAAACTTAGCAATTAAAGCTCATCTGTTACTGGGCTTAAGATCCATGAGAGCTGAGAACATAACCATACTCCCACAAATGAATGGAATAGACTTTGACAATGAATTCATAGAGGAAATACCTTCAGAGCCCTCACCGATTGGTAGAAGAGAGCCAAAAAGAATTGGTAATATTAAAGGCTTAAACAAACATACACAAACAGATGAGTGTATAGATCCACTCCCACCACCAACCCCATCCTCCAGAATTTGTGACCCAGATAACAGTACTGATTTATCAATTTTTCCAGCCCATCTCACTAATGATTTAGTTATACCACCTAATTCCTACATGAAAGTTACCATAAAGAGCAAATTACGGAATAGTACTGTTCTTGTCTTAGAAGAATTATGTAAAATAAAGGGATTGTCAGTAGAAAACGCATTATGTCATACGAACGACGAAGGGCAAACTCAGATATTCATAATTAATCACATGAATGGGGAAGTTCAGTTGAAAAAGGGGACTTTCATAGTTAATATTGAAAAATGTCCTGCCCCTGTGAAGAAAATAGTTATAGCTGGAGTGACAAGTGAGATAAAATCTACGGATAGAGAAAGAATAAAAGAGAATTTAATTCACTCAGGTGAATTTGATGAAGAAAATGATTTGTTAACCCTGCTGGAAACACACAGGGACACCGTAGCATTGCCTGGAGAACAATTAGGGTGTACTAACTTGATTAATCACATGATTAATGTGCACCCAGAAACACCACCAATTTTCGTACCAGCTTACCGCATACCACACTCCCAACGTACACTTGCAAATCAGTATGTCGATGAAATGTTAAAACTTGGAATTATTGAGCCTTCAGTCTCCCCGTGGAATGCCCCATTATTCTTCGTGCCCAAACGAAATGGAGAAATGGGTGCGGTAGTAGATTACCGTAAACTAAATAATCACACAATCCCAGACAGATTTCCCATGCCATTGCTAAGCGACGTTCTACAGAATATTGGTCCTGAGAATAATATATTCTCGACCATCGATCTCCTAAACGGCTATTATCAGATTCCGGTATCTAAGGAGTCGCGTAAATACACAGCCTTTTCAACAAACAGAGGCCATTATCAATATACAAGAATGCCAATGGGACTGAGGACAGCCCCAGGCACATTCCAGCGTCTTATGAATTACGTATTGTCCGGAATTTTAGGACAAGGAATATTTGTTTATCTTGATATTATAATCGCAACGAAGAATATTAAGGATCATCTCAGGAAATTAGACTTACTCTTACAAAAGCTTAGTGATGCTGGTTTAAAAATTAAACTTTCCAAATGCAAATTTTGCTTTAAGAAAATAAATTTCTTAGGCCACAAATTAAGTTCTGATGGTATTCACACCACTGATGACAAAATACAGGCAGAGAGATTTTCCTGAACCCACTACGACTGACGAAGACAATTTTTAGGTCTGGCTGGGTACTATAGGTCATTCGTACCACAGTTCTCTCATATAGCCTTTCCTCTATTCCAACTACTCAATAAAGATGCTGTATTCCAATGGGAAGAAGAAAAAAAAAAGGGCATTTAACAATCTACAAATTAAACTAACAAATGCACCTTGTTTGGCATATCCAGATTACACAAAATCATTTCTTATTTGTACAGACGCATCAGTTAAAGGATTAGGGGCTGTACTGATGCAAGAAGATAAAAGAGGAAAAAATCAACCAATTGCATTTGCCAGCAGACAAACAAGAGGTGCAGAGAAAAATTATTGCACTACAGACTTAGAGGCACTTACAGTGGTTTTTGCATTACAAAAGTTTCGAGATTTGGTATATGGTTACGAAATCCACTTATTCACCGACCATAAACCACTGGTGGGTATGTTTAAAGAAAAACTCCTTTCTGGGAGGAGAGCAAGATAGAAATGTACAGTTGAAAACTACAATGTACAAATTCATTATATACAAGGTAAAATGAACATAGTAGCTGACGCATTATCTAGGAACCCGAACACAATTCAGGTCGCGGCGTTAGATCTCAAAGGAAATATCCCAAACCACGAGGATATCGCAAAGGCACAAAGACTTGACCCAATATGGTCTAAAGTTATATACAAGTTAGAAAGTGGGGATGACATACAATTACCCAAACTGCATGTCCCACTCGAACAATTCACAATGGTCAATAATACATTATACAAGATTAACTCTAAACAACCAAAACGCCAAAGAAATACTAACCAGTTGGTAGTACCTAATGACATGATACCCCAAGTATTACGAACGATACACGACAGCCCACATGCAGGACATCCTGGAAAGGATAAGACATTCAACCAAGCCCAGCTGTTATATTACTGGCCTTCATTACGAAAAGATATAAACAATTATATAGACAAATGCGAATCATGTGCGAAACACAAAGAGTACCCAATCACACCTGCACCGATGGGTAATTACCCTGTACCACATCAACCATGGGACGTTGTCGCTGTTGATTTACTCAAGATGCCATTATCATACAATAATAACCTATACTTATTCGTAGCAACGGATCATTTTTCCCGTTATGTCATTTTAGCTCCAATTAAAGATAAGACAGCAGAGACAGTAGCAAAGGCAATAACAGATAATGTAATATGTCGCTTTACTACCCCAAAGGTACTGATAAGTGATAATGGAGGAGAATTTAATTCTGAGATCTTACAAGAAATATGTAAACAATACAACATCAAAAAGGTTAACGTTTTAGCCTATCACCCAGCATCGAATGGGTTGGTAGAGAGACAAAATAAAAAAGTATTAGATGTGCTACGACACATTCTCAGTGAAAATTATGCAAGCTGGGATGATTGGATTCCCAGAGTAGAAGCCTCAATTAATGGATCTATAAATAAATCCATAGGTGACACACCATATTTCATTATATATGGAACAGATAAAAAATTACCATATGAGCTCCTAGAAGGTGACAGTATGCCCATATACAATTACGATGATTACTGTAAACTCCGTTTACGTGAATTCCAGGACATACACAAAAGAGTCAAAAAACAATTAACGATGTCCAAGGAAGAAATGACGGAGGCATTTAACAAGAAGGCAAGAGATTCACCTATCAGCTTAGGAGACATTGTTTACGGTATCATTCATACGAGAGACAATAAATTATCCCCAAAATTTGAGGGCCCATACAGAGTAATTAACATAAAAGCAAACAAAGTTTTAATTATGTCACTTTCAAGTAGCGAGGAGAAACGAGTTCATATTGACCATTTAAAACGAGTTTCAAGGGAATTATCCAATAATTATTCAGCCTCGGATACAACTGAACAGGCGAACGTACAGTCACTCATAAAAGAAAAGACCCCCCCTGCCTTAGAGGCAATATAACTCGGGGTATTCAGTGTTGGTAACATTGTATTTGACGTCAGCCATATGGGGGGATGAGGAGGGATGTTTGAGAGGAGGGCGGAGTTAATCTGCACGAAACACTGCTTCAATCCACATTTCGAGTCAAACATACTTTATATCTGACTTGTTATGTTGTCCATCACACAAAATTAACTTTATGCTACAAGAACAAAGAACTTTCAGGTGATAACACAAACCCATACCCGAAACATTTATGCATTAATGCCGCACATGATGCAAATGAAACCCCCGGCCTCAAGGGTTAAATGAATGGGCTCGACACACTTAGAATGAACTTTGAATGAACTTCCCCCAAACGCAGCTTCATACCCCCACACCTGACGTCATTTACAGTGTTACCAGGACCGATATCATATTGGCTGAAAGGTGTCTTGGCCGGGGGGGGTCGTTTCTTTTATGAGTGACTGTACCTCAGGAAACCAAGCAAGAAAACAACAATGATTACAAAAAGAAATTAAGGTCATATACCAAACAATCGAACATAGGTGCAACTGGTCCAATCAAATCTACAGTACATCATTTACGAGAATTAAATATCGATTTAAACTCCTTCTATAAATGAAATAACAATCAACCGTAACGCACATCATCACTATCATCGACCACAGCATGACCATATTAGGAAATTAATAGTTTTTTTTTTTTCGGTAGGTTACGATGAAGGAACTTATGCTATGGATTCTCCTCTACATAGCAAGAGGATATGCACACTTAGACCCCCAACACATAGTACGACAAGGATGCCTCATAGCTCCAACGGCCACGACTACAATCGTTAAGGACGTCATGAGTACTGAAATAAGTCTAGATTACTTGTATGAATTACCTACTTATCTAGGCAGACTTGCGACGCCGATGCGAACTCTGGACTTCATGATAGGAAATTATATTTCACAAGCACATAACACAAAGGAAGTGAATGAAATGGTAAAGTTAGCGAAATGGAAACTAGAACAGGCAAAGTCAACTATGCTCATCATGATCCAAGATCTCCCATCTTATGGAACAGAGGTACTGAGCGACAGGAACAACATCACACATACTCGCCAAAAGCGAGGTTTGTTCGACCTGGGCGGTGCAGTTCTTGGGAACATCTTTGGATTGGCTACAGAGGATGACCTTAAAGAAATAAACAACAAATTTAATAAGATAGCTCAGATACTAACATACCAAGATAAATTCATCACAGGACATAACTCAGCAATGAAGACAATTGTGAAAAATCTGAAAAAAGCAGAAAACATAGCTCTCGAGAGCTATGGAAGGAGAGCTATGGAAATGGAAGGAAACATTACACTTTTCCAACACTTCTCCATCATCACAGAACATATTGACACGATTCTACTACAATTAGAGAACACTAGAGATCGTTTCAGGGCACTTATGCAAGGAATTTCGAATGCTGGTGATGGCAAGATCACAATTGACTTACTCCCAGTTCATGAGCTACGTCAGATAATTAGTCAAGGCTTACATAAACATGAACTGAAGCCGTTGTTCCGCAGTAGGGAATTCATGCAATATTATCCATATTTAGAAGCAACACTAACACCAACATCAGTAGTAGTTCATGTACCAATCATAACTGAAGACCTGTTCACAGTATACCAAATACATCCCTTCCCCTATAAAAATAACAACACTTTGGTCATCATCAACATCAATACAGACACCGAACTCATCATGGTCTCCAAGAGACGGGACACTGTCACTTTCGTAAGTGAATCAACGATTGAACGAAAGTGCCGCACATCCTTACATGCTGTTCATCTTTGTCCTGCGTACATTTTCACGTTTCAGCCTACTGATACAGTCCCTTGTGAAATGGCTATCATCAGAAATGACAGTATTCATCATCATTGCAACTTCACTTTTGCTCCAGATAAACTTGTACACCATCAACGCATTGGACACTCACAGTTTTTTTATTTCACTCATAACACATCAGTTTACATAGTCTGTCCAGATATACCACCATCTCATACTTCAGCCTCAGGATTATAAATAGCACCAGACTACTGTGCGGTATTTACACCAGCCATGTCTACTTTATCCACCATCAATCACTACGCCATTCTCAATCATACACACAAACATTTCCACCCACTGCCTGATATGGACTTAAACATGAGCACAAGTATTAAGCTGACTTCGCCTAAGTTTGAAACTACGTAACTGATCAATGAAACAATGAAGCCCTGGGAAGATTTGAGTTTGTGTATGTTCAACCCATATTATGTGTATAGCCCAGCACCTACTGTCTTTATAATCTTCTGCATTGTATTTGCAGTACTGCTGTTCGCAATGCACAGAATGCATGCAAGAATTGCTAATTTGGAGTCAGTATTTAGTGCGGGGAGAGTTAACATCCAAGTTAGCCCCCCTGAATGAAGTGTACATATTTTGTATATAGTATTAATTATATATATATATATATATATATATATATATATATATATATATATATATATATATATATAATACAAAGAAGAATGGCCCATGTATGGCATACCAGTACCATTATCTTTAAATGAAATATCAATAACTCTTACCATAATCTTAATTTTAAACTATTTTTTTTTCTTGCATGTATGCATTTCACTACAATAACCCAAGTACATATTGTATTACAATTAAATAGTTTACTTTTAATACATTTATTCAAATATGTATACAACTTGTTTAAAATGTAATATTACTGGATAATTACTATTTACTATGAATATTATATGTATACAATATTATAATCAATATTATGTACTAATAAATTAGCATGTGTCAATGATAATTGCTGTCGGAGGACCTTCAGCTGCATGGACCGAGCAATGTTATGAGTCCATATTATATTTACAAATTATAATAGATAGATAGATAAATAGACAGATAGACAGCTCTATGCGAGCCTGGGAATGGGAAATGATCTTGCAAGTTACACTGAGGAAAAGCTGACGACAGATTACGAAGTAGCCAGTCAGGAGATGATGCAGTTAGTTTGTCAGCGATACACCAGGTGAACAAAGCCTAGTGACCATACACACACATACACACATACTCACACACAGGCTTCTAGAACTTTCCAACCACAGGGAACACACGTGACACGACTCCTGTTTCACCAGAATTAAGGAAAGAGAGCTCAGAAGAAGAGAGGCCATAGAATCGGCAGGTAGTGGGGAGAAAGGCTTAGCAACGTGGAAGAGAGAGAGAGAGAGAGAGAGAGAGAGAGAGCGAGACAGGGAGACAGGGACTCTACCTAACTTCACTCGTGTGTGAGACTTGTTAATATTTCCAAGACAAATAAAAATAGTCCCATACTATTCTTTACCTCTCCTGTCATTGCATGACAAAAGGGAACCAAGATTATCAACGTACAAAAAACTCAAGTATAACAACCGCTCGTCCATAAGTCTTATATATATAACTTCTCTACAAGTAACTACAAAGTCTTTTTATGACATTACGAGAACTACTTTACTAGAAGATATCCACTGTTAACAGTCTGATACCTCTAATTTCTCATTTAAAATGCTTTCAGTAATAACAATGATGCTTTTCATGCATTCTAGTATGGCTATACATATTTAATAATACGTGTATGGCTTACCATGAACGAAATCCAGATGGGAGTGAGGAAAAATTTGAAATAAATGGGTGAATTGCAGACGTGCCTCACTGCTTATAACGTGGCGGGCGGGCTGACGGAATAATACAATGGCGGCATGGCCACCGATTGTGACGTCACAGTCAGATATTGGCGGGAGACCCGGGCCTGTTCAAATCAAGACGGCCTTGGGACGGGTTAGGTTGTGAGTCAGCCACGGGGACGTACACAAGCTACTATTCGCACACACAGATGAACCCCGTGGAGAAGTGAGGCAGATTAGCAGGAGCAATTGGAATGACTCTAAATTAGAAGTTCTTATAGCTGCAGTATTAATAATTACAACCTAATAAGTAGATCTTGTGCTGACACTGTTAATTAATAAACATTAACTTATGTGTGGCAGATATACTACCATATACAAAATGTCCCAGAGCAGAGCACGCCAACACACCGGTCTAACTTTAGCCGCTATGTCAACTTGGTAAGTTGTAATGACGATGATGAGTAGATTCGTCCACCTTCGCCTGAAGAGTGGACACAGGCAGAAGAAGCCCGTCAGAGAAATGGGCGTGGTGTGGAATGATGGCGGGGGGGGAGGGGGTGGCGTGACTTGCACAAGGGAAAGAAACTAGGAAGGGGAGGGGATAGGAGGAAATTAAGTGGAGAAGTAGAGGGGTAGGAAACTGTAGGGGTAACAGACAGCAGGCATTTATATACAAACTCACAGAAGCACAAAAGGCGTAACAGAAACTCATTAACAAGGTCGAAACTAAGGACACGAGAAGGTAGCTGTAATGACAACAAGGCTTTGGAAAGTTACAGGAACAAATGTGCTCATTAGCTTACACGTCGGAATGGGCCTAAAACTACATACATAATGAGAAAAACTCCTGGTAAATTTCACCTCATGATATTACACTTCAACAAGTGACAACTCTCTTTTCTATTCACATAAGTGCTACGCATGATGTTAACAACACAAGCGGATAATAAATGCTCTGAATGATACATGAGAATATAAGCAAATTGACTGACCACACATAACACGCTCACACCTAAAAAAGAATTTTCCAAGGGAAATTTCGTCCAGGGGAAAATTCGTCCTTAGGAGCACGACAGGCAATCGGCAGTCACGTTATCTACCCCCTTGTTATGCTCTGTGTTCAAGCTATACTCTTGCAAAAAGAGGCTTCAGAGGGTTAGCCTTTGACACGTACTCTTCAACTGGCTTAAAAATTTCAAGGGGTAATGATCGGTGTAAACTGTGACTGTCGGCCCTAAAGCAGGTATATATAATGTTCTGCAGGGCGGCAATCAGGGCAAGTAGTTCCTTTTCAACAACAGAATAATTGCATTGGGCCTGAGAAAACTTCCTGAAATAACAAACAGGATGCTCTGTGCCCAGACCGTCATCCTGAAGGAGTACAGTTCCTGCTCCTGCATTGCCGGCATTGACGGCCAGTTTGAAAGGCCTTGAAAAATTAGGAGCAATGTCACAGAGTAACAACACAAAATTACCTTTACAGACTTAAAACCACTTTCACAATCATCAGTCCTTCAGAATTTCTTTTCTTTCTTTAACAAGTCTGTCAGCAGGGCCACAACAGTCTTCTAATAGAGGCAAGGGTATGTGTTCCTAGTCAGAGTGATGACTCTGCAGTAGTCAATGCAGAATCTCGCTGTACCTTCAGGCTTGAGCTGTAGGGTCACAGGGGAGCTCCACAGGCCCACACAGGGGGAGATAAGATCATTGTCCAGTATGTACTTCAACTCTGTGTGGACACAATATGGTGGCAACTTAACAGGGAGCATGGCACCCACATCAGCATCATGCTTGATCCAGGTTGTCTGCCCCAGGGAGCCACCAAAGACATCCTTAAATGAAGAAAGCAGTGTCAATAGTTGTCGCGACTGATTTGGCAAATGCAAAACCTTTCATCAAGGAACAATCAGGCCTTAGCATTGCTTTGCCAGGCACTTGCAGTATTGAACTCAAAGTCCTCCTCGTTTTGTTCCTGGGTTACCAAACCAGGGTTGGCATGGGTGGTTCCATGAATATCTACCCACTGTTTTTTTTTTTTTTTTTTTAGTTTAAAAATCCCCGACTGGTAATTTAAAAAATAATAGTAAATAAATATATTAATTAATTAATTAATTATATACATATACATGCATACACAAATTTAAAGACAGAGTGCACCACGCAATGTGCAGTTCCAGTCTCATGTCCTAACGGCAGTGCTCCAGGCAGCCCTATTCAGAGCTGCCTCGTTTGTCAGGTTTTTAAATTCAAGATCAGATAGTATGGTCTGATCCCACGTCTTTCTAGATCTAACCCTTGGTGCTGCTTCCTCCACGTTCACCGACTTGCATCTTTTCACCTAGCTTAGTTCATCCATCCTCTCTACATGCCCAAACCAACCAAGCCTGCTTGTGCGCATCTCATCGATGATACTCTTAATACGTAATCGTCTCCTCAGTTGTTCATTAGATATCCTATCTTGCACGTTGGCCTCACACATCCATCTCACCATTTTTATCTCATTACGTTCCATTCTGTTGATATCATCTGCTTTGACAGACAACGTTTCTTAGGTATATGTCATTGCGCTTCCAACACATGAAGTGTACACCTTTCCCTTCATGAGGAGTAGGAGTATTCTCATGGTTAGAATTGACAGCAGTTCACTGAACTTTCCCCAGCCACATTTGATTCTGGCGATAATGGCGGCCTTGGCCCCACCACTGGCAAAGATGGTATCTCCAAAGTAGCAAAACTTGTCCACCATCTCCAGTGTCTCATTGCCAAAGTTCACACTCTCAAGCGGGTCATTGAACACAGTCTCACCTTTGCATACTATACACTGGCCAACTTACACAAATAATACTTACATTTTTAATTTGCAGAATGAATTTAAAAATTCAATAAACTACTGCAAATGAATATAAAATAAAAAAAAACTACCCATTAAGGCAGATGCAATTTTATACACAAACAATTTCTTGAACATAAAGTTAATATTTTCAGTATTTTCTTGCCAGTAAATTGCAAAAATTGCATGATGTGAATGTGTATCTTAATATGTTATCATTGTACAGTGCTTCTTAACATTTTACGGCAGGGTAGTATTGCTAGTCCATTATTTCATTATTTTGCAATACTATATAAAAACTTAACACAAAGCATACTGAAATTTTATTTTAGAATCTGTAAATTAATATTTCACAGTTTGTGTCTTGCAATAAACAGAGTATATTGATATTCATAACTATTATAAATATTGTAATGTACTCGTATTTTCGTCTTTGAAGCTTAACAGTTGATTTTAGCAGTACAGCACATAGTCCATTACTTTGTTATGGTACAATAAAATACTATATAGAAAAATAAAGCAAAATGAAATGTGAAATGTAGTACTGTAACTAAATTAATTTTTGATAATTGTTTTTTAAAACCTTCATTTCACTTAAAAACAAACAAAATATATAGGCTACAGTAGATTATAGCATTTAGTTGCATTAATAGAATTCAGAAGCTTGGTAGTTGAAAAGCTCTAACAATCCACAAACGTGAGTCCTGTTATCTTGAATAAGAAGCTATGAGCAATTTAGTTTTGTTAAGAAGTGGGACTTGCTAGTTAAGGGCCTGTCACACCTACGGGACAAACGCCATGACTGGCCACGATCTTGTATTTGTAGAGCCCTATAGGTAAAAAATTGTGATGTTCGTGATGAGTTATAGTGGCATGTCGTGGACATGCGTAAAATTTTGCCACGACAAAAAATCCGTGTAGCGCCCTAGTGGGCCGTCGTAGCTCGTGCATAGCTCCCTATTTCCTCCTAGTAGAGGTTCGTGGCACCCTAGTCGCCTGTCGTAGGGTTCGTAGGGCCCCACGACCGCCACTAGGGTATTACGACCGGCAATAAGGACCTACAACCTCGCAACAGTATTGCCAAGCGCATGCCAATAACGAGCTACAATCCCCACAAACGAACCAATAAGGTGCAATGAGAGAGCAGCAACAACGCTACTAGGAAGCTACGTTCCTCACGAAGGTGACACGTCATCTCACTAGGGAGCTACACTCTGCCCATGACAGCAGAAGAACATCCAAGGGTGCCCACGTCCACATAAAGGAACTTGTAGTCCACATCAGTGAGGGCCATCAGTACAATGGAGTGGAAACCCTTTTAACTGTAATACTTGGACCCACCCTTAGGCAGACACCTGATGGCCACATGTTTCCCATCAAGGACACCAACAGTGTGGTGGAAGTTCCACTTCTGTGAAAAATGGGCTGCAACCTCTTTCCACTGTTCTGGCATGTGTGGGCAAGACAAAACTTCCTCAAGGTTCTCTGCAATAATTGCTTCACAGGTCTCAGGGATGATGAGAGAGATGGTGTTGTGGGCCACCCTGAACCCATATTGCAGCGATGTATAGCTATTCCCTGTTGTCAGGAACCGAAGTGTGGGAGCAAGTCTCAACCCCGTTTCTAAAGCCTTCCTGAAGAGGGTGTCCGGCTTCTGGATTCTTGGCCCGACCCTCTGCAGCAGCTCATTAAGCATCACATCCATCTGTAGGAAGCTGCGGAAACACCTTGCATCCTCTCGTGATAGTTCCTTAAGCAGGTTCTCATACTGGCTGTAGCTGGGTTGTTTGATTAGCCTGGACCGGGTCCACAAGGCTGTCTTCCTCTGTCACTCCTGCCTCCTCTTCTTCCTCCATAGCAATAGGCATATTGTGAGATCAGTATGTGTGATCTTGCACTGCAATTGGCACTGCAGCAAAAGTAGGTCCCATTGCATGGTGCCTAAAATACGGTCCATTGCTGTGGTGTCCTCCTGGTATGTGCAATGAGCTCGGTTGAGGGATAGGTGTGGCATCCCAGTATATCTGGCATACTTCGTGGTACCTGCATGGCACATTATTTGGCCATTAGCTGGGCGTTGTAGGCCCTCGTGGCATATGCGTGGTACCGTACTGGTATCCGTGATCACGGTTTTGCACACGTCGTGGCTGTTTGTGATGCTGTCATAGTGCCCTAGTAGCGCTCCATAGCTTATGCATAGCAGTTAATAGCGCTGTAGTGAGGGCGCAAAAATCGTGACAAATATCTTGGTGAAAGCCACGACTTTCAGTTTATGGCCAGTCGTGGCGTTTGTCGTGTGGGTGTGACAGGGCCCTTAGGCAGTGCTGGTGGGTTCCCGGTGGTTCTCGTAGTTTCTTTTGAGTGTCAAAGTTGCCAGTTAGCCTGCAGTTTGTGAGTGGAGGCATTTTGTAAAGTTTTGCATCAAATTTTATGCTGTTTTTCTCTATAATGTTTTTATTTATGTGATTGTTAAACTATGTAATTATATATCAGTTTGTATGCTAAATAATTTAGAGCGTTATGAAGTGCAAGAAAGCTCTGGATATTTTGGATGTCTCCGCGCTGGCAACGGTTGCTTCCCTGAGAATGTAGTAGATAATTCTAGCATTTAGGGTGCTTATATAAGGAGGTGGAAGAGCCTAGGGCAGTCAGTTTCGTTTCAGTTGTAGATTCAGTGCAGTTCAGTGTCATTGCAGTTTGTGAAGATTGTATAGCTCTGGTACTTGTGAAAACAGTGAAGTTGGCAAGCATTAAGTGTAATTCTTTGGAAAATAAAGACAACAAACTTAAGAGGCCAGTGTTTATCTAAAACGCCTGAGCTGATCTTGTGTGCTGTACACTGAAAGGCTGACCATAGGAAGAACAACTCACTGGGCAACGTCCTTCCTATACTGAACTAGTGCTGTCTGAGCCTGTTGCAGTGTGGGACGGGGACGTAACAATATCAGTATCAAGGGTCAATTAATAGTCTTATCAATTTAAATGGTGTGATGTATTTTATTCTTAAAAAAAAATAAAAAATAAAAACAGTACTTATTAATGTTACCAAATCTTCCACACTTTAATAACCAGTACCTGAAAACAGTTACTATTCTGTAGTCACTTAGCTCTTTACCAATCTTCGACTTTCCCTTTAAGTAACCATTTACACCTCACTAGTTTATCGTTTTTTTTTTTTTCCTAGTCTGTTTCTTAGTTTTGTGTGAACGTGTTCAAAGGTAGAAAAAAAAATCATCTCAACTGAAGCAGAGCTTGCTGGTAAACAACTTAACTCTGTCATAATGGAACAATATTCAGGTGTAATAAGACAAGTCCAATCTAATGGATTCACCCTGTATTCGCACCTCACAAGCTGACCTACCGTACTCAAGCTACTCAGTCAACCACAACCAACTCAACTACAGGTAAACTAGCTAGATTTAATTTGCACCACCAATGACCCAGGATTGGATTATAGCGGTAATAATGTGGACACCCTCACCTTCGACCATTTAGGATTATATAGAGTGATACAGATCACTACATCATCCAGGAGAATCATTAGACCATGAAAATTCATCACCATACGTGCCAAACAGAAAGGTACCATAAGGAACAAGATGGAACGTTGGTATGAGAACTACACATCTACTCGTACATGAACCTACGAGTTCAGCGACTACCTAGTAAACAATCTAAAGTCAGCAATTAACACCAGCAAGAAAGGATGACAGAGACGTTAGCCGAAAGCCATAAAGAAATGGTGCAATAGAGACAAGGCATTTCAAAGGATCAACAGACAGCATCAAGGAAAGTAAAGAAGAAATGGGACAGTAATCTGTGTTCCAAAAACCTAACGATTTTTAAGAGAATGGAAAAGCAGGAAGAGTAAGTAAAGCTTCAGGCAAGAGAGAAACACTGGACCAACATCCTTCCGACCATTAACTATCAGACATCACAGAAAGATCAGTATCAGTATCATCCAAGGAATGAAAAAGAGAAAGCCACTACACAGTAATCCTACATCAAAGGTAGGGGAATTCATACAGCATTGGTCGTCGATAATCAGTGAAAATAACCAACTGCTCAGAATAAGACACGCAGTTCAGAAGAGAATTACAGAGCTCAAAATGGTAGGTGACGCACAGTGCAAGGCACATGAAATGGATGCCAAGTCTATCAGCGAAGAGGAACTCAAGACGAGAGGATCAGCAGCACGCGGGATAGACAGAACCACCTATGCAGCAGCACGCGTCTAGCAGCAAACTCTCATTCCTTTCCTGTTCGCCTCTCTAAAGCAAGAGTTAATCGTTATTCGCAGTCCTTCGTATATGCAACAGGGCAATTCTGGAACTGTCTTCCTCTGTCTGTATTTCCCTCTGCCTCTGATCTCCAGTCTTTTTAACGCAGTGTGTCCAGGCATCTCGAAATGAACGGATCTTGATTTTGGCTATAGTTTAAGACAAGGTGTTAGGGAGCTTCCTTAACCGACGAGAAGACGGGCCCTTGTCTTTGTAGGTTCTTCGTGAGGATTGCTCTCAACAGGCTCCTGCATATGTGTGTGTGTGTGTGTGTGTGTGTGTGTGTGTGTGTGTGTGTGTGTGTGTGTGTGTGTGTGTGTGCTTGCTCCAATGCATGTATTTGTACGTGTGTGTGTGTGTGTGTGTGTGTGTGTGTGTGTGTGTGTGTGTGTTCTTATCTAATTGTATATGTACAAGAATGAGTCAAGCTCGTACTGTCCAGTTTCTTAAACCATTTTCATCATGCATCTCCTTAAATTCATGGATTGTTTGGGCACACTATTTCATTCGGTAGTGCATTCCACTGATCACTTGCCCTATTTGGGAAACTTAATTTCCTTACAACTTTATCGCCTCTCCTTTTATGCGTTTTTTTGCAGTGTGCTCTTGCTGATGCTTCCCCATAGGTTATATACTCATTTATATCTATTTTCTCCTTCCCTGATATGCATTTATATAGCAAAATCATGTCTCCTCTTTTCCTTCTCTCCTGTAGTGTTGGCAGATTCAGTTTTTCTAGTCTTTCTTCGTAGCTTAGATCCCTTAGGCTTGGTACCCATCTTGTAACGGCCCTTTGAACTTTTTCAATCCTATCTATATGTTTTTTTGAGATGAGGATTCCAGACTACTTATGCATACTTCAGGGTTGGTCTGATGAATGATGTTATTATCTTTCTCAGCATGTCTTCATTTATGTATGTGAAAGCTTTTCTCATATTTGCGAGTAGTGTATACATGTTCTTTACCTTCTCACTGATGTGGTCAGTCGGAGATAGCCTGTTATCGATTATCACACCAAGGTTCTCTCTGTTATATGTAGGGTTGAACTTCCTAACTTATAATCCCAGTCTGGTCTTTTCCCGCTTTTACCAAACTTGATTACATGACACTTGTCCACGTTGAATTCCATTTGCCATCAGGTAGTGGGGTGTTCGTAGGGAACCTCAATTTCAGAAGGAAGAGGACAACAAACGTTGACGTGAGCAGCATCTTTATTCAAACGTTTCGACATTTAAAATGTCATCATCAGTGATCTAAGAATGGGAAAGAAAAACTCGTCAAAACGCTAAAAACACAATATTGTGCAAGTGAAAAAACACACAGAGACATACGGTCTACATATGACGAAAATAAAATAGGGGGATGGGAAAGGATACTAAAACAGAATAAAATAGGGGGATGGGAAAGGATACTAAAACAGGTACGTAACTGTTAAGGATGGCTTGTTTATTTTCAGTAACGAACTCTATAAACAGATTAATGGTGTCGCTATGGGATCACCCCTTGGACCTACTTTTGCCAACATCTTTTTATGTTATTATGAAAAATTATGACTAAGAGATTATCCAAGTAACATTAAACCATGGATGTACCGAAGGTATGTCAATGATACATTTGTCATATTTAGAGATATAAGCCATGCTCAGGATTTTTTGCACTATATTAACACTCGTCATGATAACATACAGTTCACGATTGAAAGAGTCCAACGGTTGTCTCCCATTTTTTGATATCCTAGTTAGGAGAGATAATGGTAAATTCATGTGTTTTGTGTTCCATAAGCCTACTTTCTCAGGTTTGGGTAAAAGTTTTTTCAGTTATTGTTGCAAAATGTTTAAAAATCAATGCTGTTAAGACCTTGTTACATAGAGCATTTTTTCTTTCATCTACACATTCTCTATTCCATGAAAAGATTTGCTTCCTAAGAAAATATATCTTAAATAATGGCTATGGTGTTAACTTGTTCTATCGTCTTGTAAGGAATTTTCTTAACGACCACTACATGCCTAAACAACAAATCTCTACTGCTAGTAAGGAGGTAATTTATCTCAGTTTACCCTACTTGGGTGATATTTCGGTTCAAATGAAAAACCGTTTGATTCACAGCCTTGTTGAATTTTATCCTCAAATTGACTTTAGGATTATACTCAGTAATTCATTCAAAATTGGATCATTTTTTCACGTTAAAGACCCTGTTCCGACCGACCTCCGTTCGTCAGTTGTTTATTGTTTCACTTGCCCAGGTTGCCAGGCCGGGTATATTGGTAGCACAATCCGTGCTTTCAAGGTTAGGACAGACGAACAATGGGTCAGTCGAGCAGGACAGGCTGATGACTCAGGTCGCCTCCTCACTCAGCAGTAAGAGAACATTGTGAATCTTGTGATATCTTACTTAAAAAGGAATATTTTAAAATATTAGCTTCTTCATCAAATAATAACTTAAGATTGCAAGAATCAGTATATATATAAAGTCCCATAATCCATCTCTAAATAACACTATGTCTGCAGTAGGGGAGGGCGGTGATGGTTCGGACAGTGGGATGGTTCAGACCTAAGTCTACTAATACCAAGTCGGATCACTTCCATCTAAAATGTGTCCAAGCTGGCACAGGGGGCGGAGCATCGGAGTGACGTCAGCTGGCACGAAACTCAAGTTCAGTTGACGCCTGACCGTGGTGGTGAGTGAATGTATGCTGCACTCTCCAGATCATGACGTATTTTCAGTCCAAAGTGAGGGAAGGGACTGAAGTGTGTGAGGGAACCTACGCTATGTTATCCAGGTAAACGAGTCCACACTTCTTCCCCTTCTTCGTTTTCCCTTATTATAACTATTTAATTTGAGTCTGCCCTATTATACATTTTCTGTTACTTAAGCCAACTGACGTCATACACAAGCCACGCCTCCCTGCGCCCTGAGGGAAAGTGAACCGACTTGGTATTAGTAGACTTAGGTTCAGACAGTGCATTCCCTTTGAAACGTATGGAACCTAGGGCCGTGTGATCTTGCGTGAAAGTGGGAGAGTTTGTTTACTTCAACCGCACGGAACCTCCAAGCTAGAAACCTCTCACTTTTTGATGCAGGTCAGATTTTACTTTTTTTTTGCATCTCCTATGTAATAATTTGAGTGTATATCGTAAGCTCTACCTTTATGAATATGCCAAGCTTCGAACTGTGCATTATCAGGGTGAATCTGTGTTGCATGTAGATTATGAAAAACGAGTGTTAAACTCTCGTGTGAAACTTGAGAGTATCCGTCAATTAATTACATAGGTTCGGGATGATTCGGAGAGTTGAGGAGGGGGATGGTTTGGTCAGTCCGAACTATCCCTCCACTACTAACAATTATGACCTTATCAAATGATAACACTACTGTTGATCATTTATATTTGACCACACAGTGAAACACCATTCTTAATAGTTATTAAGGAATATATATTAATAGTTTTATTTCTTTAACCAATTCCTCAATGTGTTAAAAGAAGGAAGGGGTAATACAACTTCTATTTCAGTTTTGGAGGCTGCAATATGCGTTAAAGGTCTTAAGTTAGTCCGTCTGAAATAAGGCCTAGAAAGTCAAGTGAAGTCAATATTCCAGAGAGAGAGAGAGAGAGAGAGAGAGAGAGAGAGAGAGAGAGAGAGGCTAATTATGCATAATTTTGTAGCAGAAAGTAAGAGGTAAAGTCATTAATTAATACATCTGAAGGATATTTGTTATAAAATATATATATACCAGTATATATATTTTTTTAAAACAGATATCAAGTAGTTCATTTGGATTCTGAATTTTAATATTGTACTTTAGGAAAATGAAATATCTTTGAATTAATAAATGTTTGTTTGTATCCAATATAACTCACATAATTTTAAAAATATGCTGAGTAATACATATGGCCGAACCATCCCACCCTACTGTCCGAACCATCACCACTTGTAGGGATGGTTCGGACGATTTAGTCACTTGTGTTTCGTTAACTATAGCTTAAAGCTGAAAAAGAGCTACGAATTTCATATTTTCAACCTAAAGAGCCAAATGATGTGGCAACATTTTAACATAAACCAGATTACTCCTGCTTAAACCTGATTTTTAGTATATATATATATATATATATATATATATATATATATATATATATATATATATATATATAAATATATATATATTTTTAAATGTCCGAACCATCACCGCCCTCCCCTACCTCTTTATGTTAGGTAACTGTTTTACTATCGTTTCCTATCCTCCTATGTTGTTTTCGTCATATGTAGACCGTATGTCTCTGTGTTTTTTCACATGCACAATATTGTGTTTTTAGTGTTTTGACTAGAGTTTTTGTTCCCATTTTTAGATCACTGATGATATTTTAAATGTTGAAACGTTTGAATAAAGATGCTGCTCACGTCAACGCTCGTTGTCCTCTTCCTTCCATTTGCCATGTATTACTTCATTTATGAAAGTTTATTTGATTCTTCTTGCAGCTCTTTACAAGAGTCTGTGTTCGTAATTCTCCTTTGCATTTTTGCATCGTCAGCAAACATATTTAGATAGCTTTCATTTCCAATGTTACTATCTATGTCATTTATATATGCTAAAACACAGTTGGTGCTAGCACTGAGTCCTGTGGAACTCCGCTAGTCACTTCCCTCCATGATGTGTGTGTGTGTGTGTGTGTGTGTGTGTGTGTGTGTGTGTGTGTGTGTGTGTGTGTGTGTGTCTAAAAATAAAATGAAAAAGGTGTTTGTGGCCATTCGTCGAAAGGAGAAATGTGCAGGGTTTGAAGTGAACTGGCGAAGAAATGAAGGAATGACACCAAATTCTGCAAGTATTTGGAGGAAAGAAAGAAGTAAGAAATTGAGCAAATCCAAAGGTTCCCTCCAACACAATGATGATAATGAATGATGTCGATAATGATTCAAAGTAACAGTGTGGTGCGGTAAGATTGGTTGGAGTCTATTCACCATAATGCATACATAACAAGTTGGTGAATGTGATGTGGCAAATGTTGGGCAAGACTAAATGCACAGGTGTGTGGAAGGTTATTAATATCAGGCAGGTATATCATGTGCCAACGTATATTACCCCCACTTTCTCTCTCTCTCTCTCTCTCTCTCTCTCTCAATCGAGAAATCAAGCTGTATGAGGGAATTTGGATATTTCTACAATATTTTTTCCAATATTACATCTATGATCCTAAACTTAACGGTACCTCCACACATTCCTTCTTTCGTAATCATCATCATCATTACCATCATCATCATCAACGTAACTCATTTAAGCTTTACAGTAAATGGCGCGAGCACAATCCAGATACACGATGACACAAAAGCAAGAGAAACTATCATCAGTGTACCCAATTGTTGTATGAACACACACACACACACACACACACACACACACACACACACACACACACACACACTTACATAGCTACACTGATCAGACAGGAAGACCGATTTTTGCGATGTGATTGGATATTATGTGATAGAGATCCCCCCCTCACTCTCTCACTCTCTGTATATACGCATGTATGTAATCATCCATGTATGTACGTATCTATATATATCTCTCTATCTATCTTTCTCTCTCCCTACTCCTCTCTCTATATGAACAGATGCATTTACCATATCCATCCCTATCTGATTGGGATGAACTCACAAGCTGCGGTGTTGTAACTGAGGACATCCAAGAGCTGAGTGCTGGAGTCGTCTTTGTGATGGTTAACTACTATTTCATTCATAAATAAACAACTTTTTTTTTTTAATTATTACCTTTTCTTTTATTGGGTTGCTTCCCCAGTTATAGCCCTTGGGTTAGTGTTTTATCTATCTATCTATATCTATCGCTGTCGATCTGTCTGTCCATCTATCTATCTGTCTGTCTGTATGTATGTCGGTCTATCTATCTGTCCATCTGTCCATCTATCTATCTATCTATCTATCTGTTTATCTACCCATATATTTTTTATTTATTTTACATAGTCAGTGCCACTCCATCCCTTTTTTGGCTCTTCCGGACACCTCCATCCTGTGCTTTGTAATCTTGCTCACAGGGAGGCAGTCATGTGCCTTTAATAACAATACGTCCTTTATATCTGGCTTTTGGCACCAACAGACTATTTTCTTCAATTTATAAGAGAACAGTAGTAGTGAAAATTTTAAGAACAATGCCAACTTGTAAAAATCTTTAGGGAGTGACTGACTGACAGGGCCGCGCCACGAGACGCTCCCTCATGTAGAAATTCCATTACGATTCTTTCATCTGTCTTTCTTGTTGCTCTCCTATGTGGTTTTAATCGAAGTTATTCATTCACTCTACCCATATCACTTATCTGTATGATACAGGATGATGATGATGATGATGATGATGATGATGATGATGATGATGATGATGATGATGATGATGTTAGTGGTGGTGGTGGTGATGATGACGATGATGATTATGATTATGATGGTGGTGGTGGTGATGATAATGATGACGATGATGATAGTGATGATGACAGTGGTGATGGTGATGATGATGCTGGTGATTAAAATAATGATGTTGATAATTATGATGATGATAACGATGATGATGACGATGATTACTGGTGATGATATTCTCGCTCCTTAAGTAAATACAAAAAAAAAAGTAGAGGAATCAAATAACCTAAGCAAGTTTGACTATTTAAGGACTTAATGTTTATTAACTGGGTGATCTGAACACTAACATGACAAAGATCACACAAGTTTGGTATAACTGAAATATAAAGTGGAAGTTGGTGGTAAATGTTTTAAATACAAAGATTCACATGCTCGTCGTTTTAAGTCTCCCCATCACCACTTCCTCAGCCATTTATATTTGTGGGGATGGTTTTGAGCAGAATATGGGTTCGATTTTCAGTCGTCACGGAGATACATTTATTCAAGGTCCATTTGAGGCTTGGATCCATATTGATAGAAGATAGTTTATTCAAAGTCGGCCCTATTATCACTCCCTGAATTTAGTGCGTGAGACAGTCAGGAGTGAGAGCAGTGGAGATGGGACTGCTGAGGAATGTATGTGGAGTACAAAGGGTGGATATGATACAAAATAATGTGAATCGTGAAACATGGAGTGAGGAAGTCGGTGGACCCTAGAATCGAACAGAGTGTACTGAGATGGTATGGTGATGTGGAGAGAATGGATAACAATAAAGTGGTGAAAAAGGTATATCTGAGCGGGTTTGAAGGAGGGAGGAGGCGAGGTAGGCCAAGGAGAAGGTGGAAAGATATGGTGGATAAGTGTGTGAGGAAGAGAGGTTTGGAAGTCGGTGAGGCTAAGGAACTGACAAGAGATCTAGCTGGCTGGATGACTGTTGTGAGGAGAAGTGCATGATCAGGGATTTGGCACCCCTTCTTAACGTGGGAGCGTCCGGATTGGCACAGTCGGATACGTTTGTGTGAAGCTACAGAACTTTGTGAATGTTTTTGGCGTATCCGATAGAGCCAGGATTCTGGGGCTTGAATAATGAGTAAATGGAAGTGTGGCCCATTGAATTGGGGAAATTTGGGCTGTCTGGACATTGCAGCTCCTTACCCTGCCCTAGGGTGGGAAAGGAGGTCCAGATGATGTTGATGATGATCATGATGATGGTGATGATGATGATGATGATAAGAAAGATAGATAGATAAAACAAGATTGCATAAATAACATACAAGAAACTATTTGCGTGTCAAAAGCAGATATATACGATGAAGGAAGAAGTCATAAGGGGATTTGATGCGTTTCTGTTGTTAGTCATTAACAACTCTTCAAACGACACACCAGCATCCCTTAGCATTCTCGCCTTGTCACTCCACCTTGTTCTTGAACTTCCATTTCCTAGAACATCCAGTTGAATGTCGGTCTTTGGATGTGTTCAGGACTTATATTCAGAAGCGGTAGCATCAGCCAGAAAAGTCGTGTCTCCGTTCCGAACACCGTAAATATTCTAACAGATAAGTCGAAGCAGCAGGGATAGTTTCACAGTCGTCTGGCAACTGTGTCAGACCAGACGGTGGTGGGGGTGAGTGGTTTGGGGGTGGAGGTGGGGTAGTGGAGGATGTGTGTGCTGTAGTTATTGCTGGCAGTGTAATCTAGCAATATACCGCAGAGTAAAGGTGTTCAAGGTGATAGTACACCTGATTTAATGCCTGTAATGATAAGTATCGTCAACCTGAAATACTGCCTAGAACGTGCAGTCAAACAAGAGTTAGCAGAAATGACGAGGTACTACCCCGTCCCCTCCCCACCTTCCTGCCACACCTCCTTCACCGGGTATCAACTAGCCACATAACATCGGAATAATGGACAGGCAGGTGTGTTTTTACTGTATGTTTATCTTCTAAACATGACAGGATATAATGCACACCATGTGTGCACACACATCCTCCATTAACCCACCTCCACCCCCAAACCACTCACCCACACCACCGCCTGGTCTGACACAGCTGTCAGACTTGTGAGGCTAACCTGCTGCGTCGACTTGTCTGTTAGATTATTTACGCTGTTCTGAACGAAGACACTACTTTTTTGACTGACTGTACACGTGGCCCATATATATGGTTTTCCGGCCGTACTAGCGTTGCACTTTGCCCTGTTTGTGGGTGAAGGTGAAGGACACAATACTTGCGCATTTTTCCCTCGCTGTCTTACAACTTTGCGCTCTGGAAACACTGAGAGGAAATTTCCTTCTTTCCATTTCACTTTCTCCTCAGCTAGCATGCACCGGTGTAAATAATACCTTATTCTAAACCATGTGGTGGATGTTTGTACTATTGGTTGGGCTTTTTGGCCCATTTTCTTGGCATAGGACTAATGCTTTTCTCACTAATTATGTTATATATTATTTATTCTACTTGCACTTCATATCACATGTACGGAGCATATCATTTATTTTGCACAATAAAACAAAAGCAAGAAGTAAACATAAGTGGTACCACAAAATGTAATATTCAGGTGCACATAAGGATTTCTTTAGTAAATGGTAGGGTAACTCAACATATTTACAAGCACTTCACATCAACTTTGGACATACTACAAACACACACACACACACACACACACACACACACACACACACACACACACACACACACACACACACACACACACTTTCTTGTCTTTGTCTGCTATTTATATACATGCTGCATTACACCTGTGCTTAGAATTCACGTTCACGGTGGTACACGAAGAGGTACTCTGGACAAAGCGAAATCTTGCACTCATAACATTGATAGGCCGTGTCCTTGCGTGCAATGGACCGACGTTTGGTCATTGAACACACATGAGAATGCCTCTATGTCACTTGCCCTGCAGGTGTTCGGCCCAGAATAACGACATAATACCTTCCGTGGTACTTTGTAACCTGGCCAACCAGTCAACCACCTG
Organism: Coenobita brevimanus; assembly: GCF_032717465.1. Classification (NCBI taxonomy): domain Eukaryota; kingdom Metazoa; phylum Arthropoda; class Malacostraca; order Decapoda; family Coenobitidae; genus Coenobita; species Coenobita brevimanus. The sequence goes on along the minus strand of NC_137039.1, from coordinate 19,313,551 downwards.
GTGCACTTGCCTCCTTCCACTTGCAACCTCAGTAGTTTCATACTTTTCAAGGACCAGCCATGCCAGTTCTTTCTCATATTTGCGTAAGGAAAGACTCTTACCCATAACCTCCTTGTAAAGGATGTAACTGTTGAGAATACAGATATCCAAAACGTGCAGGAACACCTTTTTATACCATCTGAAAGACTTTCGGAGGCAATCTATCTCTCTGCAATCTATTTCTACCAATCTGCATGTTAGATTTGTCCACGAGTCACATGTTGGTATTGTAATCATTGATGGCATCTGGTTTCAACAATGGTTGCCTGGTCCTGCAGTCTGTTTTGCTAGTGTCCTGCATATCCCCATGGTGAACTGTCGTAAGCATACTCATCTTTCACTTGTCAGGCCAGTAAATGGCCAACATGCTACCACATTTCTAGGTTAACAGGGCACCTTTCTCAGTCTTTTCTGAGAATGATGGAAAATTTCGTCTTCGGGCTAAAACAGTATCATAGGACCCAGTCCCATGTTCCAGGAAATACTGCTTTGATTCTGGAGAAGTGTAGTAATTGTCGGTGTACAGAATGAGTTTTTTTGTGGAAGTACCTGTCCATAAGTGCTTTTACCACAGGTGCAGAAAACCCACTGGGAGCATTGCAGGGTATTATCCACATCTGTATCTGAGTACATTATCACATTTAGCACATACCCAGTCTTGCAACCGCATAAGACCAAGAACTTTTGGTTAAAAATATATCGTTTGGAAGGCATATACTGAATAAATGCTAAATGGCCCTGGAATAAAACAAGCGACTCCTCAAAAACCACTTTCTGAAATGGCCGGAAAAGTCTGATATATGACTCCTTCAGCATGAGAAGTAGCGGCCTGATCTTCCACAACCCGTCATTTGAGGCTGGGCCATAGTTCCTGTTGAAGTGTGGGAACTTGAGAATGGCCAAGCACCTGTCCCAGGCCATATACTTTAAAAAGACAGGTGTGTGTCAGATTTCATCCACAGACCAATAACCGTGAACGACAGACTTCTTTATGTCTGCCATTATCATCATCGGTGCAAGCCACACAAACATTTCTCCCACCTCCACAGCTGTCCATTCTTTCATTTTTGTACTCTGGGACAAGGACACCTCATGCCAGCGAGTTGATATAGCCTGGTGAAAGTTTATCTCCTCCACCAGGTACTGCATACAGTAATGGTGGTTGTAAATATTGCCTGGGAAAAGAGCAGGATGGTTGATTCCGCCTCTAGGTGCTCCCTCTGAATACCTTCCCCTGTCACAGTAAAGGCATGTAGTGTAGGCTGGAAGCCTTCACCCTCCTCCCACACAAAAGAGTCAAACCTGCCGACACCGGGGCTGCTAGGATTTGATCCAGCAGGAAAAAGGTACCTCTTTGCACGACGAGCACACCCACGACCACGTGCACACCCACAGCCAGGGGCGGGGGGTGGGGGAAGGGAAGGAGTGGTGGAGGTGGAGGTTCGGGGACTCCCTGGGATGATGCCCCACGTTTCCTCGCTGCTGTTGACGACCTCATTATCCTCACATATGAAGGGCCAGGTTGTGGGGAAATGGCCCTTGGTGTCAAGTTGTGGTGATGAAGGTCGTGGCAGGGAGGGAAGGCGACCTTCTTGCTCAGAGTATGGTTGAGAGATGCAGCGATGGCATTTATGTACAATGTGACCCTCATCGTCACCACCAGTCTCCTTCACTTTCCACATTTCCTGGTGCGTCCTCTTCTTCTGTAACAAAACCATCACTGTTGTACATCTCTTCAGACTCCTCAAGCACTTTTAGGTCCTTATCGGACGTGTCTGAGGGAGCAGGGGTGGGCACACGTGACACGTCGCTCTCAACAAAACTCCCGCCATTTTCTGAGGAAGTTTCATCACTTTCAGCAAGAGTAGACACAGTATCATCCAGTACATGTCCTATAGCATTGTCACTAAGCCCTTTCCTTGCATCCTTCGGCAGGCATTTGACTGGAGTGGAAGATGCAAGGGGGCCATGGGCGGCAGGGATGGAATCAGATGAGGAGGATCCTGGAGATATTGGACTACACCTGGCCAGGGCACGGGAGAGACTGACTCATTCTTTAGTGCAGATGCTGGTTATTGTCAACACCCTTTGGTGATGAGATAAATCGGCAGCTGCTTCAAACAATGGCGTGAAAACAAGTGCGACTATAGCCGTCACCCGACGTTCCTGGTCCACAAACTTTGCATTGGATATAACCGCTTGGTGCCTAGGGATTAAACAGGGATAAATGGATTGACTGTTTTGCCATGTGGTCACCCCACAGGAAGGAATATCGGGAAAGAGTATTTCATTTTTAATGAGTTCTTATCTCAATACCACAGCTGGCCAGTCACAACTCAAAATGTTTGAATGAATTAGAAGCCACTAAATTCTTACTGGGTAACAGATCTATTTACTCAGTTATTTACATCTATACATTGCCTGCAGTAGGCGAATAACATCAAAGAAAGAAGTTCTATTAAGGAAACGCTTTCCAAAAATGATGTAGCAGATGTCCTAGTTCACATCACCTCATTAAAATATCAGCACATGAGAGACAGTTGCCATCTGTGCCACTCACTGGTATAAGAACGGCATTTAATCCGTAAATACATTTGTTAGGATTAATATTAACTGATAAATAAATAAAAGAACAATCCTACAATCTTTCCTCGACACATTTACAAACGATTCAATTCCCACGATCTAGTGAGAATTCATTTACACTCTAATTCATCTCTCTCTCTCTCTCTCTTTATATATATATATATATATGTATGTCATAAAAGACTTTGTATAAACATGTAGTGGAGTTTTATAGATTAGTTATATATATATTAGACTTGTGGACGAGCGGTTGTTATACTTGAGTAGAGTGTAAGTAGATAATCTTGGTTCCCTTTTGTCATGCAATGACAGGAGAGGTAAAGAATAGGATGGGACTATTTTTATTTGTCTTGGAAATATTAACAAAGTCTCTCACACACGAGTGAAGTTAAGTAGAGTCCCGCTAGCTATCTCCCTCCCTCTCTCTCTCTCTCTCTCTCTCTCTCTCCCCCATGTTCCTAGCCTCCTTCTCCCTACTACCTGCTGGTTCTATGGCCTGTCTCCTTCTGAGCTCTGCTTCTTAAATTCTGGTGTAGCAGGGGTCGTGTCACGTGTGTTACACTGTGGTTGGAAAGTTCCAGAAACCTGTGTGTGAGTATGTGTGTATGGTCACTAGGCTTTGTTCGCATCCTATCTCGCTGACACACTACCTATATCATCCCCTGACTTGCTACTTCCTGTGTATGGTCAACATTTCCTCAGTTAACTTGCAAGATCATTCCCTTTCCCAGGCTTGCATGGAGCTGTCTATCTATCTATTTATCTATCTATCTATTATGATTTGTAATTATAATATGGACTCATAACATTGCTCGGCCACGCCGCTGAAGGTCCTCCAACAGCAATCATTATTGACATATGCTAATCTATTGATTATAATATTGTATACATATAATATTCATAGTAAATTGCAATGATCTATTAATATTACATTTTAAACAAGTTGTATACATATTTGAATAAATGCAATGGTTATTGTATGACATTTTGTAAGATGTGTATGTATAACAGACATACGCATATAATTGTGCAATGGTAATACTAAGGTTATTACATTATATATTAAGTTATCCCTTTAGTAATGTCTAATATTTCACCTAACTTGTAAGATGATTCTGGTAATACAGAATTGTGGTATAATTGTATGACTTAAAATATTGTAGTAACATTGTGGTAATACATAATTGCAACATTGTGAATTGTTACATAATTATATTGTAATTGTTACATTGTAGTAATACATAATTGTAACATTTTATGAATTGTTACATAATATTGTGGTAATGCACACTTGTGTTGGCCTTAAAATTGTAGTTACATTTTGTTAATGCAACTGTTACATAATTGTGTTGGCCTTATAATTGTAGTTAAAGTTACATAAAAGTTACATCTTGTTAATGCAACTGTTACATAATTGTTACATATTGTTTGTAGTTACATAATTGTAGTTAAAGTTACATAAAAGTTACATATTGTTAATGCAACTGTTACATAATTGTTACATATTGTTTGTAGTTACATAATTGTAGTTAAAGTTACATAAAAGTTACATCTTGTTAATGCAACTGTTACATAATTGTTACATATTGTTTGTAGTTACATAATTGTAGTTAAAGTTACATAAAAGTTACATCTTGTTAATGCAACTGTTACATAATTGTTACATATTGTTTGTAGTTACATAATTGTAGTTAAAGTTACATAAAAGTTACAGCTTGTTAAGGCAACTGTTACATAATTGTTACATATTGTTTGTAGTTACATAATTGTAGTTAGTTACATAAAAGTTACATCTTGTTAAGGCAACTGTTACATAATTGTTACATATTGTTTGTAGTTACATAATTGTAGTTAAAGTTACATAAAAGTTACATCTTGTTAATGTAACTGTTACATAATTGTTACATATTGTTTGTAGTTGCATAATTGTAGTTAAAGTTACATAAAAGTTACATCTTGTTAATGCAACTGTTACATAATTGTTACATATTGTTTGTAGTTACGTAATTGTAGCAAGTGTAACATATATGTATATAATCATCAGCCATTGAGGTCAACTGCAGGACCACCCTATCCCTACCGAAGCAGGGACGATACAGCCAATGTATCTCTACCCAATGGCTTAGGCTGTCTGGTAGAGACTGTATGTAGAGTGAGAAGTACTTGTGAGTGTAATTGTAATGTTGGAGTGGCTTTGGATATGTGTGTATAGTCTGTGAACCAAGTGTAATCAGCCCGCCTTAAGCTGACTACTAGTATGCCACACTGGCTCAACCACAGCACCTCTTATGTCCACCAAATCAATCAGTGGCTCGGTGAACGCTTCCTAAAGTTTTTGCAACTCGGGCGGGAGGCAAACCCGCGTCCACCAGCGTGCGAGATGCACACTTTACTACTGTACCACAGAGGCTCCATATATATATATATATATATATATATATATATATATATATATATATATAGAGAGAGAGAGAGAGAGAGAGAGAGAGAGAGTTAGATAGATAAAGATAGATATAGTTAGATAGATAGATAGATAGACAGGCACAGATATTTACAACAGAAATAATTATGTCAGTTATACATAAGCAGCTACTTGACTGATTAGTACAGGATAACCACATTTGTGAACTATGATACACCCTGGCATATGTTTTTAAATATAGGTCTTGTTAGCACTGCATAGCATAACTAATGAATTCTCGATGAGATATTGGGGGGCAATACTCCCATTTGGCCCTCATTAAAAACTCAGGCAAGCAACTGCTGCCTTCGCTCTCACCCCCTGCAAAAGCTTCCAGTCCCTTGGTATTGTATGCAAGGTATGTAGAACAGTAGCAACAAAAACGGTGAGGCAGATTATTGTATTTATCTGATAAACAATGAACAAGGTATGAGACATTGGACAAAAATGTGATGGCAAATTATTTGGTCCATTAATGAATTTGGAAAGTGCACTTAACCCTTTAACCGCGGGTATTGTTTTGGTCTGACTCTCCTCTCCCGCGGGGGTTTCAGCCAAATGTAAACAAACCTTTAAACCTTAATAACTCTACACAGAATAAAGCTAGAGAAAAAAATAAGGTACCATTAGAAAGTACTAACCTTCAGCTTTCCATTGATGTAGGTTTCATGACTTTGTTGACTTTCACAGGACGGGGAGAGCCGTTAGAAGTGAGGGGTGTGAAATAACTATTTTACGCCCCACACACCAGTACCAAATGCCAACCACTCTCTCATAATAGTAATATAAACATATATGAACACTGTACATACGATAAACACCCACTCTGTGTTCACTGAGGTAGGTAAAAGGCACTTCCCTGCGGCTGCTCCCGCTCTTCACTTCGGCTGCGCCTCACTTCACTGCGGCGGCACCCGCTCACTGACGTTTCATGCGATCTTTCCTTTATTTCTAACTTCTAATATTATTTTACATATAATTTGGGCAATATACATTATATTTACACTGCACTTATTACTATATTGCGTCACTGTCGCATCACAGAATTACACAAGTGCCGCAGAATTACACAAGTGCCGCAGATTCTCTTATTACAGTATCACTTATTATACTGGCCAATATTTACATTTTTTTCTAGGCAAAATATCCCTTATTACTACATTATCCATTATACAATTATTGGCAAAGCACGTCACTGTCGCATCACTATATATCACTGTCACTTTCAGTATTTACTCAGAGAGTGGTACTCAGCAAAGCACGGAGTTACACATAGAGTGACTTGGCATTCCAGGCACTGGTGTGTGCTCATTTTTCTCGTCCTAGGCCTCTGTGTGGTGTTATGACATACTCTGCAGCGGCCCTGTGACAACCTGCCGCCTGCTGTAAGAGGCAATTTCACAAGCTGGTGCCGGCTCATGTAATTGCGGCACTCAAGACGGTCAGGTTGTGTCAGAGTGTCGCCTCGGGATCAATGCCGTCACCTGACCAAATCGTGCAAGTCGCTGCTGCACGACAGTCTTGGAAAACTGTCTCAGTGATGGTTGCCTTATGCCCCCGACTTGTGTCTTGTAGAGAATGAAGGCGTTGAGCATGCACATATCGAGCATGTGCAGGCAAGCCTTCCTGTACCATCGGGTGTTTCTCCTGAGACAGTCGATTTCGCCAATCATCATATCAGACTTATCAACAAGTCTCATGTTGATATTGTAATCAGTGATGGCATCAGGCTTCATGATTGGCTCTCCCGTCCTGTATCTGACCTTCCCAGTTCTCTGCAATTCCCCCTTGTGGATGGTGCTGATCATATTCACGACCTTCTTGTCATGCCACCTGATCGCAAGAAGCTTGTCTGACTTCTTCAGGTGAACATCTCCCTTGGATGATGATGATGCTTCGGGGAAACTTGGGCACTCTTTCCTATAGCTCCGTACAGTGCCAACAGTGCCAATGGCGTGTTCAGCAAGGTATTTGGAGAGTTTCGGTGCTGTGTAGTAATTGTCTGTGTACAGCACATGATTACCACCAAAATACCTCTCCATCAGCACTTTTACAATGGAGCCAGAGAAGCCAAGGGGGTCTTTCCTGTTCACGACCATTGTACTAGCCGAGTAGATGACAAAATCCAGGATATACCCCATCTCACAGTCACACAGCACAAAGAACTTTATCCCAAAGCGGTGGCGTTTGCTGGGGATGTACTGCATGAATTTAAGACGTCCTCTGAACAATACCAGGGATTCGTCTATGACGACTTTCTGCATAGGCTGGAAAAATCGCATAAATCGATCCCTAATCCTGTTGAGAAAATCCCTCACTTTCCACAAAGGGTCAGTTTGGGACGGGTTTGCATTGTCAGCGAAGTGCAGGTATCCAAGCAGCTGTCGGAACCGATCCCGTGACATATACTTCCCGAATATTGGGATAGTAGTAATGTCATCCACGAGCGAGTACTCCTCCAACTCATGTCTCTTTATATGGGGCATCAGAAACATTAGTGCAAAAAAAACATACAGCTCTCTGATTCCGACAGGCAACCACGACACTTGCTTTGGTGAGCCAATAGGTCCCAGCTCTTCTGCTGCACACTGAGCTGCATACCTATTGGTCTCAACGCTGACATGCTGCACGATTTCATCATCCATGAAGGCCAGGAAGTAGTCAACAAAGTCATCTCCTGTGTTGCATGGGAAGGCAGGCTGTATTCCAGCATTTGTCATATCAAACGGCGGATTGTGTGGCTGAAAATCTGCACCGTCAGACCAAGCAAATGCATCCACTTTCCCTGTGCGTGGTTCAGTGGCAGTGGCAGGTTGCTTTGCACTCGTTTCCCCGTGAGAAGGAGCTGAGGTGGAGGCAATGGGTGAGGCAATGGGTGAGGCAGGAGGTGAGGCAGGAGGCGAGCGGGAGGGGGGTGAGGCAGGAGGCAATGGGGAGGGGGGTGAGTGCGGGGGCGGTGAGTGGGGGGGTGGCGAGGGTGAGGGAGCTGAGCGGGGGGCAGGCGGGGGGGTTTCTGACCTGGTGCGTGGTGAAACTTGACCCTTTCTACCCCGCTTATCACCTCGCTTATCTCCTCGCTTATCGCCCAGCTTTGCCCTCCAACTGCCATGCATCCCCTTTGTTCTAGGCCTGCCTGCCCTGCCTGCACGGCCTGCACGGCCTGCCTTCCCTTGCTCTGCAGGCTCTGGGAATTCGTACTCCTCAGATGATGTAGACTGAGGAGAGGGCACGGCAGATGATGATGATGATGTGAGGGCAATAGGGCTAGGGGAACGGGAAATTGATGGGAAATGCTTACTAGGGCCTAGTGTGGGAGACGTGAGCCTGCGCTTCACTCCCTTCCCACGTGCAATACCAGATTTGCCCATAGGAGCCTTCCCTTTCCCAGAGTAAGTTGGGGGTGGTGGTGGGGAAACAACACGATCACTTTCATCACTGTCACTATCAATGGAAAATGGTTCACCACCAATCACTGCCAAATCGTCACTGCTTGCTGTGAGTGTGTCACTTTCACTGCCACAATCAAGAGTAGTACTTACTGTTTTGTCCAGCTCAGTTCTAATTTCAGGAGTGCTCAACCCCTTCTGCCTCGCCATCGGCAGTTCCTTTACCGGTGTAGAGGTAGAGGGAACACTAGCACTAAACACTTTCGAGGAGGAAGCGAGCGACGATGAGTCGGGACGGAGCGCCATTCTCACGCACAGAGCTGGACGGATACTGACTGATGTGGGTCAGGGCAGGGGTGGGGGGGGCCCCCTCGGGATTGGAGGAGGGAGGTGTGGGATGGCTGGCGTGAAAGAACTCGACAGCTACTCTTGCGTGAGACACTTTGCGCGCCGGGAAAACGCGCGGTGTTCAAAATATTCACAATCATTCCAGAATGACACCCACGGTTTGGTCCAGTTTTGTCAATGTCATTCTGGAATGACACCCGCGGTTAAAGGGTTAAGAGAGCAGGAAGGGATTCTGATCAATGATAAATGTACGTATGGTGTGAAAGGAAGGCTCAGAAGCCCATAAAGACTTGTAATCTATATTGGTAGATGCATCTGAAAGAACAGTGGGGTCATATCCCTACTATCTCTATCAAACATTTTAGGTGTTGCTGTGGGGATATTTCTTTTTCTGAAAGTGTGTATTTATGTGCTTATTTATATTTGGGTCTGACTTGCGTACCATATTAGCTTGTCACACATGCAGCACTATTTCATCATTTGCCTATTATGACAAACAGACAGTTAACACTTGTCACGTAGGTACCTAACGAATATGTAGGTAGCATTCTTTTTTTTTTTTTTTGTTATTATTGTTAATACACGAAACTCTCATAAACTTATAATTTCACTCTCCTTAACCCCTTAGCCGCGGGGTGTCACTTTCGTGACGCTTGGGAGCAAGGGATCATACCGCAGGGCGTCGCTTTTGTGATTCTGTGTTATTTTGAATTCACCCGGGCTTCCAAGTGGGGGCTTGTATCATCTATCAGTACTGCCAATGTCCAACACTAGTCAGCACTCCTAATCTCATCTGTACTCCCATCCATTGTTGACAATTTAGCCATTTCTCCCCATTCTTGACTCCCCTCCCTACCCCCCCTCCATTACCCTATCCTCTCGCCTGCCCGGCCGTGCTACGCTAAGTAAATCTTCCCTGGAATTTTTCACTGATTTCATCCATTGAAATAAGCCCTATGCCCTATTCTTATACCAAATAATATATACAAGAAAGAAATAAGGTAAGTGAGAGTGCCAAACACCTGGAATTGGCTAATTATCACCTGACAACACCTCACGTGCACTCATTCGCTAATTTTTGCTGTTTTTTTTTTCCTTGAAATATGCCCTATAATCTATTTTCGTAATAAATATACATGTAAGGAGGGAAGGGAGAAGCCTAAGTGATATTTACATTCACCTGGAACTACCTAATTTATAATGTATTGTCTAGATTTCCTGCCAATCATATCAGTGCTAAACAAAGATGTTTCAAGATCTAACATTGGTAGCTCTGAATATATATCTCCCAAGTAGGCCTCTAATCTATTTTCGAAATAAATATACATGTAAGGAGGGAAGGGAGAAGCCTAAGTGATATTTACATTCACCTGGAACTACCAAATTTATAATGTATTGTCTAGATTTCCTGCCAATCATATCAGTGCTAGACTTAGCTGTTTCAAGAAGTAATATTGGTAACTCTGAGTAACCCCTTAGCAGGCCTCCAGCTGGCCCTCCGTTATCAGGTTACTCTCAACTTCCGAAGCGAGAGTACGTATGTTTCTTCTTGCTGACTTCAAGGCCTTTTTTCACCCCCATGCAAATGGCCCTGTGACCTTTACCCCCTACTAAACCTCGTGTGGAAAGAGGTAAAGGGCTGACAATTGATAAAAGAGTGACTACGATCTTTCTATTGAGTAAAACAGTGCAAGTGGAATTGTAAATAATGTGTAAATAATGTGTAAACAGCAAGTGAAAGTAATGAATGTAAATATACGTGAACAATGGAAAATAGTTTTATAAGTTATTTCAAGTGACAGTGCACAACACAGTGTAAATAAAATAGAAATGTAAATAACGTAAATAAAATAGAGAACGTAAATAGAAATGTAAATGAGTAGTATTATAAGAATACGAGTATATACCCTAGGAGTAATGAAAGTGAAAGTTTCACTCTAGCATGTCTGAATGCTATGAGTTATGAGAGTGAAGATGAAAGTGACATTCACTCTCAATGCCAGTATACAGGACGAGAAAGTGAATGCTACGTATTTTACTGAAAGAAATTGAATCCCTACAGTGACAATAAACTAATACTACTGAAGGAAACTTATGAATAAAGACTGTAGATATATATAAGTGTTATATAGTAATAGAAATATAAAGTGTGAGGGGTTTTATGAATAATAAATGACAGACTACTAAGAGCAAACTAGTGCCAGTGCGACGATCAGACGCGCTCGTAATTTCCATTGCTTTCACAGTGTTTTTTTTTTTAGTATGGATCCCAAACTACTTGAAAATTGTAGAATAGTGTTTATAGTGTTTGTATCTGGCTGTGGTAATCATATTACGGGTTGTCGGGAAGTGTAAAGTGGAGACTTCGTTACCCTACTTCAGAGGTCTCCACAAGTCCTACGGTAACTGACGAAGGCTCAACAATCATTCCATGAGAAAGCTGAAGGTATGTGCCATAAGCATATGTAATTTTATTATTCTAGGACTAATAACTGATTTTTGGCAAATATTTTTTGAGAGTCTGTCGGAGCCCAAATAACCCCGCGGCACACGCAAGTCATTGGTAAACAAGCCCGCGGTGTAGGGGTTAACCTCATTTAGCACTATAGTCACGACAGCGACAGGTGACGGAGAAGTTCATCCCACTCTCTTCTCACTGGAATGCCTGTGATTGGTGGATGATGGGGTGGGAGGTGCGTGAGTGAGGTTAGGAGTCCATTTGAAGACCAGTACAGGTGTACAGTCACGTGTACTAATTTCTGCTCACGGGTTACCCCTTCCTTCCCCCCCACTACCCTGGACAGAGGGAAGGGGGGAATCGCTAACAAGTCTACCCCGCCTTCTGCCCCCAACTCCCCCACCCTCCGCCTCCAGCTGCCAGTTACTGATTAGACGCAAATTTTCTCATGTCCCGTAAACATGACTAAACTGTCGTCGCACACGCTTTCAACGGCCAAGATTTGGACTATATTTTTAGAATAAATTATTACCGTATTGAACTGCATTCTCAAATTGAAAATATTCACCATCATTGTAATCCAGTGTCGTCTGCTGCACAATTCTGGGTTCCAGTGCTTACCTTTTCACTTCCCCCAGCTGTCTCTCTCTCTCTCTCTCTCTCTCTCTCTCTCTGAATTTACTTTTCCCACTCACTCTTTCTTTTTAAATTTATATAACTTTCTCTTTGCGTCTCTCCCCCTTCTCTCTCAATAACCGGTTATTGAATGAGGAGTTTGACTGGGACAGGGAAGGTTTGGAGCCAGCAGATCCAGTTGTTAGAATAACTATATTTGTAGTCGCCATGCTGTCAGTGCAAAATTTAAGTCGTGTGTGTGTGTGTGTATGTGTGTGTGTGTGTGTGTGTGTGTGTGTGTATGTGTGTGTGTGTGTGTGTGTGTGTGTGTGTGTGTGTGTGTGTGTGTGTGTGTGTGTGTGTGTGTGTGTGTGTGTGTGCAGTTTATAAGCCCAGCTACCCAGCTATGTGAAGTGGAACGGTCACTCTAATAAAAATTACGAATATTGGTCTGGTGTTCTCTATTTGAACTTGGCACATAATAAGAAATACAATTATATATATATATATATATATATATATATATATATATATATATATATATATATATATATATATATATATATATATATATACATATATATATATATATATATATATATATATATATATATATATATATATATATATATATATATAAAATTAACTTTCCATACATCTCACCTAAGTGTGTGTGATAAATGTTGCCTGCACACGATATACGAAGAAGCAGTGACGGTGTAACTGACTGCTGATCAGCCTAAGGTGGGGGGAGGGGAGGGGTGAGAGGCAGGGAAGACTTAAGACAAAGAACGAGACAGAAGGGAGAGATGGGAAGAGAAGCAAAGAGAAAGTTATATAAATCTAAAAAGAAAGAGTGAGTGGGAAAAGTAAATTCAGAGAGAGAGAGAGAGAGAGACAGCTGGGGGAAGTGAAAAGGTAAGCACTGGAACCCAGAACTGTGCAGCAGACGACACTGGATTACAATGATGGTGAATATTTTCAATTTGAGAATGCAGTTCAATACGGTAATAATTTATTCTAAAAATATAGTTCAAATCTTAGCCGTTGAAAGCGTGTGCGACGACAATTTAGTCATGTTTACGGGACATGAGAAAATTTGCGTCTAATCAGTAACTGGCAGCTGGAGGTGGAGGGTAGGGGAGTTGGGGGCAGAAGGCGGGGTAGACTTGTTAGCGATTCCCCCCCTCCCTCTGTCCAGGGTAGAGGGAGTAAGGAAGGGGTAACCCCTGAGCAGAAAATACTAAGCGTGACTGTACCGTCTAATCTGGAAAGACATCTTCACCTGTCTGGTGCTACTTTCTCTCTCTCTCTCTCGCTCTCCCTCTCTCGCTCTCCCTCTCTCTGTATGTATGGATGTCCTTTTTTTTTTTTTACATTTTGTTGTGGTGTGTTTTCATTATATTTTCTAATCTCATTTTTCATGGTCTTGAAGTACAAAGGAAAATATTGTATTTATCAAGCTGTACTTATGCAATCAGTATCCCATTATAAGGCTCATTAACCCTCTCGCACACGATAAGTTTTGGTAAGTTTTCTGGTTTATCCTCCTGGCCACCCGGCCTGTCCGCCCGCGCGCGGCAAATAACACGTATTCTCGCCTTATTTTCGCCACCCAAACATCAATATACTGCCATGAAACCTACTTCTTCTTATTCGTCGATGTTTGCTCTAGCTGATAAGCACCACAAAAAAACAGGAAAACACAAATAAAATAACATTAGGCGGCCGTGAATAAACATTTTGCTACATAAATTTCAGTTCCCAACTTCACCATTCGAATGCTTTCCATCGTACAGGAAAATGTTATTAGAAGTTTTGATAGAGAATTTCATCCGCTTTCTAATGAGAAAATCCGGTTGTGATACGATGTGTAGTTTTCGAGAAAATAGCCAAAAACTGAAAGCCATTTTTGAAAAAAAATTCAGGGAGCTTTTAAGACGAACTTTTCTCACACACCTTATGTTTTGATTGCATTTTATTATGCAGAATTTCACGAGCTTTCTCATGAACACCATTTGGTTTCGATACGCCTCATAGTTTTCAAGTAAATCGCCAAAAACGACTGGGTACTCACGGCCGTGCAACACTTTCGTGATGCGGGCACAATAATCATTATATTCCCGTCTTTTCGTCAGAGATATTACATTGTTATACCCTGAACATACGTAGAATTCACTGATCTTTATCATGGTTCCTACAGGAAATCGATAGGTACAATAGTTTTGGAGTAATTGGACAACAAATGTAGAGTACTCCTCGTCCACAGGCAAGATAAAAACATTCTTTCCTTGCCTCACCCACACCTACATATTTTTGCTCGTTAAGTTTAATTATTTTCTTTTTTTATGCAAATTATACACGTAAAATATCATAAGGTTTTTGATAGTGCTCTCAGAAACTCGACATGACCACTAGTCTTTTTGTTAGGTACTGATACTGAAACTGAACTTTCTTCCATCCTATATGTGTGTAGGTAAAAAACAATACTTATTTGTGTAAAAAATATAGAACTATAGAAATAGGTCAATATACAGATCAACAAAATACAGATAACTCGCTTCCTCCAGAGGTGTTGAGATGCTGGCAGGAGCTTGAAGGATTGCTGGAAGATGAGGAGTTATGTAGTTTGTGAGCATGTGTGTGTGTGTGTGTGTGTGTGGGTGACTGTGTGTGCATGCGTGTGTGTGTCTGTGGCGTATTTTCTTCTCTCCTTGCAATACGTTTGCCTAACACACATGCGATGCACACAATAGATTTCTCCACGAACATTCACTGCGCGAAATATGTATTTATATGTGGCTGTGGCAGATTTCTTTTCTCTGATTCTTGCGCTATGTTTTCGCTAAGTCTGTCAATGCATGCAATATTTCTCGGTGAACACTCGCTGCACTATTTTATATGTATGTTTCACACTAAAGCATAATTATGCAATATAGCACTGTCTGAGATTGGTAGAATACCTTTTCACTGAAGTCTGTGACTGTGTGGCATATTTGTTGTCTCTGATACTTGCACTAAGCTTGAGCTAAGTCGGTCAATGCTTGCAATATTTCTCGGTGAACACTCGCTGCACTACTTTATACGTATATTTCACATTAAACCATATGCAATATAAAACACTATCGCATGATTCCATCCCAACCTCCTCTATTATTCCCTTCCTGACTCTATGGCATATGTGACTGCTTGTTTCCTTAGCAACTATGGCATATCTTTATGGCATACATAACGCCTGCTATGGTAGGTCAGCTATTTCACTAATCCAGGCACTATATGTTTCACAAAATATAAGTATTGGCTCCACTATAAAGGTAAAATACTCATATCATTTACAGGCAGGGTGAAGAAGAGTGGGAACCCCTTTATAACAAACCACACTCCTGCCTTTAGGCCATATGGCTGAAAATGGGCCCCAGTGCTTTACAGACAATATATCTATGTTCCTTAGACACGCTCACTTCACATTATAGTAAAAACAATGTACAATCACAATATTTCAATAATGGTTTCTGCCTTGGGTGGGAGGGGGAAAATGGTGGTTTAAAGGGACGACTGACAGCTGCGCATGCCTCCAGCCCAGCTAGTTGTGAGATACTGAGGTTTTTCTGCTATGCATTGTCTCATCAGAGCAGTTACGGTGTTGTCAATGCTCTACCTCGGGACAAACACGCAACTGCTAGAAAGCACCAAAATTTGATGCAGACCGGCCCAAAACCTAATTTTTAGTTATTTTTTGTGTGCTTAGGAATGCAATTCATGTGACTGCTTCTTCCTACTAAACCACATGGAACGCGATTCACGTGACTGTGTCGGAGAGGGTTAAGTCATTCGTAATTCATTGCCGTATTTAATAACTTTAAATGTACTGTTACGGAACAGAGAAAGATATTATACACTTTAAGTGAGAATACTAAAAATCACTACTGTCCCATAAAGTTCCAGGTTCAAAACAAAAGAGTTAGGTAAAATTACAAGTTTAAATTTAATGCTCAAACTAACAACAAAACATTCAGGACTCATAAGGATAATGTAATGGCAAAAAACAGGTTAAATATATGGTTAACTGCAATAGCCTCTATTAACACGAAATTAGCATGAGTAAATTTATCTAAGTCAGCCCTGTTAAAATGAGATACCAGATAATACTCAGTGAATGCCAGATATATTATTACAGATACAAAATATTATAATGATGGCTGACAATAAGAACCTTTATATAAATTACAAAAACCTTACTAGGCCTAAGAATTAACCTTATGCTACACAGTACAAGAAAAAATGCAACAACAGTTATACTCAAATTACACACAGCTGCTAGATGGTTGGAGACTTCCTGAGCACTCACAATAATAACAACTGTACAGGGGAGGACAGAGATGTGAGCAAAATGAGGTGTAGATCTAAGTGGCAATAATGCAGAGACCGAGCTCATTATATAGGGGCCGGCAGAGCTTGATACAATTTGTAAGAAGGACGCGCAAATGAAGCCATGGGGACAAAGAGTTGACAATCCTGCTCAGAACAACAGAAAGAGCGACTTACTCTACTATAAGGGAGGAGGGGGGAGGGAGGTAGAACACGCTCGTGATCAAACATGCAGCATACTGTACGTTAAAATTACACAAAGGATGATGAAATCATAGGCTATGTAACACCTCCCCACAAAGAAAAAGAAATTTACAAAGGAAATTTCCTATTACTCTAAAACAATCTGTCTAAAGTCTAGACAAGCAATCTGCAATAACATTTTCTTTCCCCTTGACATGTTGTATGTCTAATGAATACTCCTGAAGAAGTAGACTCCATCTTGTCAATCTCTGATTTTTATCTTTAAACTTACTAAGGAATTTCAGTGGGTTATGATCGGTATAAATGACTATGGGGTCAAAACCAGAACACAAATAAAATGAAAAATGCTGTAAACCCAAAATCAAGGCCAAAAGCTCTTTCTCAATAGTTGAGTAGTTCTTTTGAGGTGGAGTGAACTTCTTACTGTAATAAGATACAGGGTGTTCAATACCCTGATCATCCTCTTGCAGCAAAACAGCCCCAGCTCCTGTATCACTTGCATCAACAGACATCTTAAAAGGCTTAGCAAAATTTGGAGTAGGGAGCACTGGCTGACTTAATAGGATAGCTTTAAGTTTGTTGAAAGAGGATTCACAGTTATCGGTCCAGACAAATTTAACTCCCTTTTTCAGTAGGTCTGTAAGTGGTGATACAAGAATTGAAAAGTTAAGAACAAATCTGTAATAACCTACCATTCCCAAAAATCTTTGTAGCTCTTTCCTACTTTTAGGTCTGGGAAGATCACTTATAACCTGAACCTTAGCTCCTGGTGGTGCAACATGTCCGTCACCAATTACGTACCCAAGGTACTGAACTTTAGCTTGACCAAACTCACACTTTGATAAATTAGCTACAAGATTAGCCTGAACCAAACGCTCAAGAAATTTACTGACATGGCATAGGTGATCTTTCCAGTTGTCACTGAAGATTAATACATCATCAATATAAACAACACACCCTGCCAAACCCTCTGTTACAACATTCATGAGCTTCTGAAAAGTGGCTGGTGCATTCTTCATACCATATGGCATTACAGAACATGCAAAGGTCTTTCCTAGTGTTACAAAACATGAGCTCTCCCTAGCACGTTCAGTCATAGGTACTTGCCAGTATCCTTTTAACAAATCAAACTTACTTATGTACCTAGCCTTTCCGATCTTGTCTATGCAATCTTCCACACGAGGGAGAGGGTAAGTGTCTGTTTTGGTTATCTGATTAACACGTCTGTAGTCGATGCAAAGCCGCTGTGACCCACCTGGCTTAGGGACTAGAGTGACAGGAGAACTCCACTTGCTCTGACAGGGCTCAATCATCTTGTGGCCCAACAGGTAGCCAAGCTCCTTCTCGATGAGAGGAACTTCCACTGGGTTCACACGGTAAGGAGGCAATTTAATTGGCTTTGCGTCTCCAACATCGACATCATGCATCAACACAGCGGTTCTTCCTGGAGTGGCACAGAACACTTGCGGGTACTCCTGCAGTAATGCCGAAAACTCCTGCCTTTCCTTGGGAGGTAGATGAGAAAGCTTAGTCTGGAGATCACTCATGATATCAGGATTCTTCCCCAAAGTATCACTCAGGCTCATACTGCATGGGAGAGCTTCACTTGCAGACTCGGGTGGAACAGCTACAGTGCAGACTGGATTATTTTCGTCCCGCCTGTGATATAACCTTAGCATGTTGATGTGACATAGTTGCTTGTTCTTTCTACGATCTGGTGTGGCGATGACATAGTTGACATCACTGAGTTTCTTCTCCACGAAATAAGGACCACTAAACTTGGCTTGAAGAGATTGCCCATGAACTGGTAGCAGAATCAAAACCTGATCTCCTGGCTGAAAGTGGCGTAACCTGGACTTCTTATCATACCAAGTCTTCATCTTCTCCTGAGCAGCTCCTAAATTCTCTCTCACCAGCTGTAAAGCAGTGGACAGCCGTTCTTTGAACTTCATCACATACTCCAGCAGGTTGACATCATCTTCCTCCGACAGCCAGCATTCCTTGAGTAACTTAAGGGGTCCTCTTACTTCATGGCCAAACAGTAGTTCAAAAGGTGAGAAGCCCAGTGATTCATTTGGAGATTCTCTTGCGGCAAATACAACGAATGGAAGACCTTTATCCCAGTCTTTCTGATGTTCCAAACAGTATTTCTTGAGCATGGATTTGAGTGTTTGATGATATCTCTCCAACGCTCCTTGGGTCTGGGGATGGTAAGCTGAAGACGTGATCTGGGTGATGCCCAACTCTTTCAGAGACTGCTTGAAAACATTTGACATGAAATTACTTCCCTGGTCGGACTGTACCTCCTTGGGCAGACCAAACTTTGTGAAGAACCCTAGCATTTCCTTAACCACGTTCTTTGCTGAGATATTTCAAAGTGGAATGGCTTCAGGATAACGAGTAGCCATATCAATCAGGGTCAACACATAAGAAAATCCTGAAGAAGGCCCACAATATCCACCAACACACGGGTGAATGGCGCCTCAAAAGGAGGAATGGGAACTAGAGGTGCAACCTTTTCGGTCTGATTACACTTCCCCACAACTTGACAGGTGTGACAAGACTTACAATAACAGGAAACATCCCTGAAGATACCTGGCCAGTAGAAGTGTTTCAAAATGCGTGCCACAGTCTTCCTCACTCCAAGGTGTCCTGCCAAACTGGAATCATGAGCCACTCTAATGATATCCTGCCTACAAACACGAGGGATGACAACTTGATGTACAACCTCCCAGTCACAGTCGGCTGATGCTGTTGGGGGTCTCCACTTCCTCATAAGTACTCCTGACTTTATATAATAACAAGTAGAAGCACCAGCTGACTCTTCCTCACTGCAAGCAGAGTTAGCTAGACCTTTCAACTCAGGGTCAGCAACCTGCAACTCAACCAACTCTTGACAAGACAGATTATCAACACTACGGGGTACTGCCTCATCTGGTGAGTGGTCCAAATTAGCAAGAAAAGTGTCAGCTAGGATAACATCATCATCATCATCATTATCCTCTAAATCACCAGTAACTTTAGACTTAGCCCTAGTGACAGCACATGCAGGGAACACATCAAGGACATCACAATCCTGGGCCGCAGCCACTGGTTAACTAGACAACTGAGGAGCTGTACACACTTGACTTCCACCAATATCATTTCCAAGTAAGAAAGTTACACCTGACATTGGGAGTGTCTCAACCAACCCAACCATAACGGAACCATTAACAAAACCAGACTCTAAATTCACTCTGCACAGAGGGACAGAGAAGTAATTATTCCCTACGCCTTGTAAGATTACAGTTTCATCAGAGGAATTAACATTAGAGCCTAGAACACTGGTCAGGATAAGGGATTGGCAAGCACCTGTATCACGATATATTTTAACTGATTTCCTGTCATTACTGTCCAGAGGACTGACAAAACCATCAGACAGGAAATTAGCACATGAACTCTTGAGAGTGTCACCCACGTTACTGCTCAAAAGAGGAGCTCCATCCTGAGAATTTAAGTTACCCCTCAAAGCAGGTTCAGTTAACTCAGTTAAAGAATTCTGGGAACTCTCAAGAGTGGACACTAGACCAATTGACTGAATATTTAAAGACTCCTTTTTGTTCACATCACGCTGTCTCCTGAAACATTTCTCCGTAGTATGACCAAGCTTACCACAATAAGTACATTTACTTTTCTGAAATCTAAAGGTGAAGCTGGTATTTACTTCCTGAGAAACATCATCTTTATTCTCTTTCCTGTTACCTGTACTCTGAGTAGAGGCAACGTACTTACTCTCAGCTTTCCCTTTCTCCTTAGAATATCTCTTGTGAGTGAGAACATATTCATCAGCTAAAACTGCAGCATCAGACAAATTATCTATTCTTCTCTCATCAAGATATAGGCTTACATCTTTATTAACACACATCTTGAAGTCCTCCAGCAAAATCATCTGCTTAAATTTACCAAAATCAGAATCCACATTCTTAGAATTTAACCACTGCTCTAACAGATCTTCTTTGATTTTTGCATACTCAACATGGGATTGCTTATCTTGCTTATAAGTTGTCCTAAATTTTACTCTATAGGCTTCAGGAACAAGCTCATAGGCCTTAAGAATCAAGCTCTTAATTACATCATAATTATCAGATTGATCCTGAGGTAAAGATGCATAAGTTACTTGAGCTTTACCGGTGAGAACAGTTTGAAGGAGTACTGGCCAATACTTTTTTGGCCAATTAAAACCTGTAGCTACCCTCTCAAACAACTGAAAATACTTTGTTAAATCAGATTCATTAAAAGGAGGGACAAGTTTAACATTTTTAGCCACATCAAAATCATCAGAGCTAGATGATCCAGTTCCACCTTGTTTCATGCGATACTCATGGTCTGCCTGAATCCTAGCTAGTTCAATTTGTGCCTGAGCCTGTATCTGTGCCTCCTGAATCCGAGCCTGAGATTCAGCCTCCTTAGCATTTGCTTGAAATTCAGCCTCCTGAATACGAGCCTGAGACTCTGCCTCCTTAGCCTGAGACTCAGCCTCCTTAGCACGTGCCTGAAATTCAGCCTCCTTAACACGAGCCTCCTGCAGGGCTAACTGTAACTTAGCTAATTCAATCTGCGTTTGCTCATTTGGAGGAGATACATTAAACAAGCCTTTATTAATCATGCCAACAATTTGATCTTTAGAATGATGAGAGTGAACTGCAATTCCCAATTGTTGAGCAACAAGCTTAAGTTCATTCTTTGTTCTGTTTTCTACATCACACACTGTTTGCACATTTGACATAAAATCTTTGGCTTCATCAAGCGTAGTAATAGTAGACATCATGAATAAATCACAGTCACAAAATATCAAGCAATATCCTTATGATAATATCCTGAATATCCTGATAAGAGGTCGCCAAATTTATGTTACGGAACAGAGAAAGATAATGTACACTTTAAATGAGAATACTAAAAATCACTACTGTCCCGTAAAGTTCCAGGTTCAAAACAAAAGAGTTAGGTAAAATTACAAGTTAAAGTTTAATGCTCAAACTAACAACAAAACATTCAGGACTCATAAGGATAATGTAATGGCAAAAAACAGGTTAAATATATGGTTAACTGCAATAGCCTCTATTAACACGAAATTAGCATGAGTAAGTTTATCTAAGTCAGCCCTGTTAAAATGAGATACCAGATAATACTCAGTGAATGCCAGATATATTATTACAGATACAAAATATTATAATGATGGCTGACAATAAGAACCTTTATATAAATTACAAAAACCTTACTAGGCCTAAGAATTAACCTTATGCTACACAGTACAAGAAAAAATGCAACAACAGTTATACTCAAATTACACACAGCTGCTAGATGGTTGGAGACTTCCTGAGCACTCACAATAATAACAACTGTACAGGGGAGGACAGAGATGTGAGCAAAATGAGTAGTAGATCTAAGTGGCAATAATGCAGAGACTGAGCTCATTATATAGGGGCCGGCAGAGCTTGATACAACTTGTAAGAAGGACGCGCAAATGAAGCCATGGGGACAAAGAGTTGACAATCCTGCTCAGAACAACAGAAAGAGCGACTTACTCTACTATAAGGGAGGAGGGGGGAGTGAGGTAGAACACGCTCGTTATCAAACATGCAGCATACTGGCAGCATACTGTACGTTAAAATTACACAAAGGATGATGAAATCATAGGCTATGTAACAGTACTATACCAGCCTCCCCCCTTCAACCCATCTCTCTCTCTCTCTCTCTCTCTCTCTCTCTCTCTCTCTCTCTCTGTTGAGCGAAAAAAGGAAACATAAGAGGGGTAATGACAAAAAATCTGATGCACAGTATAGCTAAGTTTCATAATACATAAGGAAGGGGGAAATTAAAATGAAAGGCAGGCAAGAGTGTGTGTGACCTGAGGAGGGAGGCTAATTCTCGAGGGACAATATATTCTGGTGTGTGTGTGTGTGTGTGTGTGTGTGTGTGTGTGTGTGTGTGTGTGTGTGTGTGTGTGTGTGTGTGTAAGCGCCCCCCTCTCACTATCATATTCCAGGACTTGTACACTTTGTTCTACGTCAATATTGTCATTACCGGTATATGCAATCCCTCCACTTCCACTGTTCTAGCACCCTATTTTTATTTTCCCTCAGCTTTTCACCCCTTTCATTGTCTCTTAAACGTAGCGTACAGTACCAGCTTACAATGCCTCATTCCTTTTGTTCCGTCCTCTTCCAACACTCCACTCTCTCTCTCTCTCTCTCTCTCTCTCTCTCTCTCTCTATATGTATATATATATATATATATATATATATATATATATATATATATATATATATATATATATATATATATATAATGTGTGTGTGTGTGTGTGTGTGTGTGTGTGTGTGTATGTACGTACGTACGTTTTTCCTTACATTTGTTGTGGTGTGTGGGGAGAGAGAGAGAGAGAGAGAGAGAGAGAGAGAGAGAGAGAGAGAGAGAGAGAGAGAGCAACGGAGGGAAGAAAGGGGTTTAGGAGTGACAAGCACATCCCGGTGGACCTGATCTTGTCATTACCACTCCCTCAAAGCACAGGTGTATCTTTTTCCGTATTCTGATTTCTTCTTCTGTCTCTGTCTCTGTTTCTGTCTGTCTGTCTGTCTGTCTCTCTCCTTCCCTGATTTTGCCTTATGATGAGTACTATTCTGTCCTTTCCAATGTTTACTCCTTAAATATTTTTACTAGTCTTTCATATTCTAGAATATCAACATGCACACCTGTATGCATTGTGATACACCATATGCACCATATGTATACATATTAACTGTTGTAGCAATAAATAAAACTTCAAACAGTGGCGATCAATTTGGTGATAGTACTAGAGGAAAATTTAAGCACTCTCATACCTCCCCATTCTGCTCATCACCGTAGACCAATCAGGGACGAAAGAAGGATAGCCTTTTCCTCACTCCTCCCTGAGGGAGGCGCTTCTCCGCCATCTCTCGCTGTCGCGAGTATAGGCATACTGAAGACTCATAAACGATAAAGAATCTCAGCTATGGACATTGTGAATTGCAGATATTATAAGAAAGGGGATCACCAGGTAGAACATAAACATCGCAGCGAAGTAAGGATATTTAATTACTGACATTTCAGAATTATTATACTTATTCTTCAGAACCATACACGAAAATAAAAAAAAATGTACACACACATATATTAATCTAGTTGGGGTTAAATATTCATAATTAAATAATGAAAGTACATTACCGACATCCATTAAAATACCGTGCTTTAATTCAGTCGGTACATCTTTGCACCCGAAAAACAAGTGTAATTACTGTATTTCGACTCCATATTTATCATTCATTACAAGCCACAACACACTGGGGAACCTTGTCGCTGAAGGACAAGTAGGAAGGGTACATAAGACAAAAGGAATACTATGACTTGAATATGGAGGAAAAAAAAAATCGTTTTTAGTACAATTTCAAACAATAAGGAAATGCAATACTACATAAAAAAGTTAAACAAATACAGCAGAAAAAATGTACACTGCACATAAATTGTTACGAATTCGCGAGATTGTGTTATTATGCCAATTCATGACATTGTATTATTATGGGAAGCCACGAACTCGAATGGAAAACCCAGTGTGTTTCGCTCATTTTAATAGCCCTTGTATGCACTTCCACTGGGATGGTTTTCCAAAACATTCGTCATGGTTTCATAAGTGCCTGTTATTATACACGATGTTAGTGCATCACTGAGTTAATTTATTGTGACTTACTGTTCATTCGCCAAGCCCCATAACGGCTGGGAGTGAAGACCCACCTCTTTTTCCCACGAAGCCACAGGGATTCCGTGAGAATTTAGTAATTTGGAGAGGGACACCACTGAAGGACAGATGTGCACTGCTGCGAGGATTCCCGAGGATTTGTCTACCCTCCCGACCTGTGGGTCTTAGCTCGGCAACGCCGTACCTCTCCACTCACCGTAGTTAGCAGTGAGTGATGGACGGCCGAGAGAGACACCGATGGCGCGTGTCTCGAACTGTGGATTGTCTGTGAATCTCAGAAATCGCCCATCTCTCCGTCTACAGCCTAGGGAGGTGGACGTAGCAATGGAGGAGTAGAAAGTAGGACCGTCGAACCCCTCGTCTGATGTGTGTTAGCGGTGACTCCAGTCTACAGCCTCGTGACTCCACATCTCCAATTAGGAGTATTTTTATCTGTTTTCAAGGTTAAGGGTATTTGCTAGCATGATTGAGTGAATTTATTTTGCTTGAGATTCTGAATTTCACTGCTTTGAGATTCTTGTAACAAGAATTTATTTTGCTGTAATTATTATATTTACAGTTTTTCTCTTTGAACTCGATTAAACTTAATAATCGTGTTTCATTTGTCCATATTTTAATTTGTTTGTTTGTAATTTGCGCAAACTTTCTTTGATATTAACAATGACTGGTAATTGAACCTGTTCCTTCATATCAGTTAATAAATTCGTTGTGCAAGCTAGGAGTTAGCATCAGCAGGAAACTACTTATTATTATTATTATTGATTATAGGGTGATAAGGACACTTTCTCTCAGCAGTGCTACTAATTCAGCATTTGTAAGTGATTATTCTCCGCTGTGTACAGCTGAAGAGAAAGTTTATAAATCACGTCTCTAGAGAACTAGCATTGTAAGCCAGTATAAAATAGCTGTTCTAACGAGCGAAGAAAGCGAGAACAACAAATTTAGTCAGTTTGGACCCCCCGACATATGTGTCCGAGTGAAAGATTTATCGCATCAGCAAGAAATGGGGGCAGGGGTCGGGAGGAAAGCTCTGTAGTACAGTAACGAACTTTTTTGGATATCTCAGCCAATATTGAAGTTACAAGAAAGATAGACACCAATTTGGAAATCGCATAAAATTCTCAGTTATTTTCATTTCATAGATAACCCGTAATTCCCAATAGTTTTTCCGTAAAGCGAGGAAACGATTTTTTTATAATGCACAGTTGCGTCATAGCCAGCTGAGCAAGAAGTAACGGCCTAAGGTTGTGTGAGTAGTGCAGCAGTATTTTCCGACGATTGCTGAGCTCAACCAGGTGTTACGTCCTCACCCCACACTGCCACAAACTCCAACAGCAGTAGTTCAGTACAGGAAGGACGTTGCCCAGTAAGTTGTTCTTCCTATGGTCAGCCTTAAGGTGTACAGTACACAAGATCAGCTGAGGTGAAAATAAACACTGGCTCCTTAAAGATGACTCTTTATTTTCCAAATAATTCCACTTAATGCTTTCCAACTTCTCTTCACTATTCTCACAAGCATTGGAGCTATACACACTTTACTGATTGCAATTACACTTAATGTTTAACAACACTTCACAGTTATTACACTTAATGCTTGACAACACTTCACAGTTTTCCACAGGTACTAGAAATAATCTTCACTGACAGTAATTACACTTAATGCATGCCAACAACACTTCACAAACTGAGCTAAAACCGACTGAACTTCACTCAAACTGAACTGAAAACCAACTGAACCTGCCCTAGTCTCCCCATCTTTATATAAGTTTGCATTACTCTCGAAGTTTTCGAGTATACTCTCGACATGCAACAGTTGCCAATTCAAAGACAGCCAAAACATGCCAAAGCTGTCTTACATTACATAACACTCTCAGTCATTTACCATACGAACTTTAACTACATAATTTAACAAGCAATCGCTTAAATAAAACATTATTAAGAAAAAGGGCACAAAAATTAATGCACAACTTACAAAATAACTACGCTCACAAACAGCAGGCTAACTGGCTACTCTGACTCGTACCGAAACCACTGTAAACATTGGAAAAAGTCGAGACACATCTCGACACCTAACTGGCAAATCTCGCTTCTTAACACTACCCCCTCCCTAGTTCTTTGTCGTCGCGACAAAACTAAACAATATATACAAACATAAACCTTCATCCTAATGAAATATCTATATACAAAATAATCCTTCAACTTATCAGGTCTTCTCCTATTCTGCTTCCGATGGTGTCCTTGCTCCTCCACACAGTCCACTCCTGGAAGGTCTTGGTCCTCTTCTTGATCCAGTTCTCTAGGGAATCTGTCACCTTCCTTATGCACTTCAGCTCCTTGATCATCCTCAACATCCTTGGCTGCAGGAGAGCACGATTCCTTGGAGACGTCTCAGCTGTACTGTCCTTGCCCATGGTACTGCCACAGATGGTCCACGTGTACCACCTTTGAGCGAGACTTCCTGCCTCCCCGAATCTGATGTGTTACTTCTGATAGGCGATCCAGCACAGTGTAAGGCCCATCCCACAGGCTCTGCAGCTTCAATGACTGTCCCTTCTTTCACTGAGGATTGTATAACCAAACTTGGTCACCATCCTTGAAGCTCACCTCATTTGCCTTGGCATCATACTTGCACTTCATCACCTCTCCTGAAAACTTCAGGGCTCCTCGCACTTGATGATGTACCTCAGCCACCCTTTCCTGATAGTGCTTCTCATAGCCGGTGGTGTCTGTAGGCAGGACTTCACCAGGTGGACTCCCCATTAACGAGTCAACAGGTAAGTGTGACTCGTGGCCCAACATCACTTTTGCAGTGGTGTTGCTGGTAGACTCATGGGATGCAGACCAATATGCCATCAGCAATGCAGGTAACTTCTGGTCCCATTCTGTTTGTCCATCAATGCAGTACTTGGCCAGTTCTTGTCCCAGGGTCCAGTTGAATTTCTCTACCATCCCATTTGACTGTGGCCTTAGAGGGGTCGTCCTGGTCTTCTTGATCCCCAATAACTTGCAGCACTCACGGAACACAGCAGACTCAAAGTTTCTACCCTGGTCTGAATGTAGCTCTTGTGGCATCCCAAAACGACAGAAAAACTGATCAACCAACACCTGAGCAACAGTCGCAGCCTCTTGATCAGGGATAGCATAAGCTTCTGGCCATTTTGTAAAGTAGTCCATGGCGACACTTATATACTGGTTTCCTCTTTCAGTGAGTGGCAAAAGTCCAGCAATGTCCACCACGGCTATTTCCATCGGTGCACCCACATGGTACAGCTGGAGAGGAGTGTAACCACATTTCTTGGGTCTTTTCTTGGCACAGCACACATCACAGGCCCGAAACCACTCTTCACATACAGACGCATGACAAATCAGTAGAATCTTTGTCGCAGCCAGTTTAGAGTTTTCTTCATTCCCAGGTGCCCACTAGTGTTCTGGATATGGGACTCATCCAAGATCTTAGACATCATTTTCTTCGGAATCGCCAGTTGCCAATACTTGCTGAGGCCATCGGGTGTCCCCTACTGATGCCCCAGTAGTCCATTGTTCAAGCGAAGAAGGTCCCACTGACTCCAGTAGCTCTTGGTCACAGGGCTTAACCTGGAAATTTCTTCCCACGATGGTCGTACTGTTCCCTGCTGCAGCTACTCCAGCACTGGTTGTAAATCTGCATCCTCCATCTTCATCCTCCCCAGGTCCTCATCGCCTGATGCCGGCCCCGTCACTACAGTACAGCAGCATTTCTATCTATGATTCCCATTCCTACTTCACTGCATGTCGCCTGTTCTTCCATCTTCCTGCACACCACTCATCAAGGTACTCCTGCATTTCCTCAGTGGTGGGGCCTCCTGGGAAACTCTGGCTGGTTGATGCCTCTCGTCACCAACCTTCACTATGGACTGATAACTGTTCCTCTCCTCTACTGACATCTGGCCCAGAATTTGCATTCCGGCACCCTTAAGGCTAGTAGCAAGCTGCACTGCCCTCTACCTATCATCTCAACCATTCTGATCTGCAGGTAACTCAAACTGTGCACGGTAAGCTTCCCAAGATACTCTACCATCAAATTCTTGAGGTTTCTTTTTAATTGGACCCCTATTATAGCCATGCACTTCACTGGTTTGGGGCCTAAAAACTGGGGCATCATAATTAAGGCCAGGACTCAAAACTTCTGCATTCTGATTATTCAACCCTGTAATGCTACCTTTAGATGCCTGGGATCCATCAAGATTCACCATACACTGTCCATTCCTTTCATATGCTCCCTGTACACTAACCTGAGGCCCAGCAGTGCAATATTTCTCTACAGCCTCAATTTTTTCTCTAATAATCTTACCATGGTCAACTACATGCTTCAACTGGTTATCTACATGCTGTCTGCACTCCACCACTAATCCCTCACTAATCTTCAGCTGGTTATCCACATGCTGTTTGCACTCCATCACTATTTCCTCACTAATTGACTTCAGCTGGTCATCTACATGCTGTTTGCACTCAGTTACATTATTGCTTACCTGATACTTCCGTTGCAGCAGCTCAGCATATACCTCCTTCTTCAATTGTTCCTGTTCTTCCTTCATTTCCCCTGTGAAAGCATCTGGCTGTCCTTGCATCCTCAGTTGTAATTCCCTCTGTTGCTCCTGTAATGCCTCTTGAAGCTGTTCCCTCTGTGCATGCAATTGTTGTTTGATTTCTTCATTTTGTGCCTGTAGTTGTTCCTTGAGTTCTTTCCACCCTTCATTCTGTGCCTGTAATTGTTCCTTGAGTTCTTTCTGTCCTTCATTCTGTGCTTGTTGTTGGACACTTTGTGCTTATAATTGTCCTTTAAGTTCGTTTCTGAGCTCTCTCTGTTCTTCACTTTGGGCCTGTAATAGCTTCACAATTGTCGCCAGGGACATTTCCTCCCCCTGCCCAGCCCGAGACCTTGTCTGCACGCCTTGTGCTTCCATGTCGAAAGATTAGACCTAATGCAGCACTTTCTAGAAATCAACACTCCTGACACCAGTGTTACGTCCTTACCCCACACTGCCACAAACTCCAACAGCAGTAGTTCAGTACAGGAAGGACGTTGCCCAGTGAGTTGTTCTTCCTATCGTCAGCCTTAAGGTGTACGGTACACAACATCAGCTGAGGCAAAATAAACACTGGCTTCATAAAGTTCACTGTTTTTAATTTCCAAATAATTCCACTTATTGCTTTCCAACTTCTCTTCACTATTCTCACAAGCACTGGAGCTATACACATTTTACCGATCGCAGTAACACTTAATGTTTAACAACACTTCACATCTATCACACTAAATGCTTGACAACACTTCACAGTTGTCCACAAGTAACGGAAATAATCTTCACTGACAGTAATTACACTTAATGCTTGCCAGCAACACTTCACAAACTGAACCAAAACTGACTGAACTTCACTTAAACTGAGCTGAAAACTAACTAAACCTGCCCTAGTCTCTCCCCATCTTTATATAAGCTTTTTTAATCTCGAAACTTCGAGTATACACTCGACATGCAACAGTTGCCAACTCAGAGACAGCCGAAACATGCCAAAGTTGTCTTACATTACATAACACTCTCAGTCATTTACCATACGAACTTAAACTACATAATTTAACAAGCTATCTCTTAAATAAAACATTATTGAGAAAAAGAGCACAAAAATTAAAGCATAACATACGAAATAACTACTCTCACAAACAGCAGGCTAACTGGCAACTCTGACTCGTACCGAAACCACTGTAAACATCGGGAAACGTCGAGAGACATCTCGGCACCTAACTGGCAAATATCGCTTCTTAACACAGGTTTTGTCTTTTCGAAACAAATAATACCTTCTGTTTGGCCCTAGACCTAAAATTAATACAAGAGGAGTTTTTGTTTTAGGAAGTTTGAGGGAATATTTTTGGTGTGATCCAATAAGTTCTTTTTAGTATTTTCAGGTTAGGAAATCCGAGGAAGATGATGAGCCACATGAGACAATATTCAGGACTGCCTGACTTGCTCGCTTGCTCGCTCGAAAACGCTCCACACTTTCAGTGTGAACGCTTAATTACTTGTTTATGAAATTCTTGCGTTTAGAGAGTCGGCGACGTAAGCAGGAATAAAATAAAACTTGATAATTTAATTGATTAAATCGATAGCCCTTGTGTCACTGCCGAATTTCCTTATTCTCCCATTAGTAGTAGAGATATATTCAGTATATTATTTTCCTCTCAGAAAGAGGCTAGCGATCTGTAGGCCATTTATTTAATTAAATTGGTTATTTACCTCAATATCCTAAACCCCCCGTGACACAGATCTTATGCATATATTGCGAGTTCTATTCTGCCTCGCAGGCTAGGCATGTTTACTGCTGGTGTTTCTCCATACTATCTGACTAGCGTACTTGGTTCTTCACTCCAACCCCAACCCTTATTTTCCCTTTGTGAAACAGAAACTGTCATTGTCCTACAGCGATTATATATATATATATATATATATATATATATATATATATATATATATATATATATATATATATATATATATATATATACAGAGAGAAAGAGAGAGAGAGAGAGAGATAAGTAGGTGGGGGTGCCCATCATCCGCTCAGTGTAGAGGTGCCATATGACCTCTACACTGAATGACAAGTCAAATGGTTTCCTGTACCCAGGAAACCATTTACCACGCTGGGTGGTAACCATATAACCGGGGTGTCTGGTAGGGTTAAGTGTTCCCCAGAGTCCCCTGTCTAAAATCACTTAATCATATCAGTCGTTTCAGAGAGCCTCGGAGGGCCCAATACCTGCCCAGGGCCCCAACCAAATGGGCAGATTCGCTTGGCCATGTGGAATGTGAGAGGTGTGAATGAGGAGAGCAAGAGAGTGGAAGTGGTGAATGTGTTCAAGAATGCGAGACATGCTGTGATGGCACTGTGTGAAACAAAGATGAAGGGTGCAAAGTGGAGGAGTGGGAGGGTGTGAAATGTGTAAGATCGGGAATGAATGGCCAATGAAGATGGTAGGAAGGAGTTGCTTTGTTGATAAATGAGGTATGGCAGAGTGGAATGAGATACTACAAATGTGTCAGCTCGAGGTGTATGTATATCAAGTTCAAGTCTGAGAAGGTGAAAGTGGCAGTAATTGTAGCATATGCACCGTGTGAGGACAGGAGTGAGAGAGAGAAAGACAGGTTTTGGTATGAGGTGGGTGAAGTAGTGGGAGAAATACCCAGGAGCTATAAAGTGATTGTAATGGGGGGTAAGAATAGAAGAGTAGGCAGTGGTCCTGAGGATGACATAATGTGATGTTATGGAGGACCAGGAGAAAATGATAATGAGAAGAGACTAAAGGATATGTGTCAGGAGTGGAGGTTGTGCTTTTGTAACTCGTATTTCAAACACAGAGATACACATAAATATACATGGTATAGAGGGAACGGGGATCATGTTGAAAGAAACCTGACTGATTACGTACTCGTAGATAGGTCAATGATGGGAATGGTTGCTGATACTAGGGCCGTGAGAGGACGATGTGGAGGTCTGTTAGATCACATGATTGTGGTCGGCAAGATCAAGCTGAGAGGAGTGAGATGGATCAGGAGAGAGAGGAGCAGTCAGGGAGAAAGACTGGAAGTTGTGAAGATGAGGATCAAGGAAATGGCAGATGATTACAGGACCAAAGTAGAAAAGGAGTTAGAATTACTGAATAAGAATGAAATGGATCTGGACAACCTGTGGAATACACGTAGGGATTGCTTAGTTAGGAATGGTAAAGCGGTGTGTGGTGTGGCAAGAGTAATAACAAAAAAGAAAGGTACGGCATGGTGGGATGAGGAGGTAAAGAGAGCAGTGGAGGAAAAGAGGAAGAAATGGCTAAAGTGGTTACAAAACAGGGGTTCAGTTGAAATAAGAACTGAATATATTGAGAGCAAGAAGCACATAAGGAGACTAGTGAAGGGCAAAAATGAGGTAAATGAGGATCTAGGAAGAAAAATGAATGCGAACTACTCTGAAAATAGAAAGCTATTCTGGAAAGAGGTGCGGAAATGTAAAATTGAGATGGTGTGAAGGATGTAGGTGGTAGATTATTAACCCATGTAGATGAAGTAAGGACCAGATAGAAGGAATATTTTGAAAGCCTGATGAATGGGAACAGAGAGAGCAGAGTGGCTGTAAACATGATTGGTCTTGGGGGTGTGCAGAGAAGGAATGCAGTACCAGAAGACGTGACACTCGCACAGGTGAAGAGTGCAGTGAAGCGTCTGAAAAATGAGAAAGCAGCTGGGGCTGATACGGTGTATGCGGAGATGCTTAAGTGTAGTGGACAGAGTGGAATGAAGTTCTTGTTGAAGATATGTATGAAGGCATGGATGAGTGAAACTGTGCCTGCAGAGTGGAAAAAGGCTGTGATTGTACCCATGTACAAAAATAAAGGTGAACGAATTGAGTGCAAGAATTATCGTGGCATAAGTTTATTCAATGTGGTAGGGAATATATATGGAAGAATTATTATAGAGAAAGTAAGAGAGATATCATAAGTCCTAATGAGTGATGAACAGGGTGGCTTTAGGAGTGGCAGAGGATGTGTGGACTAAATATTTGCAGTGAGACAAATAGTAGAGAAGGTTTGTGAGAAGGACCATAAGGTGTTTATGGCATTCATGGATCTGGAAAAAGCATATGACAAACTGGACAGAGAAAGATTGTGGAAAGTTTTGCGCATGTACGGTGTAGAGGGTAAGCTGCTAGGTGCCGTCAAGAGTTTTTATGATGGTTGTGATGCATGTGTAAGGGTTAATGAGGCGGTGGCTCAATCGGTAGAGAGTTGGCCTGCAGTCCTGACAGACCCGGGTTCAAATCCCGCTGAGGCAGGGAACAGTTTAAGGATTTGAATTTCATAAAATCAGACTTATACTGATCTACCAGAAGGCCCGCCGACATGTCGTAAAAATACCCCCGCTAATACCAATACACCAGTCCTGTATGAGACAGCCCTAGCATGTATTCAATATGGACGGTGGGTGTTAGCGCCGAAGTGGTGACATGTAGAGGTGTGCGGTACGTAGGAGGACTACTGGGCCTTGAAAGCAGGCTGTGAAGCCTATGCCCAGAGTCGGTCACATAAAAAAAAAAAAAAAAAAATCTAGGTGAATGGTTCACAGTCAGTGTGGGCGTGCGACAAGGTTGTGTGATGTCCCCATGGTTGTTCAATATATGTGTGGATGGGATGATGAGAGAAGTAAAAACATGAGTAATGGAGAGAGGGATGGCGTTGGTAATGAATGGTGATAGGTGGAATATCTCAAATTTGTTGTATGCTGATGATGCAGTACTGCTTGCAAGTACTAGACAGGAACTTGGTAGGGTAGAGTTTTGCTGATGTCTGTGAGCGTCGTGCCTTGAAAGTAAATGTAGAAAAGAGTAAAGTGATCGTTTTTGAGAGAGGTGACTCACAGTGCGATGTAATAGTGACAGAAAAGAAAGGAAAATGTGCAAAAGAAGTTGAAAGTAAAGTGACACAAGGAAGAAAAGTAGCTGGTGTAATGAAGGCCTTGATAAGAAACAGAGAACATGAAGGAGTGATAGTGCCAACTTTAAAATATGGATGTGAGACTATGGTGTGGCATGAAAATGAAAAGTCAGGTGTAAGAGCAGTGGAGATGGGACTGTTGAGGAATGTATGTGGAGTACAGAGGGTTGAGAGGATACGAAATAATGTGATTTGTGAAAGACGTGAAGTGAGGAAGTCGGTCGACACCAGAATCGATGAGAGTGTCCTGAGGTGGTATGGTCATGTGGAGAGAATGGATAACAATAGAGTGGTGAAAAAGGTATATCTGAGCGAATTCGAAGGAGGGAGGAGGCGAGGTAGGCCAAAGAGAAGGTGGAGAGATATGGTGGATGAATGTGTGAGGAAGAGAGCTCTGGAATTCGGTGAGGCTAGGGAACTGACAGGAGATCGAGCTGGCTGGATGAATGTTGTGAGGAGAAGTGCATGATCAGGGATTCTGGAACCTCTTTTTAACATGGCAGCGTCTGGATTAACTCTATTGGATACGATTATGTGAAGCTACAGAACGTGATGAATGTTTTTGGCGTATCCGACAGAGCCAGGATTTCGGGGGCTTGAATAATGAGTGAATGGAATCGTGGCCCATTGGAATGGGCAAATTTGGGCTGTCTGGACATTCACCCCGCCCTAGGGTGGGAAAGGAGATCCGGATAATGAGGATGATAATATATATATATATATATATATATATATATATATATATATATATATATATATATATATATATATATATATATATATCATGATCATGGAAATGAGTTATTTAAGAGGAGCCTGTGGAGTCACATGGAGAGACAGGCTGACGAATGAGGATATAAAGGAGCGTTGTGGTGTGGATGTGGATGTGATAGGACGTGTTATGAGGAACACACTGAGGTGGTTTGGCCATGTGGAGAGGATGGAGGGTGAAAGACTGACGAAGAGAGTGTATGTGAGTGAGATAGAGGGGGGAAGAGGGAGGGGGAGGCCGAGGATGAGATGGAGGGATGGGGTGGAGAGGTACATGAGAGAGGGGGGTGTGAGTTGGGAGCAGGGCAGTGAAATGGCGGGGGACAGGGCGACTTTGAGGCGTTTTGTTAGTGGCCACCCCAAACGGGATTGAGGCGTCTGGCAATAGATAGATAGATAGATCATCATCATCAACGTTATTAGCCATTACAAGTCCACTGCTGAACAGAGGCCTCCCCCAACCTTCTCCACGAATTCCTTGACTGAGCCAATCTTTGCCACGTTTTCCCTGCAAATTTCTCTATCTCATCTCTCCACCTCCTGTCTGACCTTTTTCTGCTACGCTTACCATCTCTTGGTGTCCAGTCAGTCAACCTCTTGCTCCATCGATTATCCCTTGTTCTTGCTACATGGCCTGCCCACCTCCATTTCTGTTCTTTTATAACTTCTATAATATCTTTGACTTCAGTATGCTGTCTCACCCAAGTTGATCTTTTCATGTCTCTTAAAGATATTCCCAACA
>NC_137039.1:19190809-19273309 GCF_032717465.1 Coenobita brevimanus | reverse complement strand
GTAGAAGAAATAGCTACAGTACCATCAGAGTAGAAAGGAGGAGGGAAGGATGATGAGGTAAAGTTGTTAGAAAGATTTTTGGAAAGGTGCCAGAAGGAGTGGGAAGAATTCGAGTTGAAGAGTTGAGAGCATTTAGTATGGATGAAATTATTTTTAGTTGAGCGAAGAACAGGCTTAGCACGATTCCGGGCAGAAACGTAAAGATGATGTGATTCAGGGGTTGGTTGGCTCCGGTACCTTTTGTAGGCCCTCTCCTGGTTGCGGACAGCTTTAGAACAAGCGTCATTAAACCAAGGCTTTCTTGCGTTAGTCAAAGGATATGAGAAAGGAATGTATGCTTCCATGCCCGAGAGAATAACCTCCGTAATGCGCAAGGCACACTCAGATGGCTCCCGACCATGGAAGCAATAATCATTCCAGGGAAAATCAAAGAAGTACTGCCTGAGGGCCTCCCAGTCTGCGGCTCCAAAATGCGACAGACGACGTTTCCCTGGAGGGTCCACAGGCCGTACCGGAGTGATAGGACAGGTTAAGGTAATAAGGTTGTGATCGGAGGAGCCCAACGGAGAGAAAAGATTAACTGAGTAAGCAGAAGGATTAGTTGTGAGGAAGAGGTCAAGTATGTTGGAGCTCTCTCCAAGGCGGTCAGGGATACGAGTAGGGTGCTGTACGAACTGCTCTAGGTCATTAAGGATAGAAAAGATGTAGGCTTGTTCACCAGGTGGATCCGTGAAAGGAGAGGAGAGCCAAAGGTGGTGGTGAACATTGAAATCTCCTAGAATGGAGATTTCAGAGAAAGGAGAAATGGATAGAATGTGTTCCATCGTAGAAGTAAGATAGTCAAAGAATTTTTGATAGTAAAATTTGTTGATAAGTAAACAGCACAGATATATTTAGTCAGAGAATGATAGGAAAGCCGAAGCCAGAGTGTAGAGAATTCAGAAGAATCAAGTTCAGGAACACGAGAGCAAGATAAGTCGTTGCGTATATATACACAACAGCCACCTTTGACTTTGAAATGAGTATAAAGTAGGAGGATACAGAAAAGGGTTTGCTGTCAGTTGCCTCAGACAGCTGAGTCTCCGTTAGAAAAAGAAGGTGAGGTTTAGAGGAGGAGAGGTGGTGCTCAACAGAGCGAAAGTTAGAGGAAACGCGAATGTTGCAGAAATGAAGAAGAAGAGAGTCAGACAGTGGTTCCAGGCACCTCGAATCATTACCGGGAGAGGGGCGGATGGTCGGGGCATATATGGTCCCCCCCCCCTGGGGACTCCGAGGCTTGGTGAAGAGACGCCATTTTTGTTAAATTTTGAATAGGAAGTGTAGTGTGTACTGTGCATGTAGTTTGGTGTAGATAGTTAGAGAAATTTGTACTGGAGAGCATGCTGGCCTACTCTCCGTGTAATTCAGCAAAGGGGGATGGTCAGGAACTAGTCCTGAGGGCTGATGAAACGGGAGCTCCAGCATTCCCTGTCATCAGCTTTCCATCCACCTCGGGAGTACTGCCCTGCTCGACTGGTGCTACAGTCTACTCCTCGTATATATACAATATATATATATATATATATATATATATATATATATATATATATATATATATATATATATGGTCGCCCGGAGGCAGTGGTTGGGAGTGGGTAAATGACCGAACAAAGTTAAGTGGAAGAAAACATAGATTTTATAAGCTCATTACAAATACATTGTGTCTAAGCCTCACTCGGATGTTATATTCAGCTAATATTTTTGTTACCTTACTGTGCGCCATGTATGTTTCATTTGTAATGTACAGTACATATGGTTTATTCCCTGGTTTATTGTGGTGTCACAGTGTTGATTAATATGGTGTATGTACCAATATCAGCACCGAACTCTGTATAGTAGGAACCATAGACCCTGTGACTAAATATTCAGAACACATCGTCAGGACTTTTTTGATTTTCAAAATCAATCAGTTGTTTTACAAATAAAGGAGCAGTGAGTATGTGACCAATAAGCAGAGACGGTGAGGGGGGGCGGTGGGAATCTAAGGTCATGTTACTCCATACTTGACAAATGCGTGTGCAAAGTATTATGACCCCAGTAGTACCGACACTCTGACCTGCACAATTCCAAAAGTATCTACTCCTGCTACCACCATCAAAGGTTTCCTTAACACATTACTGCATGAAGTCTCTCATAACTTGAATCACGGTCACTGGGATTTCTAATACAAGAGCAAGAGCAATCCGATCTTGAAAACCACCTCCAAGGCGGAGATGATGTTATCTTGCAACTTTTGTGCAAGAAATGTAGGCATTATTTAAGTTAGAAACGAAAATGTTGAAACTGTTGCTATCCCGCAATGAAAAAGAATCCTTTTAAAAATTCCTGGATCCGGGTGAAGATCCGGATCACCTCCAAAATATATTGGATTGTTCCTTGGGCCATACCCTACCTCTAAAAAAAAATTTCAGCAAATTCCATTCATAGCTTTTTGAGTAATACTGCTAACATACAAACAGACAAAGAGACAAACAGACTAACGCAGGCAAAAACATAACCTCCTTTGCGGTGATAATGAAACAAAACCCATGATCTTGCACAATAGGTTAAAAACCATATCACTATAAATTCTCTTTAAAACCTACAGTATAGCTCCAGTTCACCACGGCCACCACAAGCATCCTCATATTAATACCACATCTACATCCACAACTACCACCTCAACAGTCCCAACTATAACAATCGCTAGCGCCACCCACATCCCCAATACTACCCTCACAACCACCCCACTCATCATTAAAACCACTCCCACCGTAACCGTCCTCACCCACACCATCGCAACAACTATAAAAAAATAGTCATCTCCAGTACCGCAACCTCTACCCCTATCTTCACTACAGTCACTCCTGCCACCAATGTCACAACCACTATAGCCTACACCACAGGCCTTCCACCACTATCACCCAAACTAATGCCATAATATCAACATCCACCACTACCATCACAACAAGCTCACTACTGTCGCCCCACCCACTATTACCACAACCACACCCACTTCAGCCACTGAATCGAGCCCACCAAAACCACTTAACCACTATAGCTACCCCACGGCTACCACCAGTCATTCCAGTCACTACAACCATCCCCACCAGTCATTCCAGTCACTACAACCATCCCCACCAGTCAATCCCATTACAAGCCCTCCCTCTCGCCACAGACATATCCACCTCAACCATCCCAGCTACTCTAACTTTAACACCATACCCAGTCAACAATTTTCAACCCCGCTACTACACATCACAATAATTATCCTACCACTGTCACCCGAGCACAGTGAACCCAACTGCCCACATCTTAACATTACTCTCTCCTTTTCCCATCACTTATCCCACCATTAACACCACAACCAACTCCGATTGCCACCACAACCACAATTCCCACACCACCACCACAAATATTCCCAGCACTTGTATTACTCCAACCCTCCACCATAATCGCATCACCACAATCTCCACTACCAGCACAACATACAGTCCCCAGTCACCCTCACCACAACGACACCAACGACCACTACCATATCATCTTATCACAACCCACACAACATCAATCTGCCTGGTGACACCACTCCCACACCAGTTACTGCCGTCACAAATATCGTCATACCAGCTGCCTCCATTAACACAGACCCAATCACCAACACCATAACCCCCTCCACCACTTACACCACACCCACATCACCAATACTACCACAACCTGCCTCACTACAGCCACTTCTTTCACTCGGGACTTATCTTGGAAAGATCATGTTACATCTCTTGTAAAATCTGCTTCCAAGAGATTAGGTGTGCAAAGCCGACTCCGTTCCTTCTTTACCCCTGCGCAGTTGTTGACTTTATACACGGGTTTTATCCGCCCCTGTGTAGAGTACAACTCTCGTGTGTAGGGAAGCTCTCCACATACAGCTCTTCTCAATAGGGTGGAGTCAAAGGATTTTCGTCTCATTAACTCTCCTCCTCTTACTGGCTCCCTTCATCCTCTGTCTCTTCGCCGCACTGTTGCGCCTTTATCTCTTTTCTATCGCGACTTCACTGGTCGCTGCTCCTCTGAACTGTCTGCTTGCATCCCTCCACCTCTACGACGGGCATGTAGCACCCGTCTAGCAGCAAACTCTCATCCCTTTTCTGTCCAACTCTCTAATGCAAGAGTTAACCGGTACTCCCAGTCATTCGTTCATGCAACAGGTCAACTCTAAAACTGTCTCCCTTTGTATTTCCTGCTAGCTATAATCTCCAGTCTTTTAAAAGCAGAGTGTCCAGGCATCTCGAAATGATCGGATGTTGAATTTGGCTCTCTCTTGTATTTTGCATTTTTCTTGGAAGGAACAGTTTGTGGGCTCCTGGCCTTTGGTTCCTTCTTCCTAGGATAAAAAAAAAAATCACCATTCATCCCACCCTCATCAGTACCATCACATTCACCCTCACCATTGCCATCACAACATGCTTCATCACAGCCTCCCCCAGCAGATCCAACTTTGCCTTACCACCGTGTTCACATCCATCCCCCAACCCCCGCTTCCACCCCAGTCACCCCACTACTGCCACCAAAGCCACCCATACCACTGCAGTTAACATTTAATCCCACGTCAGCTAACCCACCACAACTTAGCCTATCCCGATACTCACCCCACCCCCCACCACAACCACACCCACCCTACCAGTGCTAGTGCATCGACACAGACCTATTTCTTGCTTTAACCACACCCTTTCGACCAGCAAACAATCACTGTTACTTTCGATAGAATTGTAAACAAAAAGCTGCTGTGTGCAATGAAGTGGAGACAACGACTAATACCCCAAGCCCAACAAGTCATTAGCTATCTCTAATGAAAATTAATCGTTTGGGTGGCGGTAATGAGGGGCCATGGCGGTTAATGGACCAGGGAAGAGAGAGAGAGAGAGAGAGAGAGAGAGAGAGAGAGAGAGAGAGAGAGAGAGAGAGAGAGAGAAAGTGAATACGGGAGAGATAAAGACTGCGAGCAAGTAATGGAGAAATAAGGAAGGTAAAGGTGGAGAAAAAAATGTGGAGAAGAGGAAATCACGACTCAGTGGCAAGAGAAAATGCTCACTGTCAGAGTAGGTGTGAGATGAAACAGTTGGAAAAGAGCGAGCTATGGCTGAGAGAAATGAGAAAAGATGTGGGGAGGGAGGAGGAAGACGGGAAGAAAAGAGTGTGAGGGTGATTTTAATATGGATGACAGGAAAAGGAGAGCTATGATAGCACTCTGTGTGTGTGTGTGTGTGTGTGTGTGTGTGAGTGAGAGAGAGAGAGAGAGAGAGAGAGAGAGAGAGAGAGAGAGAGGATATACTACTAAAGACCAAGAGAAATCTTACGTGAAGTCCTTCTCTCTCTCTCTCTCTCTCTATCTATCTATCTGTTGAGAGTTTTTTTCTCCTCTCTCTCTCTCTCTCTCTCCCGGCAAGGGCGTTTGTACTCGCATTGCTGGGAGAATACGATGTAGTAAGTTCTTGATCGGTGTGCCCGAACTTGTGGCATGCTGGCCTGAAGGAAATAGAGGGCTTTGTCGACTACATGAGGTTTCTATGGCAAAAAATGAACTTTCTGATAAGACATAATTTTCTAAAAGATCATTACAGACTACAATAGGATACCTTAACATTGTGGGGTTGAGCGTGCTGTTCAAAGTGTTTCGTAAGATGATTAATATTTAAATAACAACAACAACAACAACAATAATAATAATAATAGTAATAATAATAATAATAATAATAATAATAATAATAATAATAGTACATTACAAAAGTAACAAAGAATTCTAAATTAATTTACTGAGAGAAGACGAAAGATATGAACAACGATTACAGAGCGAGAGAGGGAAAGAAAGATAATGGAAAGGTAGAAGCGTGATAAAACGGATGAGAAGGAGGGAGGGAGGGAAAGAGAGACGGAAGGTCATTGGTCATGATATGCTCAGTCCGAAGCTTCATTAATATAACAAGAAATATTTCCTCAAGGAGTGAGTTGTAGTACCCTGAGGAAACAAATTAACCGTTTTATATTATTAGAGTCGCTGTTTAAAAAAACAAAGTACCCAAGAGTACCCATAGTATCTTCGAAAGTTTGGACGACATTTATCTCGAATACGACAAGCGGCAATCAGTGTATATCCATGTCTTCAGTTACACTAATGGGTGAACATTGATGGTAGGGAAATAAACTTCGTTCAAGAGTCTGACAGTGACGGCCTGATGATCGGCGCAGGTACAATATTTTATATTTCTTTGCTGGTAATGGAGACCTTGCTGGCAGCGATATGGATACTATGCGTATCCCCACGATTGCTTCAATGGTTCGTCGCGCTGGTAGGCATGACTACCATTTAGACAGTGGAATACAGACACTTGTACTATTTTTCTTTGTTATTGGGATCCTTGGATAGTGTTCTGTGACACAACTTCAACAACTGCTTAACTCTTAGATGTAAATTGGAGTCGAATTTCCATAAAGTTTAATTTAGGACCCAAAAACATCAACGACCATCCCCGTGCCCATGGTCAAAGTATAGCCCATTGGCAATAACGGAACTTGTACAGTGTCCTTACTTTATCACTTGCAGTCAAGCTTGAGGCTTCAGTCAGAATCATTAGATTTAAGAAAAATATACTTCAGCGATTTCTTAGCTACATGTGCTTCACAGTACAGTATATCTCTTATGGAAAGGTCCATCCATTCTTATATAAACACAACACTTCCACAATCCTGGAAGCTTTACATCATGTGGCTCAATTCTGGAACGGTCTGCCTTCATTAATGCCCTTTATTTTGAGTTACTGAAATATTTAACAGTGACTGTGCACCTGATACCGCAAGAAATCTGCTTTTATCGGATATTGGATATTTTTAAAACCATATTCATTGTCATTCGTCATAAATCAGTTACGATGGCAAGCAAGTACCGGCCATACCATACTAGAAGGGCCTATTAGCTGCAGTCAGAGTAAAAGCACTCTCCACCACCTGAATCACAGCCGGTCAGGTGGATGTGTTGGATGTTTTCTTCCCTTATCTCGACCCCTTCGGGGCTGGGGGCTGGGAGGACACAGGAGAGAATGGCTAATCCACCTAATCCCTCACCTCCTCTGAGACCCTACTGAGCCAAAGTCGAAGTAGGTGGTGGCCCTTTGTGGGCAGTGACGAGGAGGGTGATAGGAAAGAGGATGGATAACCACCTCATTCCCCCACCTCTCTTGGGCCCCTATTGAGCCAGAGCCCAGTGGGAAAAGGTGGTAATGGCTTTTCGAGGGTAGGAATGAGAACATAGAGAAGGTCAACCAGACCACCTCATACCCCACCCTGCCTCGGGGGTGGATATGAGCTGCTGCAGGAGTGCTACCAAACAACTCTGAGAAGACTTGAGTACTGCTTCGATCTAGTAGGGCCAGAATAGATGAGTGCAATCCATGCTAGAAGAACCTATTAGCAGCAGACTGACTAAAAGCACTCCTCTCACCTGAGTCATAAGCCAGCCAAGATGGGTAATATTGGCTGTTTTCCTCCCAGATAAAACCATGAACAGACACCCAAGACAAAGGACCCCAATACCTGGCAGCAAAAAAGTTATTGGTTACTGTGGCAATCAGAATAACTATGGAGCAGGGGGTGCTAAGAATCTCTTGCGTAAAGGATTAGGTTAATAATAAAAATCTCCACCAGCAGTGTAAAGACTATGAGAACAGAGGCTGACCTGTTGGCATTTTTTGAAGAACCATTCGCTATCAAACGGAATGTCGTAGAACTTAATGAAATCTGGAGATTAGGTGAAGGGCAGAAAGTATTAAAAAGTGGACATGTATTTTACTGGAGAGGCAAATCTGTGGATTGCTTGAATGAACATCGAGTAGGATTCCTAGTTACC
Source organism: Coenobita brevimanus (assembly GCF_032717465.1). NCBI lineage: Eukaryota > Metazoa > Arthropoda > Malacostraca > Decapoda > Coenobitidae > Coenobita > Coenobita brevimanus. The sequence continues at coordinate 19,265,397 of NC_137039.1, read as the reverse complement.
AAATATCTTGAGAAGAAAATTGTAGAAATTTTTAGTACCATTGGAGGAGGGGTTACTGTCGCAATAAAATTAAAACATGCAGATTTCAGGTAGTTCAAATGTATGTGCCAACAAATAGCCATAGCAATAGTGTCATTGCCAAGTTCTATGAAGATGTACAGTCAGCTATTGACAAAGGAATGGGCCACTATACTGCAGTCATGGGTGATTTCAATGTTAGGTTAGGAAAAAAGGTAAAAAAAAATATATACATGGTATAGACTCAAGAAATAAAAGAGGTCAAACCCTGGTAGAATTTGCAGAAACTCGGTCACTGCAAGTCGTGAATACCTTCTTTGAGAAGAGAACGTGTAGAAAATGGACTTGAAAATCTCCAGACAGCACACAAAATTGAGATATTTCATACTTACAAACTGACATGATATAGTGAAAAATTTATCAGTTGTCAATAAAGTAAGTGTTGATAGCAATCACAGGATGATTAAATGTGAACTGAAAATTAATTCATGAACAGAAAGACATAACCTCGTGCAGACAATGCTACCTAACTTTACTGACTTGCGTAACATGGAAAAAGAATTTACTATCAGCATTCATAACAGGAATTCGGTTCTTAACCATTATGAAAGTCTCGATGTTTAACAAATAAATGAAAACTTGACCAAGCTACTAAAGGAAGCAGCACTTCAAATACTGTAGGAGGGTACGCAGCAAAGCAAAGATCAATAAACTCTCGAACGAAACGAAACTGTTAATGCATAACCTTAGAAACATGAAAGTATTATCTACTAAAGAAGAATATAGAAACAGCAGAGTTAGCAAAGGTAGTATCTTAGAAAAAAACAAGAAGATATGAGGAAATTCAATGTGAAGGAAGTAAGCAAAGCATTAATCTCAGGAACTAGCGTAAAGACAGCAAATAGGAGACTAGGGATAGGGAAAAGTCAGACATACTCTTATGAAAAGGCAGGGTACTTTCCGATTTAACATCCGTGTGGGGCGGGCTATTTTTGAAAAAAAAAATAATAATGTTATGAAATCATTAAGAACATTCATGAATGGATCAGAACAGCTGAAAAAAACAAAGAATTTGATGTTACTCACTTCAAATTGCGTGCAGGCTGGATGGTGGTGAGAAGTGAGAGGAATGGTGGCGTGTCAAGGTCACTCTCAGTGGCCGACGGCTGAGCAGGCAGGCAGAGTCTCGTTTTCTGTTTTATTATTTATTTATTATTTATTTTTTGGGTCTCTCTGCCATAAAGTTGACCATTAAGCCAGAAAGTCTTAACTATATAGATATATACAGAGTCCAAAACCACAGTATACTACACAAAAACTGTAATCAAAGGCAAAGGTGACACAAAAAGCAGTAGCAGTGGGGTACTGAAAACCAGGTTACACAGTGCTTGCGGTGGAGGTGGAATCCAATGACGAAAGGGATTGCACAGCCTGGAGGACATGGCGGAGAATCTTTACCTCCTCAGGGTCGGCGTTAGTCTGAAGGGACCCCACGGCGCAGCTTGGTGAAAGAGAGCAGTGCCTGCAGGAAGTCTCTCTTGCTGAACTCCTTACTGGAGGCAAGCGGTGCTTATTCCTCATAGGTATTCATGTGGCGAACTAAGGACTCCAGCTCAGACTCGTCCAAGGAGGCAAAATCAGACCAAGTGAGGAGGAGAGCCGGACGAGATGGTAAAGCAGTCCGACTCTTCTGGGCCAGCCCTGCAGATGAAGAGGTCTTCCCGATGGCCACCACAGGAGAACCAGGGGTGGCAGAAACAGCAGCTGCAGGAGAAGAAGATGGCACCACATCCCCAATCTCTATGAGCACCTCGGGAGGCAACGATGGGGCAGACTGGCGGGAGATTGAACAGCCCGCCTACCTGATCCCTGTTGGTGGGGTGGAGGGCTGCAACTGCAGCACCCTCAGGATCAAGGTGGTGGCGGTCGCATGGGGCCATGAATGACGATGACTACAACAACAACTAGAGGCCTTCTTCCGAGGCCTCCCCTGCACCATTGGTGTGGAGGAAAAGAACTCGGGGATGATTATAGTAGGGAGCACATTGGCCTGGAAGATGGGCAGCAGGCACTGGGCAAAAAGTGTAAAAAGTGCCATGTCACCCCACGAGAACGCCCTGGCAACCTTCACACACATGGTTATGATGATAGAGGCAGGGGAGGCTTGAAACGAGGCAGGTGGAGGCATATGACTGCGCCGACGACACGGGAGGGCATAGGGAGATCCCCGAACCACCAGGCCTACAGGCCTGGTGACGGAGGCAGCAGCAAGACCTTTGACACTCTCCACCATGTCAAACTCTACCACCTCGCCAGCTGCGACCGAAGGCACAGGATGACCACGGTTAGGGGGCCACGATGGAGGAACGGTGGATGAACACATCCCCCCCCAGTGTCCCGCCGAGTCAGCAACCATACCCAATTCTTACATGGTACCACCACACCTGGCCAATAACCTTAGATGCCATGCCTCACACTAAAACTGGCTTGTTGAGGCTGCAAAGCAAAAGTCAGGGGGGAGGTGATAAGAGACGTCTGTCTCCGCTGAGGGTAGGGGAAGGTTTCCGCACCTAGAAAGAATGTCCAGGATGTGTAGAGCACACCAGAGGCCAGAGAGAGTTAGCGGTGTACTCTGCTGGAAGAATCTTTTCTGTCTGTAACAGCAGACGAAAATAGAACATGTAATAGGTGTCCACACTGAAAGTGAGGAACATGTTCGAGTGAGTGAGCAAGCAAGTCAGGCAGTGCTGAATATTGGCTCATGTGGCTCATCATCTTCCTCTGATATCCTGACCTGAAAATACTAAAAACATCTTATTAGATTACACCAAAAATATTCCCTCACACTTCCTAAAATCAATACTCCTCTTGTATTAATTTTTGGTCTAGGGCTTGGGACCTAGCAGGTTAATATTGACTGCTTTTTGCTCATTCACAAAAATTACATTCACCAAATCTCTTGGTGCACTCCGATTCGAATCAGAAATCAGAAATTCAGAGTTTCTTTTGTCGATCAGGGTATTATATTAGATTGACTCGGATTCAGTCAAAAATTCTCAAAAAAGCCAAACAGAAGGTTTCATTTGTTTTGAAAAGGCAAAACCTGGTTGCTGTCAGCAATTGTTGGAAAATATTGTTGCACTACTCTTGCAACCTTAGACCGTTACTTCTTGCGCAGCCGGCTGTTACTCTAATCTGCCTTATAAAAAATCGTTTCCTAAATTTACAGAAAAACTGTTGGGAATTAGGGGTTGTCTATGAAATGAAAATAACTGAGGATTTTTATGTGATTTCCAAATTGGAGTCTATCTTTCCTGTAACTCCAACATTGGCTAAGATATCCAAAAAAGTTCGCTATTGTACTACAGAGTTTTCCTCCCGACCTTTGGCTCCATTTCTTGCTGATGCGATAAACCTTTCACTCGGGTACGTATGTCGCGGGTCCAAACTGTGATTAAATTTCGTGTTCTCTCTCACTTCGCTCGCTCGAACAAATATTTTTACATTATGTACACTGTTCTGTGTCTTCATGGTGCAATTTGAACACTACACACTATACTGTATATATATATATATATATATATATATATATAGAGGAGGAGTAGACTGTAGCACCAGTCGAGCAGGGCAGTACTCCCGAGGTGGATGGAAAGCTGATGACAGGGAGTGCTGGAGCTCCCGTTTCATCAGCCCTCAGAACTAGTTCCTGACCATCCCCCTTTGCTGAACTTTTTCAGTCTCTCAGTTACACAGAGAGTAGGCCAGCATGCTCTCCTGTACAAATTTCTCTATCTTCACCAAACTACATGCACAGTACACACTACACTTTCTATTCAAAATTCACCAAAAATGGCGTCAATTCACCCAGCCTCGGAGTCCCCAGGGGGGGGGACCATAAATGCCCCCGCCATCTGCCCCTCTCCCGGTGACGACTCGAGGTGCCTGGAACCACTGTCTGACTCTCTTCTTCTTCATTTCTGCAACATTCGCGGCCTTTCATCTAACTTTCGCTCTGTTGAGCACCACCTCTCCTCCTCTAAACCTCACCTTCTTTTTCTAACGGAGACTCAGCTGTCTGAGGCAACTGACAGCAAACCCTTTTCTGTATCCTCCTACTTTCTCTGTACTCATTTCAAAGCCAAAGGTGGCTGTTGTGTATACATACACAACGACTTATCTTGCTCTCGTGTTCCTGAACTTGATTCTTCTGAATTCTCCACACTCTGGCTTCGGCTTTCCTGTCATTCTCTGACTAAATATATCTGTGCTGTTTACTTATCCCCTAATTCTACTGACCATCAAAAATTCTTCGACTATCTTACTTCTACGATGGAACACATTCTGTCCATTTCTCCTTTCTCTGAAATCTCCATTCTTGGAGATTTCAATGTTCACCACCACCTTTGGCTCTCCTCTCCTTTCACGGATCCACCTGGTGAACAAGCCTACATCTTTTCTATCCTTAATGACCTAGAGCAGCTTGTACAGCACCCTACCCGTATCCCTGACTGCCTTGGAGAGAGCTCCAACATATTTCTCACAACTAATCCTTCTGCTTACTCTGTTAATCTTTTCTCTCCGTTGGGCTCCTCCGATCACAACCTTATTACCTTAACCTGTCCTATCACTCCGGTACGGCCTGTGGACCCTCCAGGGAAACGTCGTCTGTCGCATTTTGGAGCCGCGGACTGGGAGGCCCTCAGGCAGTACTTCTTTGATTTTCCCTGGAATGATTATTGCTTCCTTGGCCGTGAGCCATCGGAGTGTGCCTTGCGCATTACGGAGGTTATTCTCTCGGGCATGGAAGCATACATTCCTTTCTCATATCCTTTGACTAACGCAAGAAAGCCTTGGTTTAATGACGCTTGTTCTAAAGCTGTCCGCAACAAGGAGAGGGCCTACAAAAGGTACCGGAGCCAACCAACCCCTGAATCACATAATCTTTACGTTTCTGCCCGGAATCGTGCTAAGTCTGTTCTTCGCTCTACTAAAAATAATTTCATCCATACTAAATGCTTTCAACTCTCCAACTCGAATTCTTCCCGCTCCTTCTGGCACCTTGCCAAAAATCTTTCTAACAACTTTACCTCATCATCCTTCCCTCCTCTTTTCTACTCTGATGGTTCTGTAGCTATTTCTTCTACTGATAAAGCAGATCTCTTCACACAGACTTTCTCCTCCAATTCCACCTTAGACGATTCCAGTGCTGTTCCTCCATCACTTCCCCCCTATGACTTCCTCATGGCTGACATTAAAATTTCTTCAGTTGATGTATTTTCTGCCATCACTGGCCTCAGTACTAACAAGGCATATGGGCCTGATGGGGTCCCTCCTGTTGTTCTCAAGAACTGTGCTTCTGTGCTTACACCCTGCCTAGGCAAACTGTTTCGCCTTTGTCTGTCAACTTGTACCTTTCCTTCTTGCTGGAAGTTTGCTCTCATTCAGCCAGTCCCAAAGAAGGGTGACCACTCCCAACCCTCCAACTATCGTCCAATTGCTTTAACGTCCTGTATTTCAAAAGTTTTCGAGTCAATTCTTAATAGAAAAATTTTAAGGCATCTTTCCTATCACAACCTTCTTTCCGATCGTCAGTATGGGTTCCGTCAGGGACGCTCCACTGGTGATCTTCTCACCTACCTTTCAGACTCCTGGTCATCCTCCTTTCGGGACTTTGGCGAAAGCTTTGCCATTGCACTTGACATCTCAAAGGCTTTTGATCGAGTCTGGCATAAATCTTTAATTTCCAAACTGCCCTCCTAAGGTTTCTATCCTTCTATCTGTGCCTTCATCGCTAGCTTCCTTTCTGGTCGTTCTATAGCCGCTGTTGTAGACGGCCATCGTTCTTCTCCTAGATCTATCAACAGTGGTGTTCCTCAGGGCTCTGTCCTATCACCAACTCTCTTCCTTTTATTCATCAATGATCTTCTAAGCTGTACATCTAACCCTATCCACTCATACGCTGATGACTCCACCCTTCACCTTTCCATTCGGTTCCCGCAACGCCCATCTCAACAATTACTTCAAGAAACAAGGGATGAGGCTATGGCACACCTAATGTCTGACTTGGCTCATATCTCTGACTGGGGTAAAAAGAATATGGTTGTCTTTAATGCATCTAAGACTCAGTTCTTTCACCTATCAACCCAACAAAATCTTCCACAGGTATACCCACTAATATTTAATAATATTCAGCTTAATCCTGCATCATCCTTGAACATGCTTGGGGTTTCATTTACTCGGGACTTATCTTGGAAAGATCATATTACATCTCTTGTAAAATCTGCTTCCAAGAGATTGGGTGTGCTAAGCCGTCTCCGCTCTTTCTTTACCCCTGCACAATTGTTGACTCTATACAGGGGTTTTATCCGCCCCTGTGTGGAGTACAACTCTCATGTGTGGGGAGGCTTCCCACATACAGCTCTTCTCAATAGGGTGGAGTCAAAGGCTTTTCGTCTCATTAACTCTCCTCCTCTTACTGACTCCCTTCAACCTCTGTCTCTTCGCCGCACTGGTGCATCTTTATCTCTTTTCTATCGCTACTTTAATGGTCACTGCTCCTCTGAACTGTCTGCTTGCATTCCTCCACCTCTACGACGGGCGCGTAGCACCCGTCTGGCAGCAAACTCTCATCCCTTTTCTGTCCAACTCTCTAATGCAAGAGTTAACCGTTACTCCCAGTTTTTCATTTATACAACAGGTCAGCTCTGGAACTGTCTCCCTCTGTCTGTATTTCCTGCTGCCTATGATCTCCAGTCTTTCAAACGTAGTGTGTCCAGGCATCTCAAAACGATCGGATCTTGAATTTGGCTCTCTATTGTATTTTGTTTTTGTCTTGGAGGGAACTGTTACTGCGGGCTCATGGCCTTTGGTTCCTTCTTCCTCGCATAAAATATATATATATATATATATATATATATATATATATATATATATATATATATCTGTGTGTGTGTGTGTGTGTGTGTGTGTGTGTGTGTGTGTATATATGTATATATATATGTGTGTGTGTGTATATACTGTATATATATATATATATATATATATATATATATATATATATATATATATATATTCTATATGTATATATATTTTAGTTCCGATTTTCAAGAACAAGGGTGACGTGCAATGCTGCAGCAACTACAGAGGTATAAAGCTGATCAGCCATGCAATGAAGATATGGGAAAGAGTGGTAGAAGCTAGGCTGAGAAGAGAAGATCTGCGAGGAGCAATTTGGTTTCATGCCAGGGAGAAGTACTATAGACGCCATATTTGCTTTGAGAATGGTGATGGAGAAGTACAGAGAAGGCCAGATGGAGTTGCATTATCTGTTTATAGACTTGGAGAAGGCTTATGATAGGATACCAAGAGAGGAACTGTGGTACTGTATGAGAAAGTCAGGAGTGGCTGAGAAGTACGTGAAGGTGGTGAAGGACATGTACGACGATAGTGTAACAGCAGTGAGATGTGCAATAGGAATGACTGAGGGTTTCAAGGTGGAGGTGGGATTGCATCAAGAATCGACTTTGAGTCCCTTCTTGTTTGCAGTGGTGATGGACAGATTGACAGATGAAATTAGACAGGAGCATCCGTGGACAATGATGTTTGCGGACGATATTGTGATATGTAGTGAGAGCCGGGAGGAAGCTGAGGCAGAGCTTGAGAGATGGTGATATGCACTGGAGAGAAGGGAATTGAAAGTAAGCAGAAGCAAGACGCAGTGTGTAAATGAGAGAGATGACAGGGGAACCGTTAGACTGCAAGGTGTAGAGGTGACAAAGGTAGATGAATTCTAATACATGGGGTCAATTGTACAAAGTAACGGAGAGTGTAGTAGAGAGGTAAAAAAGAGAGTGCAGGCGGGATGGAGTGGGTGTAGAAAGGTGACAGGAGTGATCTGTGACAGAAGGGTCTCTGCAGAAATTAAAGGGAAAGTTTATAAGACTGTAGTAAGGCCAACAATGTTGTACGGAATGGAGACAGTACCACTGACAAAAAGACAGGAGGCACAGTTGGAGGTAGCAGAATTGAAAATGTTGCGTTTTTCACTAGGAGTGACGAGGTTTGGACAAAATTAGAAATTAACATATTAGAGGGACTGCACACGTAAGTCAGTTTGGGGACAAAGCTACAGAGGCGAGACTGAGATGGTTTGGACATGTTCGGAGGAGGGATGAGGAGTATGTCGGGAGGAGGATGCTGGAAATGGAGTTACCAGGCAGGAGAAAGAGAGGAAGGCCAAAGAGAAGGTTTATGGATGTAGTGAAGGAGGACATGCGGGTGGTAGGTGTAAGAGAAGAAGATGCAGAAGACAGAGTAAGATGGAGACGGGTGATCCGCTGTGGTGACCCCTAAGGGAAGAGCCGAAAGGAGAATATATATATATATATATATATATATATATATATATATATATATATATATATATATATATATATATATGTATATAATGTATATATACGAGTATATGTATATATATATGTATATATATATATATATATATATATATATATATATATATATATATATAGATAGACAGATAGATAGATAGATATAGATAAATATATATATATATATATATATATATATATATATATATATATAGATAGATAGATAGATAGATAGATAGATAGATATAGATAGATAGATATTATATATATATATATATATATATATATATATATCTAGATAGATAGATAGATAGATAGATATGTAGATATATATATATATATAAATATATATATATATACTGTATATATATATATATATATATATATATATATATATATATATATTTCTCTCTCTCTCTATAGTGTATATAAGAGCCACATTGTGTGTCCTTCAGTCACTCCCAAACTATGGGTTGGAGACTCCCAGACCTATATATACTCGTATTCTGAATCAGGTTGGCTCAAGGATGGTTTAAGGGGGTTTAAAATTCAGATCTGGGTCATTCAAGGTCACTGGTAGAGTGTTCGTCTTTTTGGCCCGGGGAACACCGGGTGTCCTTGGAGCCCAATTTTTGGCATGGAGACTCACCTGACCTCCAGCTCGGACACAGGCTATATGAGGTTGACTTCAGAGGTCATTTGAGGTCACCAGTCTGAGGTCGTTTGAGGTCATCGGTAATACACACTCAAGTGACTGGACCCAGCAGCCCAATTTTTTGAATGGAGACTCACAGTCTGTGTGAGGTTGACCTCCGAAGTCATTCGAGGTCACCAGTCGGAGATCATTTGAGGTCACCGGTAATAGTAAACAAGTGCTCACAAATATTGAACGTTAGTCTGCGAAAACTGAAATAGAAAATCCCTGGACTTTTTATAATCCCTCTTCAAAAGCATAAAAGGGTACATGTTCTTTTTGGCCTTGAAAGAAAGACTGAACTAGAACAAATAGGATTTTGCGAGGAAGGAACCAAAGGCCGCGAGCCCGCAATTATTGTTCCTTTCAAGAGAAAAACAAAATACAAGTGAGAGCCAAATTCAAGATCCGATCATTTCGAGATGCCTGGACACACTGCTTTTGAAAGACTAGAGATCATAGGAAGCAGGAAATACAGACAGAGGGAGACAGTTCCAGGGTTGACCTGTTGCATAAATGAAGGACTGGGAGTAACGGTTAACTCTTGCGTTAGAGAGTTGGACAGAAAAGAGATGAGAGTTGCTGCTAGATGGGTGCTAGCGCCCGTTGTAGAGGTGGAGAAATGCATGCAGACAGTTCAGAGGAGCAGTGACCATTGAAGTAACGATAGAAAAGAGATAAAGATGCAACAGTGCGATGAAGAGGCAGAGGTTGAAGGGAGTCAGTAAGAGGAGGAGAGTTAATGAAATGAAAAGCCTTTGACTCCACCCTATTGAGAAGAGCTGTATGTGGGGAGGCTCCCTACACATGAGAGTTGTACTCTAAACAGGGGCAAAAAAAAACCCTGTACAGAGTCAACAATTGTGCAGGGGTAAAGAAGGAACGGAGTCTACTTAGCACACCTAATCTCTTGGAAGCAGATTTTACAAGAGATTAATATAATCTTTCCAAAATATGTCCCGAGTAAATGAAACCCCAAGCATGTTCAACGATGATGCAAGATTAAGCTTAATATTATTAAACATTAGCGGGTATACCTGTAGAAGATTTTTTCGGGGTGATAGGTGTAAGAACTGTCTTTGATGCATTAAAAACAACCAGATTATTTTTACCCCAGTCAGAGATACGAGCCAAGTCAGACTTTAGGTGTGCCATAGCCTCATCCCTTGTTTGTTGAAGTAACTGCTGAGATGGGCGTTGCGGGAACCGAATGGAAAGGTGAAGGCTGAAGTCATCAGCATATGAGTGGATAGGGTTAGATGCACAGCTTAGAAGGTTATTGATGAATAAAAGGAAGAGAGTTGGTGATAGGACAGAGCCCTGAAGAACACCATTGTTGATAGATCTAGGAGAAGAACAACGGCCGTTTACAACATCAGCTATAGAACGACCAGAAAGGAAGCTAGAGATGAAGGCACAGATAGAAGGATAGGAACAGTAAGAGGGCAGTTTGGAAATTAAAGATTTATGCCAGACTCGATCGAAAGCCTTTGAGATGTCAAGTGCAATGGCAAAGCTTTCGCCAAAGTCCCAAAAGGAGGATGACCAGGAGTCTGAAAGGTAGGTGAGAAGATCGCCAGTGGAGCGTCCCTAACGGAACCCATACTGACGATCAGAAAGAAGGTTGAGATAGGAAATATGCTTTAAAAATTTCTTATTAAGAATTGATTCGAAAACTTTTGAGATACTGGATGTTAAAGCAATTGGACGGTAGTTAGAGGTTTGGGAATGGTCACCCTTCTTTGAGACTGGCTGAATGAGAGCAAACTTCCAGCAAGAAGGATAGGTACAAGTTGATAGACAAAGGCGAAAGAATTTGCCTAGGCTGGGTGTAAACACAGAAGCACAGTTCTTGAGGACAACAGCAGGGACTCCGTCAGGCCCATATGCTTTATTAGTACTGAGGCCTGTGATGGCAGAAAATATATCAGATGAAGAAATTTTAATGTCAGCCATGAGGAAGTCAGAGGGGGGAGGTGATGGAGGAACAGCACCGAAATCATCTAAGGTGGAATTGGAGGAGAAAGTCTGTGCGAAGAGATCTGCTTTATCAGTAGAAGAAATAGCTACAGAGCCATCTTGCATCTCTTGCAGTTATAGTTTTACGTATGTAAATATTATGTACCACCGTTCATATTACGAAAACTGTGCGCACTGATATGTCTTTAGCATGTGGTATAGATACAGAGACACACACCACACTCCTGGCATGGTATAATAGGCCCGCGGAATAGGAGTACGTTCTGGAATGTCGACCGCCTTTTCCTTAATGGACGTTCCTAAACGTCAACCACCTTTTTGGGGTAGAAACCAAATGGTGAAACAGCAAATAATATGGAAGATTTTATCAAAGTAGTGGGACAAGTCTTTGGCAATCTATGTAACACTGACGACAGACCATGCTTCGAAGGAAACCTATTGGATATGCATATTCCAGCTAAAACTATAAAAGAGACAAATAAAGCTCTGCAAAGTGTTAAAAGAGGTAGACCATCAGGAGAAAACTGTATCGCTGTAGACTTAATATAAAATGCAGAAATGATTTCCATGGTACTATCAAACCATCAAAACTCATCTCGGAATGTCTTGGAGAAGGACAAGTCTCAACTGCCTGAAAAAATACAGTAATAATTTTAATACATAAGAATGGAGACTTGAAAGGTCTTAAAAGCTAATGACCAATTAGTTCTTGTCAGTTACAGTATGTAAAAATTTTTCACAAAGATCATCACCGACAGAATTACAGATGTGCTAGATTCTAACCAGATCAGGTAACCAACAGACTTTCAAAGTGGATTCTCAACCATCGACCACATACATAAATATAATAAATACAAATAACTGAGAAAACAAACGAGTACAGAAAACCGTTGTATATGGCATTCATTGATTGTGAAAAGCCTTCGACTCAGTAGAACTATCAGTGGTACTGAGTGTAATTCGTAGACAGGGTGTAGATGAGATTTACCGTAGGATATGGACAGACACACAGAGACGGAACAGCGATCATTAAGCACCCACTTAAAATGGTGTTAGACAGGGAAATACTCTCTCATCGAAAATGTTTATTCCATGTTTAGAAGAAATGTTTAGAAAGCTTAACTGGAACAAGAATGGAATTAAATAGGAGTTGAGGATCTGAGTAACCTTAGGTTCACAGATGACATCGTTCTATTTAGTGAATTAGGTGGACAACTGCAATGGTTGATAGAAGACTTTAACAGAGGAAACCTTTGCGTAGGAGTGAAGAATCAAGAAAAAGAGAAAATTTGTGTTTGATAATCAGGCTGAAATTGAGGAATTAAAAATCATGAATGAAATTTTAGAATTAGCTGATGAATTTGTATCCGAAGGGCAGCTTGTAATGATGAACCCGTCATTTGAGCTTGAAATAAGTAGCCGTATAAAACTAAGTTGGAGCGTGTTTGTTGGACAACGGTGCATATAAAAGCGCACTTTACCACTGTGTTGAAAGCAAAAAGTTTTTCGTCAGTGCGATCTCCCTGCGGCTCAGAGACATGGAAAATGACCGAACCACTATAATAGGAAGAAAGTTAACAAATGCACAGGGAGGTATGGAAAGATCGATGTAAGAAATCATTTAAAGAGTTAGAAAGAATCAGCTGGGATTAGGAAACGGACTGGAGTTGAAGGCTTAATAAAATTAACAAAAAGAAGAAAATGGCAGTGGGTGGGCCATATTTGTAGAAGACACAACAACAGATGGACAAGGAAAGCAACAGACTGGATGATATATACCCGATTCCAAAAAAAAAAAAAAAAAAGCACGTTCAGCAACCAGGTGATGTGATGAGCAAAAAAAAGAAAGACATCAGCAAATACAGGGTCCCAGACAAAAGACAAATAGCAAGCTATGAAGACAGGAAATTCGTTAGAGATCTAAAGGTTCTGAAATGGAAAAAAAATAGCACAAGATCGCGATAAGTGGAAGCGATTGGGAATGTTACTGGATGATTACATATATATATATATATATATATATATATTTCCCTTCATCTCTCACTTTCTCACGGTTGGCGGAGTGATGTGTCCGTCGTCTTACCTCTCTGGGTCAGAAGGAAACTAACTTTTTTTATGTGGTTCATTGGACCCTAAGGCTGTTGTTGTTAGCTGGGAAGAATGACTTGGTGATTCTCAAGGGTGTTGTGGGAAGAGGTGAGAGAGAGAGAGAGAGAGAGAGAGAGAGAGAGAGAGAGAGAGAGAGAGAGAGAGAGAGAGAGAGAGATGGAAAACCGACAGGGTCAGTCCATTTGATGGATTATTGACTTTGAGAGGTGTGCGGTGAATTACATTCCGTAGGTGAGGCTAATGTTTTGATGGACTTAATTAACCTTTTCCCTGCGTTGCTGACGTTCTGTTATAATCAATTGACCACAGACGGTTTTGTGCTTAAGAAAAACTTCGAACTGCTTAAGGATTCGTTGCAGTTAATCTGACCCCTTCAATTTGCTAGTTCTATTTTCTATTCACAACTACGAAAATTTCATGGATATACCATTAGTATTTTTTAAAATACCTCACAGGATTGAAGAGATTATGGTAAATTACGCACACACACACACACACACACACACACACACACACACACACACACACACACACACACACACACACACACACACCTTTGGTAAAGGTGGATAAAGAAAAAGAAAGCAATCATTTGTAAGAGCGATTGGCTTGGTATTTTTAGAGCGAAAACAGAAGATAAAAATGGATGAGCAAAAGAGGGAAAAGAAAAGAAGGAATAGCACAATGGATGAAGTTAAACTGGAGGGAACTGGTGATCAGTTATGAAAATAATGAATGAACGAAAGATGAGGTTATTTTTTTGCACGGGTCAATAGGAGAGAATGTGAATGTTAATTCCTATCTTCATCTCAGACAATTATAGAACGTAACTGAACATAACTTGTTTCGTTTTTGAAAGAAACTTAAATCAATACCTATAGGCTACACAAGGATGATCCAGGCAGATAACTAGTAATTGTTAAGTTTCATTTTTCCCCTAAACAAGGTGGGTTGAACGTGAGTGAGTTCTGAAATAACATATCAGGAAAAATGAGTCTCCTCTCAGAACTGAGACCAATGAGTTGTGCTGTAAACACTGTCTTGCAGGTGCTAATACGAGCACCACGGACATAAAATCTGCTCTTTAAGGAGGTGGGGTGGAAGGGTCGAGGGATTATCCGTCTGGAAATTTTTTCCTTAAATGGCGATTTCTTATACAATTTCGAGTGCTACAATGGAGACCTCCATTTTTTTCTGCAAGGTACACTTTTCCTAAAGGCAAGGAAACAATGAATCAATACCCCTTCATGTTCTGAACATATTTTAATACATTTTTGTTCAAGTTACCGTTACGCTGGCTCGATTGATATTCATGCACAACTGATGATGCCAAGCTGAACTGCCAAGGCTCACAAAATTACTGGTCGAATAACAGATTATCACACTTTATTTCAATGTGCAAATGTACACATTTTGTGCTCATTTCATGACATTTGTAAGTAGGCTTGAGGAAACTTCAGATCAACTGCGTTATCATTGATGACTTTTTCACGCCAATAACTTACCAATAAAAAAACAGCACGCATAATGTCGACAGGAATTAAAAAATAAAGGACGATATAGCATCACCGATTCAAGTCAGCGAACAAAATCGCGCATAAACATGAATTGTGATAAAGAGGTGAAGCTGGTGAAGACGCATTAAATTCGTATAAAGAAGCCAGGTAATCTACATGAAATCATGAAATAAAATAATTTGCGTCCGCATGACGCAGTGGATTTTCTGTAAGCGCGGTATTACTTGCCATGTAGAGATGGCCTAGGTTCACATGACATCACACACACGCGCGGACATATCAACCTGTTAACGTCAAGCCGTTGCTTGGCGATACCTAGTAACTTGCCGTGGCAAAGCTTAGAATTCTGTGAATTGACTTCGTCCCTTGTAACGGTGATCATGATTGGCTGCTGTATTTTATGGTGCAGTTATTAGTGAAAAAGGAATAATCGTCGATAAATATCTTTACATATTTATGTTAAATAATTACTTGTAATATTGTTCCTCAAAAGCGTTTTTAACTAAAGGTGTGACAGAATTTTATTAGAAAGAAAACATACCAGATTTGGCTGTATCTTACTCTCAGTCTCACCACACGATATCGTAAGGCTATCATGAATATAAACTTTGATCACTGGAATTCAAGATGTCTTAATGAAAATGTCCTTCACATTATGTCTACTAATACATTCTTATTGTTAAAGCAACGGCTTCCATAATATGATGAAAGTAATTAACTGAAATTAAACAGTCACAACAGTTTACCATCCCGCTTTGCCACCTTCACCACAGCAAGTCGGAGGCCATGTCGAGTGACGGTGACAACTGTTCCTTCCCATATCTCCTAGAATACAGTAGGCTACACTTCTATATTAACACTATATTTATTAGTTAGCGACCTCCTTATGTCTCCCATAATACAGAGAATGTTCCTGTGAGGTGTAAGGCTAGCTGATCAAACCCTGCTTGAGCTCTCTATAAAAGTGATATATCTCCATGCAATATTACCATTATAACCTGTGGCGGGGGGGACACAATCTGGCCGCACTATGGGATGGTACTACTGCTCTGCGGCCAGGTTGTGTTAGGAAGAATACTGCCACCGTATTCCCTGCGTGTCGTAAAAGGCGACTAAAAGGGGCGGGGTGAGGGGACTAGGGACCCCCTCCTCTGTTTTTTAGTTCCTAAAAAGAGACAGGCCAGAGAAAGGGATGGGGGATGGAGTTATCCCCATACCCTGAAGATTGGGTCTATGAATGTGCGTGGATGTAGTACGATTGAGGCTAAAAGGGAGGAGATTGGGAGAATGTTTGTGAGAAGAAAGTTGGATGTGTTAGCTTTGAGTGAAACGAAGATGAAAGGGAACGGTGAGTCTATGTTTGGAAGTGTGAATGGAAGATTGTCAGGTATTTGATAGAGGAAGGGCAAGAGAAGGTGTGGCCTTGTTAGTGAGTCCGGAAGTACAGCAGTGTGTGATTGAATGGAAGGAGGTGTCATCGAGACTGATGTGGGTGAAAGCGAAATTTGAACGTGAGTTGTGGGTGTTTGTGAGTGCATATGGGCCTGGTAGTGAAAGGGATGAAGAAGAGAGGGAGTCTTTCGGGAATGATGTTGATGAGTGTCTGCAGAGTTTTGGAGCGAATGTGAATGTGGTAATGATGGGAGATCTGAATGCTAGAGTGGGAAATGTAGCAGTTGAAGGTGTAGTTGGTATGCATGGTGTGCCTGGAAGAAATGAAAATGGGGAGCGAATGATAACGATGTGTGTTGAGCGAGAGATGGTGATTGGAAATACGCTGTTTGAGAAGAAAGATATTTATAAGTATACATGGGTGAGACAGGAGAGTGGAAGGGTTGTTGATAGAGCTTTGATGGACTATGTGGTTGTGTCTAGGAATATAATAGGAAGATTGTTGGATGTGAGAGTTCTGAGAGGGGAGGGTGGAGGTATGTCTGACCACTACCTGGTGGATGGAAAGTTAAGAGTAGGTAAGAGATGGGTGAGAGCTAGGAGGATTAGGTGTGGCAGGGAGGTTTTGAAAGTGAGTGAGTTGGATAAAAGAGAGAAAAAGATAGAGTATCAGGAGAAATTGAAAGATGAGTGGAACGCAGTGAAAGATCGGGAAAATGGCAGTGTGGAGGAGGAATGGCAGTTATTTAAGAGTGCTGTGGTGGGGCATGCAGAAGAAGTGTGTGGTGTGAGACGTGTGGGTGGTGGTGTAAGAAAAGGAAGTGAATGGTGGTGCGAGGAAGTAAGTAAGGCTGTGGCTGAGAAGAGACGTGCATATGAAGTGTGGTTGCAGAGGAAGGATGAGATGTCATATGAGAGGTATAAGGAAAAGAGGAATAGGGCGAGAAGGGCTGTGCGTGATGATAAGTGGCAGCAGATGAGAGGTGGGGTAGGCGGCTGACAGAGAATTTTCAACAGAATAAGAAAATGTTTTGGAAGGAGGTGAAAAGGGTGCGAAAGGGAGAGTCTGGGAAGGAAGAACGAGTAAAAGCAGAGGATGGAAGGATGTTAAATGAGATGGATGCAGTAAGGAAGAGATGGGCAGAGTATTTTGAAAGATTGTTAAATGTAGAGGAGGAAAGGGTGGCTGAGATTGTGGCAGATGGAAAGGTGCAAGGAATAAATGTGTTGGGAGAGTTGAAAGATTCTTTGATCACGAAGGAGGAAGTGGAGAAGGCAGTAAAGGAGATGAAAATAGGGAAAGCTGCAGGTATGGACGGGTGTGCTGTGGAATGCCTGAAGGGTGGTGGAGTGACTATTGTTGACTGGTTAGTAAGATTGTTGAATGTGTGCTTTGTGAAAGGTCTGGTGCCAGTTGACTGGGCAAGTGCTTGTGTGGTCCCGTTGTATAAAGGCAAGGGTGATAAGTATGAATGTACTAGCTTTAGGGGTATAAGTCTGTTGAGTGTTGTAGGTAAGGTGTATGGTAGAGTGTTAATTATGAGAGTTAGAGAGGGTACAGAGGGAGTGATTGGTGATGAGCAGTGTGGCTTTAGGAGAGAGAGGGGATGTGTGGATCAGGTGTTTGCGGTGAGACAAGTGTGTGAAAAGTATTTAGCGAAAGGCAAGGATGTGTTTTGGGCATTTATGGATTTAGAGAAAGCGTATGATAGAATTGATAGGGAGGCTTTGTGGACTGTTTTAAGACTGTATGGACTTGATGGTAGGTTACTAAAAGGGGTGAAAACTTTTTATGTAAATAGTACAGCGTGTGTAAGAGTGGGAAATGCTGTGAGTGATTGGTTTCCTGTGAGAGTGGGGCTGCGACAGGGATGTGTGATGTCGCCTTGGTTGTTTAATATTTACATGGATTGTGTTGTAAGGGAGGTGAATGCAAGAGTTTTAGGTGCAGGTCTGAGTCTGGTGAATGTTGATGGTGGAGAGTGGAATCTGAAGCAGCTGCTGTTTGCAGATGATACTGCACTGGTGGCTGATTCAGAGGAGAGATTGAGACAGTTGGTAGAGGAGTTTGGAAGGGTGTGTGAAAGGAGGAAATTGAAAGTAAATGGGAATAAGAGTAAAGTGATGAAGTGTAAGAGGTTGGTAGATGGTAGGGGGATGAATATAGTTTTGAATGGCGAGTTGCTTGAGGAGGTAGAGTGTTTTAAATATCTAGGGTCACATGTTGCTGTGGATGGAAGAATAGATGCAGAAGTGAAGTTTAGAATAAATGAAGTAGGAAAGGTGCTGGGAGGAATGAAAAAAGTGTTTAGATGTCGTTCGCTTAGAATGGATGTAAAGAGAAGGCTGTATGAGGGTGTTGTGGTACCGACTGCGTTATATGGGGCTGAAACATGGAATATGGGCGTAGCAGAGAGGAAAAGTTTGAATGTAATGGAGATGAGGAGTCTGAGGAGTATGTGTGGAGTGACGCGTATGGATCGAGTGCGAAATGATGAAGTGCGAAGGAGAACTGGAGTTGTTCAGGAGATGGCTGGTAGAGTTGAGCAGAGGGTGTTGCGATGGTTTGGGCATATGGAGAGAATGGATAATGAGCGATTGGTGAAAAAGATAACTAGATCTGATGTGAGAGGTGTAAGGCTGAGAGGAAGACCATGAATAGGATGGATGGACAGTGTGAATACAGCGTTGGATGCGAGAGGGATGTCTGTTGAGCAAGGGAGAGTGGCTGTGCGTGACAGAAATAAATGGAGAGAAATTGTGAATGAATAAGTGATGATGCAGCCCTGAGGGGATATTCTCCCACATTTGGTCTGATCAGCTATTTCAGGTCAGGTGCGGGTAAGGGGATGAGTCTGTTATGATGTTGCAGGGGTAAACCAGCTCTGCTGTCGGGCCCTGCTGCGGATGTCACTGATTGCATTGCGCAGTTGACCCTTTTGCAGTGTGGTGGGGTGAGGATCTGTCCGTTCTCCCCTTTGGGGCTAAGATGCGAATGAATGTGTTTGAATGGATGTGTAAATGGGGAGTGTGTCGTCCTGTCTCGGCAACCTCCCTTTCCTTGGGGGAAGCAGCCTAGGTATATAGAAAGATAGATAACCTGTTTGATACACAAAAAGGAGTATTTGGTAGAAAGTAATATTAATGATTTTCCAAACGATAAAATATAAACACTAAGTCATTACTTCTACTGGCATGTGTCGGATGAAAACTATGTAAAGACAGAACTAAAGTGCTTGCTTCCTCAAACCCGCAACTCGTTACCTGAAAACTCGTCACACTAAAATAAATTCGAGATATGATTCCATGCATGTGGTCCGTGACGTCTTTAGCTACTGGTGAAGAAAGTTATCATATCCACTGATATTACTCCCATTTATATTTGTAATGCATCAGAATCATCGATAATGCCTACTTCCTAACTATTAGACATCCGGATTAACACTTCATATTTCGCGTTTTAACAGTTTGCTGTAATAAATTGTTTCCTCCTTCCCTCTGCCTACTTCTGTGTGTGTGTGTGTGTGTGTGTGTGTGTGTGTGTGTGTAGAGGGTCAGGCAATAGGGTATTCCTACCCTACCCTTCCCCACCACCTTATTATACATTTTCTTATCCTTCACCCTCGTCCCATTGTTATTAACTTCAACTGCACCTTACATTAGTGTCGCTTCATTCCCATCAAGATATAATCTTGTTAAGCCGTGATCTCATTCTTTGGCGACAACTGTTTTATCCAACACCTCTCACAGTCCTTACCCTGACATAATGTAACTGCTGTTTGTAATAGAAATCTAATTGAAAAGAAAAAATCTATTATGATGAAGCTTTCAGAAAATAACGCTGATATAAAGAAGAACTGACTGATGACGAGATGCGAAAATAGTGAGCGGGGGAAGAAAGAATAGTCGATTAACATCTCATAAGACATTATTACTTTGTGTAGACGAAGGAGAAACTTCATAGGTATATAATTTTGGTCAGTTTATCTATGTACTCTATTTCTGCCAGTTATTATGCAGAAATATTACACCTTTGGACTGGCTGTGACGCAGATGTCTTAAAACTTCTCCGCCTGTTGCCATCCTCTTTGTAATGGGGGAGGCGGTGGCTGAGTCGGTAGAGAGGCGGCTTGCAGTCATGATGGACCCAGGTTCGAATCCCGGCTGGGGCAGGGAACAGTTTAAGGATTTGAATTTCATAAAAAGCAGACTTTCCTGATCTACCAAATGACCCGCCGACATGTCGTAAAAATACCCCCGCTAATACCAATACACCAGTCCTGTATGAGACAGCCCTAGCATGTATTCAATATGGACGGTGAGTGTTAGCGCCGAAGTGGTGACATGTGGAGGTGTAGGAGGACTACTGGGCCTTGGGATAGGCTACTGCCCCCGAGATATAGGCCCTGAAGCCTTTGCCCAGAGTCGGACACACATAAAAAAAAAAAAAAAAATTAAGCTTTCAGTAAATATTCCAAACAAAATTATTGTATCGAAATTTTACTTTGGAGGTGTAATTCAAATGCCTCAAGTGATGAGAGCACATTGGCTGCTAATTCAAGACTCTAAGAAACTGCATTCTACAGTATTATTATTTTTTGAGTGTGCCTACTATCCACTCAAAATAAGTAGCGTTACCCTCAGTTGACTACACTGAATGACAAGACAAATAATTATTTTCTTGTTGCCCAGGAAACCACGTAGTGGAGTGCCTTGGGTGGCAACCAACTGATCAATATACCCTTCATGATCCAGTGAAGTAAATCACGCAAACAGCATGTGGCCAGTACGAATCTACATCCAAAAGGAGGCTAGGATTAACTACTCACCTGTTACTTTTCATAGGCGAACGATTGGTTAGTCTTCTTAACTGTCTGATCTAAGAAGCCTAGCTAGGGATACCTACGCTGGTGACAGAGCAGCAGATGGCTACATTACAGTTAGATATGTAATGACTGGCTAATGCTTGAGACGATATTTACTCCATTGAATTCGATAAAACCTGTAACGTGAAGACGAAATTGATAGCATTTGCGTGGTTGAGTCGGGAGAGCAGTTTCCCGTAGATCTGTCTCTCTGCTGTCTAGCGGTAGCAATTATGAACCAGTTTTGACGATGCCGTGTCAAACTACTCTTCTCTACCTGACAGTATTCATTCGTCGGAGTAGTCAAAACGCTCAGAGCAACCCTAAGGTCACCATTTCCAAAAATTTCTCCAGGAGCATAGGCATAACCACAGTCCACTAACACAGGTCACCCAAGAGGACAG
This sequence comes from Coenobita brevimanus, assembly GCF_032717465.1. Classification (NCBI taxonomy): domain Eukaryota; kingdom Metazoa; phylum Arthropoda; class Malacostraca; order Decapoda; family Coenobitidae; genus Coenobita; species Coenobita brevimanus. The sequence continues at coordinate 19,244,031 of NC_137039.1, read as the reverse complement.
TTAAAATAGACTCCATCGCGCATGATGTCACAGTCACCACTTATTTAAGGGTCCAACCCACGCTACATTTCCACAACATTGTGTTTATATTTGTACTTTTTATTTGTTATATGCTTTGTTTCCTACATATTCAAAGCTGAATATGATTTCAGCACCTAGTGAAAGATTTTCTTCCCGAAGATGATTTTTCTCTTCTAGTAGACTGTAGCATCCGTCGAGCAGGGCTGTACTCCCAATGTGGATAGAAAGCTGATGACAGGGAGAACTGGAGCTCCCGTATCATCAGCCCTCGGGACTAGTTCCTGACCATCCCCCTTTTGCTGAACTTTTTCAGTGTCTCAGTATCACAGAGAGTAGGCCAGCATGCTGTCCAGTACAAGTTTCTCTAACTGTGAATATCAAACAACATACACACTACACACTACACTTCCTTTTCAAAATTTTAGAGAAAAAATGGCATCTAATAACGTAGCCTCGGAGTCCTCTGGGGGGGGGGACCCTAAACGCCGCCACCATCCGCTCCTTTCCCCGTGACGACTCAATGAGCTGCCTGAAACCACTGTCTCAAATCACTTCTTCATTTCTGCAACATTTGCGGCCTTTCCTGTATCCTCCTACTTTCTCAATACTCATTTCAAAGCCAAAGGTGGCTGTTGTGTATATGTATGGAAAGACTTTTCTTGCTCTCGTGTTCACGAACCTGATTCTTCTGAATTCCCTACTCTCAGGCTTCAGCTTTCCTGTCATTTTCTGACTAAAATATATATGTACAGTTTACATATCCCCTGATTCTACTGACTATGAAAAATTCTTCGACTGTCTTACTTATACGATGGAATACATTCTATTCGTTTCTCCCTTCTCTGAAAAATCCATTCTAGGAGATTTCAATGTTCACCACCACCTTTGGCTCTACTCTCCTTTCACAGATCCACCTGGTGACCAAGACTGCATCTTTTCTATCTTTAGTTTCCTAGTGCAGGTTCTACAGCACCCTACCTGTATCCCAAACTGCATTGGAGAGAGTTCCAACATACTTAACCTCTTCCTTACAACTACCCCTTCTGCTTACACTGTTAATCTTTCCTCTCTGTTGGGCTCCTCCGATCACAACCTTATTCCCTCAACCTGTCCTATCGCTCCAGTATGGCCTGTGGACCCTCCAAAGAAAAGTCGGTTGTGGCACTTTGGAGCTGTTGATTGGGAGGCCCTCAGGCAGTACTTCTTTGATTTTCCTGGAATCATTATTGCTTCCATGGGCAGGAGCTATCTGAGTGTGCCTCGTGCATTATGGAGGTTACTCTGGGCAAGGAAGCATGCATTGCTTTCCCATGTCCTTTGACTAATGCATGAAATTCTTAGTTTAATCACGCTTGTTCTAATGCTGTCCACAACAAGGACAAAGCCTATTAAAGGTACCAGAGCCAACCCACCCCTGAATCACATCATTTTTATGTTTGTGCTCGGAATCGTGCTAAGTCTGTTCTTTACCCTGCCAAAAATAATTTCATCTGTACCGTACTAAATGCTCTCAACTCTCCAACTCGAATTCATCCCGTTCCTTCTTGCACCTTGACAAAAACCTTTGTAACAACTTTACCACATCATCCTTCCCTCTTCTTTTCTACTCTGATGGTTCTGTAGCTATTTCTTCTACTGATAAAGCAGATCTCTTTGCTCAGACTTTCTCCTCCAGTTCCACCTTAGACGATTCCAGTACTGTTCCTCCATCATTTCCGTCTCTGACTTCCTCATGGCTGACATTAAAATTTCTTCAGCTGATGTATTTTCTGCCATCACTGGCCTCAGCACTAACAAGGTATATGGGCCTGATAGGGTTCCTCCTGTTGTTCTCGAGAAGTGTGCTTCTTTGCTTACACCCTGCCTAGGTAAATTCTGTCACCTTTGTCTATAAACTTGTATCTTTCCTTCTTGCTGGAAGTTTGCTCTCATTCAGCCAGTCCCAAAGAAGGGTGACCATTCCCAGCCCTCTAACTATCGCCTAATTGCTTCAGCATCCTGTGCCTCAAAAGTTTTCGAGTCCATTCTTAACAGAAAAATTTTAAAGAATCTTAACTATCACAACCATCTTTGTGATCGTCAGTATGGGTTCCGTCAGGGACACTCCACTTGCAATCTTCTCACCTAACTTTCAGAGTCCTGGTCATCCTCCTTTCCGGACTTTGCCATTGCACTTGATATCTCCTTTCGGGACTTAAGCAAAAGCTTTGCCATTGCACTTGACATCTCAAAGGCTTTCAATCGAGTCTGGTGTAAGCCTTTAATGTCAAAACTGCTCTCTTACAGTATCTATCTTTCTATCTGTGACATCATCTATAGCTTTCTTGATGGTCGTTCTATAGCTGCTGTTATAGACGGTCACCGTTCTTCTAGCTCTATCAACAGTGGTGCTTCTCAGGTTTCTGTCCTATCACCAGCTCTCTTCCTTTTATTCATCAATGACCTTCTAATCTGTATATCTAACTCTATCCACTCATATGCTGATGATTCCACCCTTCACCTTTCCATTAGGTTCCCACAACGTCCTTCTCAGCAGTTACTTCAACAAACAAGGGATGAGGCTATGGCACACCTAATGTCTGAGTTGGCTTATATCTCTGACTGGGGTAAAAATAATCTTGTTTTTAATGCATCAGAGACTCAGTTCTTACCCTGTCAACCTGACAAAATCTTCCACAGGAGTACCTACCAATGTTTAATAATATCCAGCTCAATCCTGAATCATCCTTGCACATGCTTGAGGTTTCATTCTCTCGGAGCTTATCTTGGAAAGATCGTATTACATCTCTTGTAAAATCTGTTTCCAAAAGATTAGGTGTGCTAAGCTGTCTCCGTACCTTCTTTACTGCTACACAGTGGTTGACTTTATATACGGGTTTTATTCGCCCCTGTGTAGAGTACAACTCTCGTGTGTGAAGCTCTCCAGGATGGAGTCAAAGGCTTTTCGTCTCATTAATTCTCCTCCTCTTACTTGCTCCGTTCAGCCTCTGTCTCTTCGCCGCACTGTTGCCTCATTATCTCTTTTTCTATCTCTACTTCTATGGTCACTGCTCCTCTGAACTGTCTGCTTGAATCCCTCCACCTCTACGACAGGAGCGTAGCACCCATCTAGCGACAAACTCTCATCCTTTTTCTGTCCAAGTCTCTGATGCAAGAATTAACCATTACTCCCGGTCCTTCATTTATGCAACAGGTCAACTCTGGAACTGTCTCCCTCTATCTGTACTTCCTACTTCCTATGATCTACAGTCTTTCAAACGCAGTGTGTCCAGGCATCTCGAAATGAACGGATCTTGAATTTGGCTCTCTTTTGTATTATTTTTGTTTTTTTTCCTTGGAAGGAAAGGTTTGTGGGCTCTTAGCCTTTGGTTCCTTCTTTCTTGAATATAAAAGTCTCTTTACTGTCTCCTTTAGTTATTCCTGTATATTATGAAAGGCTACCACTAGTCCACCAGGCTTCGCTGCAAGTGTACCCTCCATTAACTTCTGCTTTATTGGTTCCCTTCAGCTCTATTTATTTTCCAAACGCATTCGTCTGTTTCGGTACCAAAGCTGTTTAACATTTCAGATAATATTTTCTTCAGTCCTCGTTTCTCTGTTCTTTCAGTTTTCCTATTCATCTCCTCTGAAACAATGACAAATGTAACATTACACCGTTCACTCAACCTTTCCATAAAATTAAAATGATCTCTTCAGTGTACATGACTTTATATCAATCACATAATGCCGTAGCACACAAATAATGATACAACCTCCTGCACACACATTGCTCCACCTTCACAAATAGTTCTGTGCTCCCGCAAATAATGCCATACCCTTATGCATAATGCTGTATAACCCACCACATCCCAGCAGATTTTTCACCAATGACCTCCCCGAATCCCGGCAAATTTTCGATTTTTTTTTTCTTTTTGCTTAAACCTCCACCTTTATGAGAAACATTGAAAATTCCGAGAGAAAGTGTTTACCTGAGCTTAGAAATGCCTGATACAGGTGACCTTCCCCTCACCTGGTACAGTCTGCTATCGAGCCCAGCTCCAGAGGAGACGTTTTCTATGGGAGGGATAACTATTCCAAACCACTCAGAATAGGTATATATTTATTCATTTGGTACGAATTTGTATGTAGTACAAGAGTATATTGGTTTTCACACAGTAATATAGGCAATATAAGCAGTTTCACTCACCAAACACATCAACATACCGCACCTTCCTTGGTGATGTTAACTGCTCATCACTTCTGCACGTTTCTTCCTCTAACGCCACGTAAACTTTGTCCTCCACATTGTCATCAATTGGGGAATCACTATCGCCTTGAATTTCGTACAGTGGCGCGACATGTCTTTACTGGCCAGGTCACTGGTAAACAGGTGAGTTGCCGAGACGGTGGCGTGCGGGGGGTGGGGGGAGATCATGCCGGGTAAGGCATTGTCCCCGCCTGGCCTCGGGTACAGGAAGGTGTCCTGCGTATACATACCAAAAATCATGAGCGAAATTTGAAAAATGTGCAAATGACTGACCTTGCAATTGCAGCACATTTGTAAACATCCCGGAGTCACAGTGATAAAACGTTCGGATGCATATGTACGTCAGCGGGATGGTGTGGGATAGTCACAAATAATGCTGTAACCTCATACACACAGCTCTGACTCACTACATATTGCTCTACCCTCACACACACACACACACACACACACACACACACACACACACACACACACATACACACACACACACACGCACACACACACACACACACACACACACACACACACACACACACACATGTCTATTGCTGAACATGCTTGGGGTTTCATTTACATGGGACTTATCTTGGAAAGATCATATTGCATTTCTTGTAAAATCTGCTTCCAAGAGATTGGGTGTGCTAAGCTGACTCTGTGCCTTCTTTACTCCTGCACGGTTGTTGACTTTATACAGGGGTTTTATTCGCCCCTGTTTAGAGTACAACTCTCATGTGTGGGGAGGCTCCCCACATACAGCTCTTCTCAATAGGGTGGAGTCAAAGGCTATTCGTCTCATCAACTCTCCTCCTCTTACTGGCTCCCTTCAACCTTTGTCTCTTTGTTGCACTGTTGCATCTTTATCTCTTTTCTATCGCTTCTTCAATGGTCACTGCTCCTCTGAACTGTCTGCATGCATTTCTCCACCTCTACGACGGGCGCTAGCACCCATCTAGCAGCAAACTCTCTTCCTTTTTCTGTCCAACTCTCTAATGCAAGAGTTAACCGTTTCTCCCAGTCCGTTATATATGCAACAAGTCAACTCTGGAACTGTCTCCCTCTGTCTGTATTTCCTACTTCCTATGATCTCCCATCTTTCAAACGCAGTGTGTCCAGGCATCTCGAAATGAATGGATCTTGAATTTGGCTCTTTTTTGTATTGTTTTTGTTTCTTTCTTGGAAGGAACGTTAATGCGGGCTCAGCCTTTGGTTCCTTCTTTCTCTCATAAGAAAAAAAATAAATAATGCCATACCCACGTACATAATGATGTAGCTTCACAGATAATGCTGCTGACTCACACACACACAAATCTCCCCCACTACATATTGCTCTTCACACACACACACACACACACACACACACACACACACACACACACACACACACACACACACACACACACACCGCTCGCTGGTGCAGTGGTAACGTTCCCGCTTGCCAACTGGTGGCCTGGAGTTCGTGCCTTGCTCAGGTTGCGAAAAGTTTCACTGACGAAGTGGGTGGCTACTGTACCCCTTGAGCAATGGGACGGGTGTGTGCGTGTGTGAAGGTCACAGCCTTGCCCTTAGATCGGACTATATGAGCTCTCAGCTCCCTTCCGTGAGGGTAAAAGCTGACCATCATGACCATCAAGTGATCCTGACCGACCCGGTGAATTACACACACACACACACACACACACACACCTATTGTTGTTTATCTATCCATATGCCTAGGCTGCTTCTCCCAAAGAAAGGAAGGTAGCTGAGACCAGATGCCACACTCCCAACTTACTCATCCAAACACACACATTTATTCGTATCTTAGCCCCAAGGGGAGAAGGGACAGGTCCTCACTGCACCACACCACACGAGGGTCAACCACGCAGTCCAATCAGCGACATCTGCAGCTCAACCCGGCAGCAGAGCTGGTTTGCCCTGCCACATTTTAATGGACTCATCCGCTTAGCTATCCCTGACCTGATCAGACCAAATGCGGCAGAATACCCTCTCTGGGCTGTGTCACCATTTCTGCATTTACAATTTCTCTCCAGTCATCCCTATCACGTGCAGCCTCTCTTCCATGCTCAACAGACATCCCTCTCTCATCTAATGCTCTCTTCACACTGTTCATCCATCCTATTCGTGGTCTTCCTCTCAGCCTTACACCTCTCACATCCAATCCAGTTATCTTTTTCACCAATCATTCTTCATCCATTCTCTCCAATTATGCCCAAACCATCGCAACACTGTCTGCTCAACTCGATCAGCCATTTCCCGCGTAACTCCAGCTCTCCTTCGCACTTCATCATTTTTCACTCGATCAATACGCGTCACTCCACACATACTCCTCAGACACCTCATCTCCATTACATTCAAACTTTTCCTCTCTGCTACACCCATATTCCACGTTTCAGCCTCATATAACGCAGTCGGTACCACAACGCCCTCATACAACCTTCTCTGTACATTCATTCTAAGCTAACGACGTCTAAACACTTTTTTCATTCCTCTCAGCACCTTTTGTACTTCATTCATTCTAAACTTCACTTCTACATCTCTTCTTCCATCCTCAGTTGTACCTTTACGAATAATGTCATACCTGCACACATAATGCTGTTCCTTCACAAATAATGCTGCACTCTCACACGCACACAGCTCTGCCCCATTCCTTATTGCTGTACCCTTACATACACACACATCTCTTCGATCATGGACATGCAAAATCATTATATACGGAAGACTAGTTGAACGCCAGTGAATTTAACTATCTGACAAAAAGGGAAATGGGACAACTTCCTTCTTCAGTCCTGGTTGGTTTCACCGTCTACCAGTACGAAGTAATTGATATTATTTTCGTGTCCTCTTTGAAGTAATTTTCAGCGAAATGTACACAGCATATGAGTACTTTGTCTGGATTCATTTCTTCTGCACAATGACATGCATTTATCGACTTCTTTCTGTATGTTTATATTTTTCCATGGAAAATAAAAATACTGAATTTTAGTGGTAGGTGGGGATGGACATCATCCACCCATTTAGTGTAATTTTTTTTTTTTTTAGGGTAGCTCTACACTGAGTGGCAAGCTAAATGATTTCCTGTAAACCAGGAAAGCATTTACAATGCTGGATGGTAACCTTATAACTAACCAACCCGTGTTCCCTACGTGGCAACAAGTGGGTTGGTGGAGGGTTTGTGCCACTCCCCGGAAAACAGTTAACTAAAAATACGAGAAAGAGGCCTCGGACCAGGACTGAGCAAAAGGTGACGACAAAGAACAGAACAAAGGACATGGTACAGACTGCGACGTGAAATGTAAGCGGTGCAAATGATGAGGTGAAAGAGAGAGTGATTGTTCAGGTGCTTGAGGGTGCGAAAGGGGATGTATGTGGAGTAACTGAAACTAAATGGTGTGGTGAGAATGTGAGAGAATGGGAGTATGGATGGGGTATATGCAAGGGAGTAGGTGAGAATATGAGGGCAAAAGAAGGAGTGTGTGTTGTTGTGAGTAACAGATGGAAGGAGAATATAAGAGTATGGATCAGTTGGCTCGAGGATTGTGTGAGTAAGTTTGAAAGTTGGACTACAAATGTGGGTCATTGTGTGCATGTATGTGCCAACACAAGATCGTGCTAGCAGAACGAGAGAAGGGTTCAGGACAAGTTTGGAAGCATGCCTGGAAAAGTTTGAAAGGGATGAGAGTGTTTTTGATTGGCGATATGAATGGTAAAGTAGGGAATACGAAAGTGAATGGAGTAGTTGGTGAGTGGGAAGTGCCTGCTGAGATAAAGAATGGCAGTGCCTTAGTTGACATTTGTGCCAGGAGGGGGTTTGTGATAGTCAATATCCTCTTCAGGCACAAAATGATACATAGGTGTACGTGGCGAGTGATGAGAAGGGTGGGTGGTGAATGAACTGAAGGCAAGGATTGATTATGTGTGTGTGGATGAAAGGATGAGAAGGTGTGTAATGGATGCAAGAGCATATAGAGGTTGGGGGAGTGGACTTTCTGACCACCACTTGGTGGTGGTCAGAATCGAGGTCCAAGTAAAATGGAGAAATAGAAGATGGGAAGGACAAGAGGAAGTAGTATATGAAAGGAGGGTGGAAAGGTTACAAGAGGATGACAAAAAGGCAGATTATAAGAGTGAAGTGGAGGAGCAATTGGGTATATATGGATTGGAGCAGATGGGGGACGTGGAGGGTGTGTGCAAGATATTCTCAGAAGAAATTTCTGCAGCATGTGAGGTGGTGTGTGGGGAGATGAGAAGACGAAAAGGGGTGCAAGGAACAGCATGGTGGAATGAAGAGGTGAAACAGGTTGTAGCACAAAAGAAAGTATATAGTGAGTGGATGAGAAACAGGAGCTTGGAAGAAATTGAGAGACGGAAGAGACAGTTATATGTAGAGAGGAAGAGAGAGGTGAAAAGCTTGGTAAGAGAGAATAAGAAGAGAGTGGATGAGGAATTTGGAAGGAATTTGAGCGTAAAGTGGAGGGAATGTAAGAATATGTTCTGGAAAGAGGTAAAGAGAGTTAGACAGGGTTGCAAAGAAGTTAGTTGAGGAGTGAAAGATAAAAATGGTAGATTACAAGTGGAGAAGGGAGAAAAAGTAAACAGATGGAGAGAACACTTTAAGGACTTGTTGAACATAGAGAATGAAAGTAATGTGAGTATAAGAGGCTGGGTAATGGTTGGGAGACAGAGGGATGTGAGAAGAGAGGAAGAAATCAGTAGGATGGCAGTTGTGGAAGCAATGAAGAAAGTTAAAATTGGGAAAGCCCCAGGAATTCATGGAGTGTGTGGTGAAATGATGAAGCATGGGGTAGAGATAGTAGTAGAATGGATGTGGATGATGTGCAGATTAGCATGGGAGGAAGGTAGAGTCCCAGAGGACTAGAAATCGGGTATAATTATTCCCCTGTACAAAGGAAAAGGGGAAAAAGAAGTGTGTGGTAATCATAGGGGCATTTGTCTTCTTAGCATAATAGGAAAAGTATATGGTAGGATACTTATTGACAAATAACAGAGGAATTAGTTGGAGAAGAACAGGGAGGTTTTAGGACTGGAAGAGGTTGTATAGATCAGATATTCATTCTTAGATTTTTAGTGGAAAAGTTTCTAGAGAAGAGAAAGAAGTTGTATGCGGCCTTCATGGATTTGGAGAAAGCATATGACAGGGTGGATTGACAAGGATTGTGGCAATTATTAAGAATACATAGAGTAGATGGGAAGTTGTTGAATGCTGTGAAGAGTTTGTATGTCGGTGTTAAGGCTCTTGTGCGTATGGATAGTGAACTGAGTGAATTTTTCTTCTTGAAGGTTGAATTGACACAGGGATGTGTCATGTCTCCATGGTTGTTCAATCTGTATATGGATGGGGTTATAAAAGAGATACAAGGTAGGGCAGTGGATGTTGGAGTGGCCCTGGTGAGAGATGACAGTATTTGGAAACACCCTGTACTGTTGTTTGCAGATGATACTGTGTTGTTAAGTGAAGACGAAGGGGAACTGCAAGGCTTGGTGGATGATTTTGGGAATCTAAAGATGAATGTAGGGAAGAGTAATGTTATAGTCTTTGAGAGAAGTGTAGTCAGTGAATGTACATTGAGGTTGGATGAGAAGGAAATGGAAAATGTGAGTGCATTTAAGTACTTGGGTAGTGTGATGAGTTAGAATGGAAGTTTAGAGGGCAAAGTGCTTGAAAGGGTAGAACAAGGAAGAGAGGTTGCTGGTTCCTTGAGAACTGTGATAAAAAAACTGGGAAGTGAGCACTGAAGTGAAAAAGTTACCACATGACAGTACTGTGACACCAACTCTAACGTATGAACCTTGTTGGAAGGACAGAAGTCAGGAGTGAGAGCAGTGGAAATGAGTTATTTAAGAGGAGCCTGTGGAGTCACATGGAGGGACAGACTGACAAATGAGGATGTGAAGAAGCGTTGTGGTGTGGGTGTGGATGTGATAGTAAGCGTTAGGAGAAACACTCTGAGGATGTTTTGGCGATGCGGAGAGGATGGAAAGTGAGAGACTGACGAGGAGAGTGTATGTGAGTGAGGTGGAGGGGGGGAGAGGGAGAGGGAGGCCAAGGATGAGATGGAGGGATGGAGTGGAGAGGTATATGGGAGAGAGGGGTGTGAACTGGGAGCAGGGCAGTGAAATGGCGGGGGACAGGGCGACATGGAGGCGATTTGTTTGTGGCCACCCCTGAGGGGATGAAGACATCTGGCAATAGACAGATAGACAGATAGAATTTTATTGCCTTTTGTCTTAGGCTTGGTGTTAAAACAACGATATATACAAAGGTTACTTAGGATGTTAATAGATTACATGAATATCAGACACAGACAAGAGAAAAAAATGTAGCCTCATAGTTCTATGCCCTGATATAAGTGAGTAGGATACACTCAGGCAAGCGAGTGGCGAGCAAAACATCATGACCTGCCCCGTCTCCCTAGGGACCTGCACAACAACTGACTTGTTTTATTGGACCATAGGCATAACATTGGTAGCCTATAATTGAAAAGAAAGCTCAAGCTGCAGTAATTATGCTTTCATCATCGTTTTGATACAGGCTGCTTAAAAATTGGCTATCTATATATCTATATACCTTTTCTGCTTCCTCCCCCCAAAAGGGGGTAGCCGAGACAGGACAACACACTCTCAGTTTACTCATCCACACCGCATATTTACTTGTATATTATCCCCAAAGGAAGAAGGGAGAGATCCTCACTGCACCACACCGCACAGGGTTCAACTGAGCAGGTAATCAGCGACATTCGCAGCAAGACCCAACATCAGAGTTGGGTTACCCCTGCCACATCAAAATGGACCCATTCCCTTACTCGCACCTGCCCTGATCAGCTGGTCAGACCAAATGTGTTAAAACATCCCCTCGGGGTCGCGTCACCATTTATTCATTCACAATTTCTCTCCAGTCATCCCTGTCACACGCAGCTACTCTTCCTTGCTCTACAGACATCCCTTTCGCATCTAAAGCTCTCTTCACACTGTCCATTCATCCTCTTCGTGGTCTTCTCAGAATTACCACTCTCGCATCCGATCCAGTTATCTTTTTCTCCAATCGCTCTTCATCCATTCTCTCCACACACCTGTCTCACATCAGACACCTGATCCACGCAGCTCCTCTCTCTCGTAAAACCACACTGCTCGTCACCAATCACTTCTTCTCTACCATCTCTAACTCTCTTAACACCCTACCATACACCTTACCTGCAGTACTCGATGGACTTGTACTGCTAAAACTAGTACATTCAAACTTATCACCCCTGCTTTTATACAACAGAACCACGCATGCACTTGCCCAGTCAATCGGCACCATACTGCTAACAAAACACACAATCAGCAATCTTTCGAACCACTCAAGAACAGTAGCTCCACAACCTTTCAGACATTCCACAGCACATCCATCCATACCTGCGGCTTCCCCTACTTTCTCTGCGCTTCCTCCACTGTGATCAAAGAATCATTCAACTCTCCCAACACATTTATTCCTTGCACCCTTTCATTTGCCTCTATCTCAACATCTCTTTCCTCATCTACATTTTAAAATCTGTCGAAAAACGCTGCCTATCTCTTCCTTACTGCATCCACCTCAGTTAACATCCTTCCACCCTCTGCATTTACTCGCTTTTCCTTCCCAGACTCTCCCTTTCCCACTCTCTGCACCTCCTTCCAAAACATTTTCTTATTCTGTTGAAAATTCTCAATCAACTGCCTACCCCGTCTCCCATCTGCGGGCCAGTTTAGCATCATGTACAGCCCTTCTTGCCCCATTCCTCTTTTCTTTATATCTCTCAAATGACACCTCGTCCTTCCTGTGTAGCCACACTTCATATGCACGTCTCTTCTCAGCTACAGCTATACAGGTGCTTGCTTCCTCGCACCACCATTCACTTCCTTTTCTTACTTCACCACCCACTTGTCTCACACCACACGCCTCTTCCGTATGCCCAACCACAACATTCCTAAACAACTGCCATTCCTCCTCCACACCGCCATTAACCTGATCTTTCACTGCGTTCCACTCATCTTTCATTTTCTCCTGACACTCTTATCATTTTTTTTTTCTTTTACCAAACTCACTTACTTTCAAAACCTCCCTGCCACACCCAACTCTCGTAGCTCTCACCTACCTCATGCCTACTCTCAACTTTCCCTCCACCAAATAGTGGTCAGACATACCTCCACCCTCCCCTCTCAAAACTCTCACATCCGACAATCTTCCTCGTACATTCCTGGATACAACCACATAGTCCACCAATTCTCCATCATTAACCCTTCCACCCTCTTGTCTCACTTATTTATACTTATATCTTTTTTCTCAAACAATGTATTTCCAGTCCCCATCTCTCGCTCAGCACACATCCCTATCATTCTTTCCCCATTATCATTTCTTCCAGGCACACCATGCATAGCAACGACAGCTCCAACTGCTACATTTCCCACTCTAGCATTCAGATCTCCCATCATTACCACATTCACATATGCTCCAAAACTCTGCAGACACTCATCAACATCATTCCAGAAAGACGCCCTCTCTTTTTCATCCCTTTCACTACCAGGCCTATATGCACTCACAAATACCCACAACCCACGTCCAAATTTCACTCTCACTCACATCAGTCTCGATGAGACCTCCTTCCATACAGTCAAACACTGCTGCACTTTCGTACCCACTAACACGGCCACTCCTTCTCTCGCTCTTTCTCAATCAACACCTGACATCCTTCCATTCACAGTCCCAAACTTAGATTCGCCTTTCCCTTTCATCTTTGTTTCATTCAAAGGTAAGACGTCCAAGTTTCTTCTCACAAACATTCTCCCAAATATTCTCCCTTTTAGCCTCAACCGTACTACATCCACGCATATTCATAGACCAAATCTTCAGGGTAGGGGAATAACTCATTTCCCCTTCCCTTTCCATGCCCCGTCTCATTGTAGGAACTAAAAACGCGGAGGAGAATGTCCCTAGTCAAGCTGGAAAAGCTATAAATGCGCGCCTACGAGGCTAACTCATTAGGTGGTGGAGGCAGGCAGTGAGGTAGGAAGGAGGATAGGTTGTTCAGTTGGCAGACAGACGAGCAGGTAGATAGTGAGGTGCGTAGAAAGGTAGAGAGTGTTTGGTTTGTGGAGACGTAGGCTGGGAGATGGGTTGGGAAGTTTGCAGGGAGGTAGGAAGGAATGTCAGCAGGGAGATAGATAGATAGATAGATAGATAGATAGATAGATAGATAGAGAGAGAGAGAGAGAGAGAGAGAGAGAGAGAGAGAGAGAGAGAGAGAGAGAGAGAGATGTAAATAGGGAGGTAGATAGGCGGGGTAAAGTCTGGTGGGTATGCAGGTAGGCAGGTAGGTAGTATAGGTAGGTAGGAAGATATGGAGGAAAGATGGAAGGGAGAAAAAATAGGTAAGCTGGGAAATAGGAAGAAAAGTATGTTGAAAAGTAACCACGGAAGTAGGTAGGTAGGTAGGTAGGTAGATAGGTTGGTAGGCATTTAGGTAGGGAGGGAGGGAGACAGAAAGGAACATAGGTAGGTTGGCAGGGAGGTAGACAGGCAGTTAGGTTTGCAGACAGGGAGGGAGAGAGGTGAGGAGGTAGGTAGGTAGGTAGGTAGGGAGGTACGGAAGGAGGCCTCGGTGATAAGTTCGGCAGGTAGGCAGGCAGAAATGTAGTTAAGCAGGGAGGCAGGTTGGGGGCTGGGTAGGTAGTCAGGGAGATGGGCACGGAAGTAGCCTGGGAGATAGGCAGGTAGGTAGGTAAAAATGATGATAGGCAAGGATGTATACGGTAGGTAGGAAGGTAAGTAGATAGGGAGGTAGGTGAGTGGGGAAAAGTGGCTAGATGAAGAGCTAGTTAATTTTTGTCGTAAGCTGAAGGAATAATTTGGAGCTTAAAACCTATCGCTTAAAGGATCACATTGTTTAACAGAGTGGCTGCAATTTCCTGTGATCATTCGCTGTACAGTACATGTTAAGGATTATACGAGGCTTCGTCTTCATTACCGTGCCATCGCAACGCGCAGTTAGTATGTATTTTCTTCCTGTTTGTACAAGAAAAAGAAAATAAGTTATATGTTTTTAAACAATTGTACAGTTTTCATTTTTTCTTTGTAATGCAAGGTCGAAGGAGCCAAAGATTGGATGCCCACAAAAGCAAAATATTTAATCTACATGATTTTCAAATGCCGTCGTATTCCATAAACTGAAAGAAAACTTTGCACTGCCGTTTGTTAGGTGTAAATCAAAACTAAATTCCAAATGCATCAAACAAAGCCATTACTGTGGTTTGAATTCGTTTAACTTCTATGTATCTTCTGCAGGGGTTCAACATTATTCTTTGAAATGTATGGTGCTTTGGAAACATCTAACAATGCGCAATGTGTGTGTGTGTGTGTGTGTGTGTGTGTGTGTGTGTGTGTGTGTGTGTGTGTGTGTGTGTGTTTCTTTGCTGAACAGCAAATATCTATGCAACAAACATCAATTGTTATGTAGCTGAAAAACTAGTAGCGATCACTAAAATTTTGACTTTGAATTTGGCAAAAGAGTCTGGTTAAGTAAGCCACAACCTCGCCAATAGTCACTGCAGGCAGATGAGAGGGTGGAAATAAGGTTGGGGGGGGGGAGGGGTGCAGTTAACTTTTAATTTTTGTCCGTGGCTCCAGCTTCAGAGGAAAACAGAGCAAAACAAATTTTATGAACTTCTTCGATCCACTGACATTTTTTGTATTTAATTCCCACTGCATCCAAAACATTTTATTCAAATTAGGAGATGCTTTTCTAGCATAAGAGGTTACATTTGCTATTCATTAGCCTCTCTGTATAAAAGGCCTTTCAGACGTTCAATAAAATCGTGTGGAAGTCGCAAGACTAAACGAAAATGACTTCATTGGATTCAAGGGATTTATGCAGTTTGGAGGTATATAATAGAAAAAAAACTTTCAGCATTAAGCAAGAGCAAATCCAAATTCTTTAATCACTACTAAAGAGTTTAATACTAGTGAGGCTACCCATCTTGATAAACGATAGCTTGCTCGTACGAAGACGCTAAAGCTTATTATGTTTCTCTGAATTCTAAAGACAAGGGCTGGGTGTGAAACTAGCCTCTATGTAGCTCAGTATTCACGACAGTATTCTCACTGTCTTCAGATACGTCACGGTACTTCATCCTAGACGGTTCATGTTACGTACAGCACCTTAATGTACTTTTCTTTGTTACTAATTTACATTACAGCACACTCAAGTTCCTGAGTCTTACTCTCCTTTAAATATAAATGTTTGCAATACATGAAACGTCGTACCAGATGTCCCAAATAAAAGAGAACTGATATCGACCTAAACTGCATGAATAACATGCAAGAGGATTGAAGATGTTATATGCAAAATAGTTCGTTCAGTAGGTGTTCTAAGTACCTTAGACCTGTAAAAGATGTTTTCTTTGAGTCTATTTTTTTTTTTCCGCTTGCTTAGATATACCGCGCTACCTTTCCAACAAAATGTGATACTTTTACAAACACAAGTCGTCTGTAAAAAGTAGACTATATTGGATTTCACTATGACTTTTGGAATATTATTAATCTACACCTCCAGGTCTTTCCGCAGCAGATCAGAAGAGAATGTGAGAAGATTGTAGCTCTTAGGCGTCTAAATGGAGAGACTGTACTTATTAAGAGGTAGTAAATTGAAGGGTGTCGGCCGATCGAATTTTGGAGAAGGGTTGTGCAGACTTTGACAGGATATCTGAGGCATCAAAAGTGCTCGTTATAACACCTTGCAAGTCATCAACATGATGAAATTATGTTCTCTCATGGGTGAGATTATATCGTGTATGATTTTTATGGCAATTACATATCGGCGGACAAAACAGTCTACTTTAGCAACTGCTGAGACATATCTTTAGTGTTCATTTTCCGGATCACTGCTTGAAATTTAT
This sequence comes from Coenobita brevimanus, assembly GCF_032717465.1. Taxonomy (NCBI): domain Eukaryota; kingdom Metazoa; phylum Arthropoda; class Malacostraca; order Decapoda; family Coenobitidae; genus Coenobita; species Coenobita brevimanus. Next base: position 19,227,836 of record NC_137039.1, on the reverse strand, counting down.
ACAGTGCAAATGGAGGGGCTTCGTATTTATTAGATATTTTTTCTAGTATGTTCAAGTTATGCTGGAAGCTTTGCTTGTGACGACTATGACAGGTATGTATATATTTGGTGTTCGAGGTGTTATTGCTGTGATGGAATGAATTATAGGTAGCGGTAGTTGTGGTGGTCATAATTGTGGAGGCAGTACGTGCAGTGCCGGTAGTTATGTTAGTGGTATTCGTGGTGGTAGTGTTGTATTGATACCGTGGTTGCTGTGGTGGGATTTATTGTGGTAGCAACCTGTAGTGGTGAGAACTTTAATGATGGTAGTTGCAGGGATGTAAGCTTTAGTCGTAGTGAGTATACTTCTGATAGCTGTGGCCGTGGTAAGTTAGTGATGTAAGCTTCAGATGTGATAAGTGTATTGGTGATAGCTGTTGTGGTGGAGTATCCTGGTGTAGGTTTTAGTGGTAATAAGTATACCGATGATAGCTGTAGTGGTAGTAGGTACAGTGATGTAAACTTCAGCGGTAAAAGTATACTGCTGAGAGCTGTGTTGGTACGTACAGTGGTATAAACTATTGTGGTAGTCAATATAATGCTGATAGTTGTAGAAGTGGAGAATACTGGTGTAAGTTTTAGTACTGCTGATAGTTGTGGAAATGGTAAGTACACTGATGTAAGTTTTAACTGTAGTAAGTGTGTTGATGGTAGTTTCAGTGATAGTAATTGTCCTAATGGTAATGAGAGTATTGGTGGTAGCTGTAGTGATACTGGATGTAGTAGTGGTACCTATAGTTGCATTAAGTGAACTGATGGAAATTATAGTGGAATTAAGTGAAGTGATGGAAATTATAGTGGCAGTCAGTGTTCTGGTGGTATTTATAGCGAAGGTGAGTGTACCGGGGGCAACAGTAGAGGTGGTGGCGGTAACAGTGATATAGTCAAGAGCTGGGGGCCATTTAGTTTTAAAAAGTAACAAATGTTTTGTAGCTTTTCTCGAAAAGGGTATACCCTTGGGGCATTTGAAATGGGTAGCCTTAAGTTTGACCTGTGGTGGGTGTGAGGTGCAATAACCCTTTTCCATCATCTAGTGACATCAACTGCCTCTTCAAAATGACGGGGTAGGGCAAATATAAAAGGCTATTTCAAACAAGATACTCAATGTAGAACTGTGATATATACACCAAAATACATGTTATTGAACTGTCTTTTCAGATCATCTGCACAGTTTTTGAAAATGGTTTGATTCAGTTCTATACAATGTAGTTGTCATGACATTTTTTTTTTTAAGTTAGGTCTTTCTTAAAAAGTTACAGACTCAGTTACTTCTCTCACACAAAATATTGTCCGTACAAACTGTGACCAGTGTTAATTCATTAAAACAGATAAGACAGTCTGCAGTGAAAATTGCAGGGTTTAGTCAGGATTTAGGTTTAGTCTTCGTCATTATCTTCTTCTGAAGACGCACTATATGGTGACATGTCATCATTCTCGTTTTCCTCACTGTCACTGTCCTCTAGACTGACACTGGCTGGGGTCTGGGGTCCCTCAAAATAAACTACCAACAGTTTATCTTCAACTGTCCAATCATCCCTCAAACCAACTGGCTTAGAGAGTGTTGCCTTCCTCCAGAGCAATGCCACTTAGTTCCTACCCTTGAGCTTCTGTTCAAGCACTTCTCTGCAGGAAGGCAGGCAGCACGGATCGGAAGATTAAAATTTTCTCCAGACGTTGGCCAGGCTTAGATGGTGCACCTCATCTCCATGATCTTCTGCTCCTTTGCTGCAGAACTGCATCTTGTGTGCGTCATGTATGGAGAAGAGGTGGTAACGTGCGAGGTTGACATGTCACGTCACAAACTCTTCAGTTGTGTCTGCCACCTCTGCATCCACAGATCTGGAGGTACTCAGTTTGCTTGATGCCGCTGCAAATCGTCTGCATTTCACCATTAAGTCAAGTGGTCTTGATTTGGTCTTCCGCAAGAATGATGCTGTATAATCACAGCTGGTGAAGGCATGAAAACAAGATACTGTAGCGCATAGTACTGGTGTCAGATGTATAATAACAGATGTCTATGAAACGCATGGTGTTCTCCGAGCTCTTACCAACATCGTTCACAGAACTACACCAATCTGCGCTGTATGATAGATGAGCAGGACAAAGACGACTGTGTCATCACTCTGAACAGCTACCACTTTGGGGGATTCAGGAACTACTTGTGAGACATACTGCGCATGGAAAAAGAGTCTTGTGTCTGCCTCTTCGTGACTACATTTTGGTTCATCAACCTGACGACGCTGGACTTCTCCTTGTATAAGTGAAGCAAGACTGACTCACGGTGAAGTAGAGTGTATGTCCTTCCAATACAGATACATGGTCTGGACACATCCATTCTCGTGTGTGGAAGTTCAACAGCTCAGTTTTGAATGTACTTGATTGTAATGCACCACTGACGTCAGTTGGTCTTCGCTGGGATGGTCCTGTAACTTTATATACAGTATGAGAATTTCCACGTTCCTCATGCTCATGTCCCTTAATGGATGGCCCTTCTCCATACATGTCACACACAAGATGCACTTCTGCAGCAAATGAGCAGGCTTGCGAGAGAATGGTCTTAGCTAAGTCACTAAAGGTTGCGGGAAGGCTTGAAAGGATGGGCAGGAAGAACATGGTGTCAATCAAATTGCATCTATGTTGGCAGGTTCTCTGGGATTAGTTATCCTAGTCTCAATTTTTTTGGCAAGGGACGACTTGGCTGTTTTGTTCATTGTCCCACCGAGATGACAGAGAGAGAATGGCACAGGAGGCAGAGGGTATGCAAGGACTGTTGCTAAGTCCACATTCTGTGAAGCGACCAGATACAGCAGCTAACTGATCAAATCTCTGGTGCACCTCATCTCCTTGATCTTCTGCTCCTTTTTTGCAGAAGTGCATCATCTTGTGTGTGACATGTATGTAGAAGGGCCCTCCATTAAGGGACATGAGCATAATGAATTTGGAGATTCTCATACTGTATACAAAGTTACAGGACCATCCCAGCGAAGACCAACTGACCTCCGAGGTGCATTACAATCAAGTACATTCAAAACTGAGCTGTTGAACTTCCTCGCACGAGAATGAATGTGTCCAGACTATGTATCTGTATTGGAAGAACATACACTGAACGTCATCGTGGGTCAGCCTTGCTTCACTTATACAGCTAAACAAGGACAAGTACAGTGTCGTCAGGTTGAAGAACTAAAATGCAGTCACAAAGTGGAAAACACAAGACTCCTTTCCTATGTGTAGTATGTCTCACAACCAGATCCTGAATCCCACAGAGCGGTAGCTGTTCGAAGTGATGACACAGACGTCCTTGTCCTGCTCATCTATCATACAGTAAAAATCAGTGCAATTCTGGGGATGGATGCTGGTAAGAGCTTGGAGAACACCAGGCGATTCATAGACATCTCTGACATTGCACTAGATCTGACACCAGGTATATGCAGTCCAGTACCTACTTTTCATGCTTTCACCGGGTGTGATTATACAGGATCATTCTAGCAGAAGGCCAAATCTAGGCCAATTGACTTAAGGCTGAAAGACAGACGATTTGCAGTGGCATTAAACAAACTGGGTACCTCCTGTTCAGTGGATACAGAGGTGGCAGCCACAATTGAAGAATTTGTGCTATATACAGAGTTCGTAACGTGACAGATATCAACCTCGCACGTTATCACCTCTTTAAGAAGCTCTGTGCACCATCTAAGCCTGGTCAACGTCTGGAGAAAATTAAATCTGATCCGTGTTGCCTGCCTTCCTGCAGAACAGTGCTTGAACAGAAGCTCAAATGTACGAACTATGAGAAATTGTTCTGGAGGAAGGCAGCACTCTCTGAGCCAGTCGGCTTTGGGCCCAATGGGCATGGTCGGACAGTTGAAGATAACAAATTGCGGATGGTTTGGTTTGAGGGGCCCCAAACCCCAGCCAGTGTCAGTCTAGAGGAGGACTGTGACAGTGAGGAAAGCGAGGATGATGACATGTCACCATATAGTGCGTCTTCAGGAGATAGTGATGAAGACTAAACCTAAACCCTGACTAAACCCTGCAATTTTCACTGGAGATTGGCTTATCTGTTTTAATAAATTAACTCTGGTTGCAGTTTTGTATGGACAATATTTTGTGTGAGAGAAATAACTGAATCTGTACCTTTGCAAGAAAGACCTACCTTTTAAATGTCATGACTACCACGTTGTATAAAATTGAACCAAACCTTTTTCAAAACTTGTCCAGATAACTTTAGCTTAAACCATGGTGTATATTTATTTCCCTGTCAATGCAGGGGCAAACAAGAGCTTTAATTGCAGGGATATCCGATTCTCTACGAAATCGTGGTCATGTGACTTTTTGACCCCTACTGACCTCAATAATGACCCAATTTGCATGAGTCTTATATCAGTAAAAGACAATTCAATAACAAGTATATTGATGTATATATCACAGTTCTGCATTGAATATCTTGTCAGAAAAAGGCTTTTATGTTTGCCCTACCCCATCATTTTGAAGAAGCAGTGGATGTCACAAAACGATGGAAAAGGGTTAACACCGCCCACACCCACCACTCGTCAAACTCAAGACTACCCATTTCAAATGCCCCAAGGTACACCCTTTTCAAAAAATGCAACAAAACATCTGGTATTTTTTAAATTAAATTGCCCCCAGCTATTCTTCTATTAGCCTGAGTGATGGTGTTTGTAATGGGTTTAATTGTGACAGTGGTACTTGGTACTCAGTGCAGGGGTGTAATTTACTGGGTCGGTATGTGTAGTGGTGGGGACTGCAATGACAGTAAATTTTCCCTTATTCACTGTAACGACTGAAGGATTGTTATGATGGTGGTGATATTATTATTATTATTATTTTTATTTTTATTATTATTATTATTATTATTATTATTATTATTATTATCAGTATTACTACTCGCTTAAAGGAAGCCCTCGGCAGTCTACGCTCGATGTCAAGTCACTTCCTATCTTCAATCGAAGGGTAACAAATTTGAATTATTCATGCCGCGAGCGGGACAGAGAGAGGAATTTTCCTTTATTTTTATCATGCCGGAACACCCTTTCGGAAGAGAGAGAGAGAGAGAGAGAGAGAGAGAGAGAGAGAAGGGAGAGAGCATAGTGGTGTTTGCTATTATACTAAATTATACTGTACCATTAAACAGCCTATATCCTCAGCAAACTTTTTATAATAGGATATTCAACCACATAGGTGTGCCAATTAGTTTCTGAGACATTTCATTGTCAAATATACAAGTTTTGCTCCAAAAAGTGAGTATATGACCATCAAAAGTAGGCCAAGGTCATTCATATTTGGCACAAGTACTTGGGGGTACACTAGGGTACCTTTTCGTATAATATCGTCAAGGTCTATGGAAAAAAAGTTCAAAGAAAAATAATATTAATACTTACGAAAACAATAAGCTTCGCCATTTATATGGCATTGTTTAACCTCAACACCCTAGTTGATGTGTATAACCCTCATGATTTTGGGCGCAGAGCAACTCCAGTTGATGTGTATAGCCGCAAACATCTTCCTGCCACCCTTTGAACTTTAACTTATCCTTGCGCATCGACGGGACCACCTGGAGACGTGGGAATACTTGCATTTGGAAGGGGAGTAGTTGGTGAGTCTTATGTATCTTTATTTTTTCTCTAGCTGTTACAATTTGGCAGATATTAAGGTTTCAAGTCAGGGTATTTTTTCCAAAATCACGAAATCTCATATAGGGAGGAGCGCACGACATTGGAAAACCCCCGGCGTGTAGGGGTTAAATACTACTAGTATTACTACTACTACTACAATTACTACTACTGATACTGATAATAAAAGGAATAAGTGTAAGTCTGTAAAACTATCCAAAGATAGTTCTGATAAAGACTACGCCCCAGAGCCATTGCCTATTAGAAGCCGAACTATAAACGGACCTAGAGGTCAAGGTTACTGATCTTGTGCATGTCACCTTAGGCCATCACAGTCTATAAGTCTACAAAGTTTGGTCACTCTGGCTTTAATCCTTCATGGAAAATTGGGTAACATTCATGATATCCAGAAAAGTTCTTTTTTCTTCCCCTCTGGCTATTTCAGAAAAAACGAACTGATTGAAATCAAACTCCTCTCTGCACTGTGTTAACCATAAAACTACATTGTAGTAAAAATTTCAGTTTCCCAGCTAAATCAGTTCTTGAAATAGCATAGCTGTCTCACTTCTCTGGATTTCGGATAAAAACCGGAGGTCCAGTTGATGGATTGCCACCATATTTGACCAAAAGAAGGGGACAGCTGTCGGACTAAGCTGGCCGAGTTTGAATGCTCTAGGCCAAATAGCCTTTGAAATATCTCAGTTTCAAAATATGCAATAATAAAAATAACTAGAATGCCATAAAACTGTCCATGGACAATTTTTCTAGAGAAAAACATTCCACAGCCATTGCCTACTAGCAGCCGAGCTATAAATAGACATTGAGATCAAGTTCACTCATCTTATGCAGGTCACATTATTGCATCAGTCTACAAGTCCACCAAGTTTAGTGTTGCTAGCTTTAGTACTTCATGGAAAATTAGTTGACATCAGGAATATCCAGGAAAGTCTCAATTTTTGACCACTGGCAAGGTCCAAGTCATTGACCTCGTGCATGTCACTATAGGTCATCACAGTCTGAGTCCAAATTTGGTGGCTCTAGCTTTAATCTTTCATGGAAAATTAGATGACATGCAGAATATCCAGAGATATCCCAGTTTTGTATCCCAGGCGAGGTCAACGTCTCTGATCTAGTGCATGTCACCTTAGGTCATTACAGTCTACATGTCCATCAAGTTTGTTGTCTCTAGCTTTAATCCTTGGTGGAAAATTAGGCGACATCAGGTATATTTGTAAGAGGCGGTGGCTTAATCGGTAGAGAGGTGGCCTGCAGTCTTAATGGACCCGGGTTCGAATCCCCGCTAGGACAGGGAACCGTTTAAGGATTTGAATATCATAAAAAAGACCATTGATCTACCTGAAGACCAGCCGACATGTCATAAAAGCACCCCCGCTAATATCAGTACACCAGTCCTGTATGAGACAGCCCTAATATGTATTCAATATAAACGATGGGTGTCAGCACCGAAGTGATGACATGTGAAGGTGTATAGTATGCAGGAGGACTACTGGACCTTTTGTGCAGGCTGTGTAGCCTATGCCCAGGGTCGAACACACACAAAAAAATACAGGATTTGACTGTAGCATCAGTCAAGCAGGGCGATACTCCCATGGTGGATGGAAAGCTGGTGACAATGAGAGATGGAGCTCTTGTTTCATCAGCCCTCGGGACTAGCTTCTGAGCATGCCCCTTTGCTGAACTTTTTCAGCATGCTCTCCAGTACAAGTTTCTTTAACCCACCCCGTCCCGACCACTTTTTGACCACTGGTACCCCCCAATCCCGACCATTTTTCGACCCTTTTTTTTTTTTTGCTAAAACTTTCGCTTTTGGTGAGAAACATCGAAAATTCATAGAGAAATCGCTCACCTGAGGTTTAAAATACTCATTACAGGTAGGAGAGCCTCCTTACCTTACTGGGTTTTCTATCAGGCTGGCACCAAAGAAAACGAGTTCTATGGGAGGATAACTATTTCACACCACTCATAAACGGTATTTATTTATTTAATGTTACGAATTTATATGTAGTACAAGAGTATATTGGTTTTCAAGCAGTAATATAGGCATTATAAGCATTGTTTCACTCACTAATTCCTGACCTTTTTTTGCCACATTACCTGATCATCATTTCTAACTGTTTCTTCCTCTAATGCTATGTAAAGTTTGTCCTCCACATTGTCATTGATTGGGGAATCACTCTGGCCCTGAATTTCGTACCGTGGCATGACATGGCTATACTGGCCAGGTCACTGATAACAGGTGAATTGCTGAGAAAAGGGCCTGCAGGGGGAGGGAGGAGGTCATGCTGGGTAAGGCATTGTCTCTGCCTGGCATCTTGTTGAGGAAGGTGTCCCGTGTATACGTACCAAAAATGGCTCGCGAAAATTGAAAATTGTGGAAATTATGAACCTTGCAATTGCAGGACGTTGAAGTACGTCCTCGGGATTAGCTGTGACAAAACGTGAGGACGTGGAAGTACGTCCTCGGGACGGCGCAGGTTAACTGTCAACACTTAACTATGCGCTCATTATGCACTACACTTCCTATTCAAAATTTAAACAAAATGAAACAATGGCATCTCTTCACAAAGCCTCAGAGTCCCTGGGGGGAGGCGGGGCACATCAGAGCCCCCAGCATCCACTCCTTTCCCGGTGACGACCAAGCAAGATGCCTGAATCACTACGTGACTCTCTTCTTCATTTCTGTAACCATCGTGGAATTTCCTCGGACTTTTTCTCTGTTGAAAACCACCTCTCCTCCTCTAACTTCACCCTCTCTTCTTCACCGAGACTCATCTGTCTAAGGCAACTAATAGAAAATCCTTCTCTGTAACCTCCTACTTTCTCGATACTCATTTATAAACCAAAGGCACTCTAGCTGCTGTATATATATGTATGCAGCAACATATCTTGCTCTTGCGTTCCTGAACTTGAATCCTCTGAATTCTCTACTCTCTTGCTTTTGCTTTCCCGTTATTCTCTGATTAAATATATCTGTGCTGTTAATTATTCCCTAATTATACTGACTATGAAAAATTCTTCAACTATCTTACTTCTAAGATGGAACACATCAATTTTTCCTCTCTCTCAAATCTCCAATCTAGGAGATTGCAATGTTCATCACCACGTTTGGCTCTCCTCTCCTTTCAACGATCCACCTGGTGAACAAACCTACATCTTCTCTATCCTTAATGACTTAGAGTGACTTGTACAGCACCCTACCTGCATCCTTGACTGCCTTGGAAAGAGTTCCAACATACTTAACCCTTCCTTAAAACTAATCCTTCTGATTACACTGTTAATCTTTTTTCTCCGTTGGGCATGTCCGGTTACAACATGTTCTCTTGCTCCAGCAAAGCCTGTGGACCCTCCCAAGAAGCATTGTGTCACTTTCGAACTGCTGATTGGGAGGCCGTCAGGCAGAACTTTTGATTTTTCCATGGAATAATTATTGCTTTTAGCCGAGCGCCATCTGAGTGTGCTTGCACATTACGGAGGTTATTCTCTCAGCCACAGAAGCATACATTGTTTTCTCATATCCTGTGACTAATGTAAAAAAAACTTTGTTTAATCACGCTTATTCTAATGGTGTCCACAACAAACAGAAGGCCTACAAAAGGTATCAGAGCCAAAACACCCCTGAATCTAATCACTTCTATCTTTCTGCCCAGAATCATGCTATGTCATCTTTCATTGGTACTCAGTGTTCTGAATTTTCCAACTCAAATTCTTTCTGCTCCATCTGGCATCTTGCCAGAAACCTTTCTAACAACTTTATCTCATCATCCTTCCCTCCTCTTTTCTACTCTGATGGCTCTGTAGCTGTTTATTCTAATGATAAAAGTTAACTCTTTTCTCAGACTTTCTCCTCCAGTTCCATCTTAGACGATTTCGGTGCTGTTCCTCCATCATTTTCCCCTCTGACTTCCTCATGGCTGACACTGAAATTTCTTTAATTGATGTATTATCTGCCGTCACTGGCCCTATTAATAACAAGGCATAAGGGCCTGATGAAGTCCCTCCTGTTGTCCTCAAGAACTGCACTTCTTTGCTTGCTCCTGCCTAGGCAAACTCTTTTGCCTCTGTCTATCAACTTGTACCTTTCCTTCTTGCTGGAAATTTGCTCTAATTCAGCCTGTCCAAAAGAAGGGCGACCATTCCCATCCCTTTAATTATCGCCAATTGCTGTATCATCTGTCTTTCAAAAATTTCCTAGTCTGTTCTTAAAAAAAAAAATAATAATAATAAAGCATCTTTCCTATCACAACCTTCTTTCTGATCTTCAGTATGGGTTCTGCCAAAGACGCTGCTCTGGCAATCTTCTCACCTACCTTTCAGAATCCTGGTCGTCCTCCTTCCGGGAATTTGCTGAAAACTTTGTCATTGAACTTGACATCTCAAAGGTTTCCAATCGAGTCTGGTATAAATCATTTATTTCCGAACTGCCCTTTATCAGTCTCTATATTTCTATCTGTGCCTTCATCTCCAGCCTCCCTTCTGGTTGTTCTATACCTGCTGTTGTAGACGGCCACCTTTCTTCTCTTAGATCTATCAACAGTGGTGTACCTCAGGGCTCTGTCCTATCACTAACTCTCTCCTTTTATTCATCAGTGACCTTATAGGTTGTAACATCTAATGCTATCCATTTGTACACAGATGACTCCACCCTTCATCTTTCGATTCGCTTTCTGCAGCGACCATCTCATCAGTTACTTCAATAAAAAAGGGATGAGGCTATGGCACACAAAATGTCTGATTTGGCTCATATTTCTGAGTGGGGTAAATGTAATCTTGTTTTTAATGCATTAAAAACTCAGTTATTACATCTGTTAACCCAATAAAATCTTCTGTAAGGGTATCCGCAATTTTTAGCAACATCCAACTTTATCCTGCATCACCTTAAAACATGCCGTACTTGGAGTTTCAGTCTCTCAGGATTTATCTTGGAAAGATAATATTACCTTTCTTGCAAAATCTGTTTCCAAGAGATTAGGTGTGCTAAGCTGTCTTCGTGCTTGTTTAACCCAGCACAGTTGTTGACATTATACAAGGGTTTTATTTGCCCCTGTGTAGAGTAGAATTCTTGTGAGTGAGGTGGCTCCCAATATAAAGCTCTTCTCAATAAGATGGAGTCAGAGACTTTTCGTTTCATTAACTCTCCTCCTCCCTCTGGCTCCCTTCAACCTCTGTTTCTTCGTCACACTGTTGCATCTTTATCTTATTTCTATCGCTAATTCAGTGGTCACTGTTCCTCTGAACTCTTTGCACACCACAACTACTATGGCGGGTGCATAGTGCCCGTGTAGAAACAAACTCTCATCCCTTTTTAAAGTCTCTAGTGCAAGAGTTAACCGTTATTCCCATCCTTCATGTATGCAACAGATCAGCTCTGGAACTGTCTCCCACTGTTTGTATTTCCTATTGTGTTTGATCTCCAGATTTTCAAACGCAGTGTGCCCAGACATCTTGAAATGAATGGATCTTGAATTTGGCACTGTTATCTTGTTTTTGTTTTTTCTTGGAAGAAACAGTTTGTGGGTTCCTGGCATTTGGTTCCAGAAAAGTTCGAATTAGTGATCCTCAGCCATCTCACAGAAAAATCAACCGATTGGAAACATTCCCCTTTCTCCTCTCCATCCGTCTTTAAACTACATTGAAGTAAAATTTCAGCTTCCTTGCAGTTCTTGAGATAGCATGGCTGACTCACTTGTTGGTGTTCCGAAATATATCCGGAGATCCACGAAACTGATTGCCATCATGTTTGGGCAAAGTGGACAGCTCTCCAAGTAGGTTGACCAAGTTTGACGGCTGTAGGTCATATAGCCTTTGATGTATTACAGTTTGAAATTATAACATAATAATAATACAGTGATACCTCAATTATCCGGATGTTCATTATCTGGATCTGATTAGTATCTGGACGCTGGGCCTTGGCTCTATTAATCCATTATCTGAATTTACTTGCTATTATCTGGACGTAAAAGTGCCCAAAAACTTTGGCTGGCCAGCTGACATGTCCAAATATTCAGTATCTTGACCCCTGGGCTTGAGCCATGAGCGGGAAGAAGTCAGTAACCCACAAACAGAGGTAAAATGTCCTTCCACCCCTGTACTGAATGGTCAAAGTTGCGCACTTGTCTGATCAGTCCCAATGAACCTCCAGCACCCGAGCAACACGACTGTAACCCACAAGTGGTGTCAAAACTTCCTCACACATCCTCATCCAATGTCTAGTATCACGCAGCCACTGGGCTAGCTCTTTCCTCACTGCCACAGTGCATGTAACACATACCATAAGCCACGATTATACGTTCAGTGACTGCGCCCATTTGCCTCTCCACCGAATGTCAAAAGTCGTGCAGCCACAGGGCTAGGTCCTACCCAACCGCCACCACCATCAAGTACATGTTTGATGACAGCGCCTGTCCACCTCTCTACCAAAGGTCGAAAATTGTGTGGCAACCCAGGGCACTCCCACCACACACAAAGAGAGAGAGAGAGAGAGAGAGAGAGAGAGAGAGAGAGAGAGAGAGAGAGAGACTTTCCCATGCTGAGTACAGTACAGTAATATCTGTACCAATGCATAAGATAGTAATACAGCACTACAGTACAGTACTGTATGTATGTACAGTACAATACTGTATAATACACTTACATTTGCTATGGGTATTTGTTTCAGTGCCACAGTCACCCACCTTTACCAACCAGCCGTATTGGGATGGGTTAGGTTTGGTAACAGTTAACCTATGTAATTTTGCCTGGGGAACACACTGAGCACATTTTCGAGCAAATCCTATGCTAATTTTTTAAAGGACGAGGCAAGTATAGTTCCTGGCTGAGGGTACAGGTGGCCACCACGAGTGTAACCCACAACCCACGAGTACATGTTCGGTGACAGCGCCCATCCATCTCTCTATTGAAGGTCGAAAATCGCGTGGCCACCCGAGACACATGCACCACACACACACAAAGAGATTCCTTCACACGCTATGATTACAAAAAAAGTATCAGTACAGTAATTTCTGTACCAGTGTATACCTTAGTACAGTACTGTATTGTGTACAGTATGTACAGTACAATACCATACTGTACTGTAGAGTACACTTCCATTCGGTATGGATATTCATTTCAATACCACAGTCAGCCACTTTAGCCAAGCAGCCCTATTAGTAAAGGTTAGGTTAGATAAAGTTAGATTAGGATAACCTATGTAAATTTTGCCTGGGAAAGACATTGAGCATATCTTCGAGAAAATTCTATTGAACGGAGGAGGTGAGCATAGTTCCTGGCTGAGGGGTACCGGTGGCCACCATGCATGTAACACAGACCACAACCCACGAGTAAATGTACGGTAAAACCGTTCGGCCGCCCCACACCGAATGGTGGGAGTCTCCCAGTCTCTGGGAAGAGTGAGGAGACCTCCCATCACATGCTCCTGTCTGGTTCCCTACCGAATGGTCAGAGTCGCCTGGCAGGCTGCATTACTGTAGTCATACATTGTCTGCGGCAGTGGTCTACTGATCATCTGCTGTTGCTGTCATGTACTAACCCTTGCCTGGGCAAACGAAAGAGAACCTTATGGACAGATTTCAGTTTGCTGCATGTAGCTTCCTCTGTGCACGAGAGCAACCATTTGGTATGACATGGCAGCACTGTACTGTACTGCCTGGCAGTGAACAGAAGCCCACACCTCAGTTTCTGCCTTTCTGCCCTCGTGAGTGGTTCTGCTTGCAAAGATGGCTGTGACTGTGGTTGCTTTTGTGGTGGTTCCTTACATTCCTCAAGTAGTGACCCTGCTCTGCTGTATTCTTGTGTGTATGGTGATGGCCCCACCATCACCTGAGAAGCGGAAGAGGAAGATTCTGAGTCTGGAGAAGAAGTGTGAGATATTAGACAGGGTTGATGCGGGCTGGACCACAGGATGCATTTTTCATGAATATGATCTAGCCCATTCAACATTGTTTGAGATAAAGAAGTCATGCAATAGGCTTACACGGTATGGACAGGAATTTGCCGAAAGCACACATCACGGCGACAGGAAGGTAATGGCCCATGCTCAGCACACTATTATTGACCTGTCGACTTTTATGTGGTTTTGGCAGCAACATGGTGCAGGTGTGCTAGTGTGTGGGACCGAGGTGAAGGCTGCTGCTGAGAAGTTTGTATGCCTGCACAATGTGCACGACTTCAAGGCATCAGAGGGATGACTCTTTCGGTACAAGCTATGCCATGGACTTCCTGAGTGTAAGGCACATGGTGAAGCCTTGGATGTGGCAGTGGAAGAAGTAGACCCATTTTGCCAGAATGTGCAGCATCTGATCAAGGATGAGGGCCTTGCCCTTGGTCAAGTATATAATGTTGATGAAACTGGTCTGACCTACCACTTCTTGTCCACCCACACCCTGGCTGCAGAAAGGGAGAAGCCTGTGCCTGGTCGGAAATTATCCAAACAACGTGTCTCTGTTTTGTGCTGTGCCAGTGCTAACAGGATGCATTGCCTCAAACCCGTTGTTGGGCATGCAAAACAACCACGCTGTCTCCGTGGGTTGATGGATAGCCTGCCTGTTGTGTGGTACCATTCTGTGAAGACCTGGTCTACTGCTAAGATATTCGGAGATTGGTTCAACAGACATTATTTTTGTCAAGGAGGTTATCCTTTATCAAAAGGAGGTCCTTGGAATCACTCATGACCAGGTGAAGGCACTCCTGCTCCTAGACAATGCTCCTACACATCCGTCTGAGAAGTATTTGGTTGCTTTTGATGGGTAGATTAGGTGCATGTTTGTGCCACCTAACACGACTGCTCTGATTCAACCAATGGACCAGGGTGATATCGTGGCTGCCAAGAGACTACCGCCTGAGGTTCCTGAGCAAGGCGAAGGTGGTACTGGAGGAATAGGATGCGGTGGAAGACACAGATGGGGAGCAGACTTTGCAGAATCTTTGACATTACTACCTGAAGTCTGTCGTGTTTAACTGGGCGAACACATTGAAAGAAGTCTCGTCAAATTTTCAAAAGTGGTTGGTCTCGTCTTCTGCAGGGAATAGATGCTGAGCGCGACTTCAAGGGGTTTGACGTGGATGATTACCACAGTCTCCTTAGACAGGCAGGAGAGCAGGTGGACTTCGATGACATGTGGGATTGGTTGGACAATAATGGTGGCAATCCTGGTTTTCAGACTATGTCTGATTAGGAGATCACCGCTGCTGCTTCTGTGGGGACAGCGGGACTGATGAAGATGAGGATGAGGACCCTGACTCGCAGCCTGCCGCAACTCCATCATACACTAGTCTCACTGTTGTGCTGGAGTATGCTGAGCACCCACACTGTGACAGGGACTTCGTGCTGCTCTGCCTGGTGATGGAGCTGCGGGGAGTCAGGGACCCAGTTATCCTCCGGCAGCATCGTCAGTCCTACCGTCATACCAGGATTGACTCATACTTCAAGCCTGCGACCCCCACAAGTGCCAGCCCATTCTCACCACCACCACCACCACCAGCTTGTTTCCCGCCTTAACCTTTGGACCTGCAACCGAGCACATTGAGAGTCACTGAGTCTCTGTTAGATGAAAGTTTGCAGCTGTCTTCGGAGTCTCCTGAGGTGGGTAGGCCAATATCACTGCACCACACATCATCGGTCATCACCCAGCTCCAGCAGGTTGAGGATGACGAGGACGAGTTTTTTTTTACCTTTGTTTGGCATCAGTGTTTGCCGCTAGACCGCACAGGACAACCTGCTGGAGGTGGCGGGTTACAAAGCCTGGCGGCGGTGCACTGGGTGGTAAGTACCCCAACTGAATGTTTTTCAGCAGGTAGTTTTAGGTTTCCTTTGTAATTTCATTGGTGCTAAAATTTATATTAGGATATTCCCATGTGTGTTTTGAGGTCACAATATGGCAGAATGACCTGACAACACTACCAAAAATAGGAGAGGTACTGTTCATACAGTAGTGTTTAGGTAGGGTGTTTTTTGGTTTTCATTGTTTTTTTTTCATGGTTTTCTTTGTGTTGAAAATTATTTACGATATTCATGTCTATGTTTTGAGGCCAAAATATGCCAGAATGACCTGATAACACAACCAAAATAAAGAGGGGTACAGTACATAAAGTTGTGTTTAGGTAGTTTTTTTTTGTTAGTTTTTTTTTTTGCATGGTTTTCTTGGTGTTGAAAATTATTTAGGGTATTCCTATATATGTTATGCCAAAATATACCAGAATGACCTGACGACACTACCAAAATAAGGAGGGCTACTGTACATACAGTAGTGTATAGGAAAGGTGTAAGGTGTTCTTTTGTTTTCAGTTTTTCTGCATGAGTTTCTTGCTGTTTACCATTACTTTTGATATGCCTACAGTATGTGTGTTTTGATGTCTAAATATGCCAAATTAAGCATAGGTGCTGTACAAATACAGTAAGTTAGGTATAGGCTGGAGGTGGGTATAGGTAGGGTCTGGGTGTGTGGTAGGGGAAAAATGTTCATTATCTGGATGTTGCCTCTACCTGGACATGCCTTTGGCTCTGTCATGTCCGGATAAATGAGGGATTACTTAATAATAATAATAATAATAATAATAATAATAAAAATAATAATAATAATAATAATAATAATAATAATATTGGCAAAAACAAGAAAGCTTCCCACAGGGATGTGGGAAGTTTTAATAATTTTAATAAAAACAAGCATTCTTCCCACAATAACGTTGGAAGTTTTAATAATAACTAGAACACCATAAAACTGTCCAAGGACAAATTTGATTAAAAAAAGAAAATCCCACAGCCATTACATACTAGAAGCCAAGCTATGGTGGGACCTTGAGGTCAATGCCACCAATCTCGTGCATGTCACCTTATGTCATCACAGTCTATAAGTCATCGAAGTTTTGTGTCTCTTATTTCTAGTCCTTGATGGGAAATCAAGTGATATCTGGAATATCCGGAAAAGTCCCCCCCCCTTATTTTCCCAAGTGAGGTTTAGGTTACTCATCACCTTAGGTCCTCACAGTCAATGAGTCCACAAGTTTAGCGCCTCTATCTTTAATTCTTCATGAAAAATAAGCGACACCCGGAATATCTGAAAAAGTCCGAATATTTAACTCCAGCAATCTCAGAGTATAATCAACCAGTTGAAATCATACTCCTTTCTGAAGTGTGTCCACCGTAAGACTACACTGTAGTTAAATTTCATCTTCCTAGGTTATGTATTTCTTGGGATAGCGTGCATGACTCACATTTCTGTGTTTCAGATAACATTCAGAGATCCAGTTGACAGATTGCCACCATATTTAGACAAAAGAAGGAGACAGCTGTCCGACTAAGTTGAGTGAGATTGAAGGCTCTAGGCCAAATAGCTTTTTTAATATTGCAATATGAAAATAAGTAATAATAATAATAATAATAATAATAATAATAATAAAAACAACAACAACAACTTTATACCTGTTCTTATTGTGTAGCCACAATAAGGAATCTTCGCCACGGGGTAACAAAGGTATGTATAATATAAACAAGATCTGAAGATCCTAAGGTAACTACTTGTGTAACATCAACAAGAGATTGGAAGACAAAGGTGTTGAAGAAAACATATGTAAATTGTACGTTTGTCGCAATAACTGGCTAACCGTATGCTTAACTCTAACATACTCCTAAAAGATCATAAGAGGGACGACAGTTATATATCTGGAGTGTTACGGCTTTAAAGCTTTTGTGGTATTCTTATATTAAATTTTACCTGAATGTTTTTCTTTTAACTCAACGGGATAAAGCTTTAAGTTTTAAAGCTTTTGTGTGTATTATTATCTTAAAAGTTTACCGGAATATTTTTGCTTTAACTCAACAGGATGAAGCATTGTAGTGTATAAATATGTTTTTATTTTTTTTTTTCCACGTGTTTATAACTTACTTAGAATATCCATTTGTCTTAGTATATTTTTAGTTATTTTTGACACAGAGTTTGATCAAAGACAAAATATTCTTACCACAGCTAAAATATATTAATATTTTAAGTTCTGATGATGCAATAAGATATTGTGAAATATCATCATAAAAGATGTTCCTACAAGCCCTGGTGTTCATATACTTTATTCATGTGTGCTTTCCAAGAAACTACTCATCTGCTAGTATAAACAAATAAATAAATAAATATATATATATATATATATATATATATATATATATATATATATATATATATATATATATATATATATATATATATATATATATATATATATATATATATATATATATATATATATATATATATATATATATATATATATATATATATATATATATATATATATATATATATATATATATATATATATATATATATTTTGCCAGACGCCTCAATCCCGTTTGGGATGGCCACAAACAAATCGCCTCCAAGTCGCCCTGTCCCCCGCCATTTCACTGCCCTGCTCCCAACTCACACCCCCTCTCTCATATACCTCTCCACCCCATCCCTCCATCTCATCCTCGGCCTCCCCCTTCCTCTTCCCCCCTCCACCTCACTCACATACACTCTCTTCGTCAGTCTTTCACTCTCCATCCTCTCCACATGGCCAAACCACCTCAGTGTGTTCCTCATAACGCTTCCTATCACATCCACATCCACACCACAACGCTCCTTTATATCCTCATTCGTCAGCCTGTCTCTCCACGTGACTCCACAGGCTCCTCTTAAATAACTCATTTCCATTGCTCTCACTCTTGACTTGTGTCCTTCCAACAATGTCCAAGCTTCACTTCCATACGTTAGAGTTGGTATCACAATACTGTCATGTAGTAACTTTTTCACTTCCATACTCACTTCCCTGTTTCTTATCACTGCTTTCAAGGAACAAGCAACCTTTCTTCCCTGCTGTACCCATTCAAGCACTTCACCCTCCAAACCTCCATCCTTACTCATCACACTACCCAAGTACTTAAACCTACTCACATTTTCCAATTTCTCACCACCCAACCTCGCTGTACATTCACTAACTTCACCTCTCTCAAAGACCATCACTTTACTCTTCCCTACATTCACCTTTAGATTCCGTTTCTTACACACTCTCTCAAACTCATCCACCAAGCCTTGCAGCTCCCCTTCGTCTTCACTCAACAACACAGTATTATCTGCAAACAACAGTACAGGGAGTTTCCAAACACTATCCTCTCTCACCATGGCCACTCCAACATCCACTACCCTACCTTGTACCTCTTTTATTACCCCATCCATGTACAGATTGAACAACCATGGAGACATGACACATCCCTGTTTCAAACCAACTTTCAAAGAGAAAAATTCACTTAGTTCACCATCCACACGCACTGCAGCCTTCGCACCATCGTTCATACTCTTCACAGCATTCAACAACTTCCTATCTACTCCATATATTCTTAACACTTTCCACAATCCTTGTCTATCCACCCTGTCATATGCTTTCTCCAAATCCATGAAAGCCGCATACAACTTCTTACCCTTCTCTAGAAACTTTTCCACTAAAGATCTAAGAATGAATATCTGATCTACACAACCTCTTCCCTTCCTAAAGCCTCCTTGTTCTTCTCCAACTAATTTCTCTGTTCTTTCTCTAACTCTGTCTATAAGTATCCTACCATACACTTTTCCTATTATACTAAGAAGACAAATGCCCCTATGATTACCACACACTTCTTTTTCCCCTTTTGCTTTGTACAAGGGAATAATTATACCTGACTTCCAATCCTCCGGGACTCTACCTTCCTCCCAGGCCAATCTGCACATCTTCCACATCCATTCTACTACTATCTCTCCCCCATGCTTCAGCATTTCACCACACACTCCATCAATTCCTGGGGCTTTCCCCGATTTAACTTTCTTCATTGCTTCCACAACTTCTGTCCTACTGATTTCTTCCTGTCTTCTCACCTCCCTCCTTCTCCCAGCCATTCCCCAGCCACTTATACTCGCATTACTTCCATCCTCTACGTTCAACAGTTCCTTAAAGTGTTCTCTCCATCTGTTCACTTTTTCTCCCTTCTCCACTAGTAATCTACCATTTTTATCTTTCACTCCCCTGCTAACTTCACTTCCACCCTGTCTTACTCTTTTCACTTCTCTCTAGAACATTTTCTTACAGTCCCTCCACTTTACACTCAAATTCCTCCCAAATTCCTCATCCACTCTCTTCTTACTCTCTCTTACTAATCTTTTCACCTCTCTCTTTCTTTCCACATATAACTCTCTCTTCCGCCTCTCAACTTCTTCCATGCCCCTATTTCTCATCCATTCATTGTATGCTTTCTTCTTTTGTGCCACAGCCTGTTTCACCTCTTCAGTCCACGACGCTGTTCCTTGCACCCCCCTCCGTCTTCTCTTCCTTGCACACACCACATCACATGCTGCACATATTTCTTCTGTAAATACCCTGTACACACCTTCCACGTCTCCCATCTGCTCCAATTCATATTTGCCCAATCGTTCCTCCACTTCTCTCTTATACTCTGTCTTTTTCTCATCCTCTTGTAACCTTTCCACTCTCCTTGCAACTACTCCTTCCTCTCGTCTTTCCTTTCTTCTATTCCTCCATCTTACTTGCATTCTAATTCTGGCCACCACCAAGTAGTGGTCAGAAATTCCACTCCCCCAACCTCTCTCTCTCTCTCTCTCTCTCTCTCTCTCTCTCTCTCTCTCTCTCTCTCTATATATATATATATATATATATATATATATATATATATATATATATATATATATATATATATATATATATATATATTGTTACGGAACAGAGATAGATAATGAATACTTCAAGTGAGAACACCAAAATCACTACTGTCCCGCAAAGTTCCAGGTTCAAAACAAAAGATTTAGGTAAAATTACAAGTTAAAGTTTAATGCTCAAACTAACAACTAAACATTCAGGACTCATAAGGATAATTTAATGGCAAAAAACAGGTTAAATATATGGTTAACTGCAATAGCCTCTATTAACACGAAATTAGCAAGAGTAAATTGATCTAAGTCAGCCCTGATAAAATGAGAAAACCGGATAATGCTCAGTTAATGCAAGATATATTATTACAGATACAAAATATTATTAAAAATGGCTGACACCCAAAACACATGAATCAAAAAAACCTCACTAGGCCTACGAATTAACACCTCATGCTATACAGTACAAGAAAAAATGTAATAACAGTTATACTCAAATTACACAGCAGCTAGATGGTTGGAGACTTCCTGAGCACTCACAAAAATAATAACAACTGTACAGGGGAGGACAGAGATGTGAGCAAAATGAGGAGTAGATCTAAGTGGCAATTAATGCAGAGACTGAGCTCATTATATAGGGGCCGGCAGAGCTTGATACAACTTGTAAGAAGGACGCGCAAATGAAGCCATAGGAGACAAAGAGTTGACAATCCTGCTCTGAACAACAGAAAGAACGACTTACTCTACTATAAGGGAGAGAAGGGGGAGTGAGGCAGAACACGCTCGTGATCAAACATGCCGCATACTGTACGTTAGAATTATACAAAGGATGATGAAATCATAGGCTATGTAACACCTCCCCACAAAGAAAAAGAAATTTACAAAGGAAATTTCTTATTACTCTAAAACAATCTGTCTAAAGTCTAGATAAGCAATCTGCAATAACATATTCTTTCCCCTTGATATGTTGTATGTCTAATGAATACTCCTGAAGAAGTAGACTCCATCTTGTCAATCTCTGATTTTTATCTTTAAACTTACTAAGGAATTTCAGTGGGTTATGATCGGTATAAATTACTATGGGGTCAAAACCAGAACACAAATAACATGAAAAATGCTGTAAACCCAAAATCAAGGCCAAAAGCTCTTTCTCAATAGTTGAGTAGTTCTTTTGAGGTGGAGTGAACTTCTTACTGTAATAAGATACAGGGTCTTCAATACCCCGATCATCCTCTTGCAGCAAAACAGCCCCAGCTCCTGTATCACTTGCGTAAACAGCCATCTTAAAAGGCTTAGCAAAATTTGGAGTAGCGAGCACTGGCTGACTTAATAGGATAGCTTTAAGTTTGCTGAAAGAGGATTCACAGTTATCGGTCCAGACAAATTTAACTCCCTTTTTCAGTAGGTCTGTAAGTGGTGATACAAGAATTGAAAAATTAAGAACAAATCTCCTGTAATAACCTACCATTCCCAAAAATCTTTGTAGCTCTTTCCTACTTTTAGGTCTGGGAAGATCACTTATAACCTGAACCTTAGCTCCTGGTGGTGCAACATGTCCATCACCAATTACATACCCAAGGTACTGAACTTTAGCTTGACCAAATTCACACTTTGATAAATTAGCTACAAGATTAGCCTGAACCAAACGCTCAAAAAATTTACTGACATGGCATAGGTGATCTTTCCAGTTGTCACTGAAGATTAATACAGCATCAGTATAAACAACACACCCTGCCAAACCCTCCGTTACAACATTCATGAGCTTCTGAAAAGTGGCTGGTGCATTCTTCATACCATATGGCATTACAGAACATGCAAAAGTCTTTCCTAGTGTTACAAAACATGAGATCTCCCTAGCACGTTCAGTCATAGGTACTTGCCAGTATCCCTTTAACAAATCAAACTTACTTATGTTCCTAGCCTTTCCGATCTTGTCTATGCAATCTTCCACGCGAGGGAGAGGGTAAGTGTCTGTTTTGGTTATCTGATTAACACATCTGTAGTCGATGCAAAGCCGCTGTGACCCACCTGGCTTAGGGACTAGAGTGACAGTAGAACTCCACTCGCCCTGATAGGGCTCAATCATCTTGTGGTCCAACAGGTAGCCAAGCTCCTTCTGGATGAGAGGAACTTTCACTGGGTTCACACGGCAAGGAGGCAGTTTAATTGGCTTTGCGTCTCCAACATCGACATCATGCATCAACACAGTGGTTCTTCCTGGAGTGGCACGGAACACTTGCGGGTACTCCTGCAGTAATGTCGAAAACTCCTGCCTTTCCTCGGGAGCTAGATGAGAACGCTTAGTCTGGAGATCATTCATGATATCAGGATTCTTTCCCAAACTATCACTCAGGCTCATGCTGCATGGGAGAACTTCACTTCCAGACTCGGGTGGAACAGCTACAGTGCAGACTGGGTTGTTTTCGTCCCGCCTGTGATATAACTTTAGCATGTTGATGTGACAAAGTTGCTTGTTCTTTCTACGATCTGGTGTGGCGATGACATAGTTGACATCACTGAGTTTCTTCTCCACGAAATAAGGACCACTAAACTTGGCTTGAAGAGGTTGCCCATGCACCGGTAGCAGAATCAAAACCTGATCTCCTGGCTGAAAGTGGCGTAACCTGGACTTCTTATCATACCAAGTCTTCATCTTCTCCTGAGCAGCTCCTAAATTCTCTCTCGCCAGCTGTAAAGCAGTGGACAGCCGTTCTTTGAACTTCATCACATACTCCAGCAGGTTGACGTCATCTTCCTCCGACAGCCAGCATTCCTTGAGTAGCTTAAGGGGTCCTCTTACTTCATGGCCAAACAGTAGTTCAAAGGGTGAGAAGCCCAGTGATTCATTTGGAGATTCTCTTGCAGCAAATACAATGAATGGAAGACCTTTATCCCAGTCTTTCTGATGTTCCAAACAGTATTTTCTGAGCATCGATTTGAGTGTTTGATGATATCTCTCCAACGCTCCTTGGGTCTGGGGATGGTAAGCTGAAGACGTGATCTGGGTGATGCCCAACTCTTTCAGAGACTGCTTGAAAACATTTGACATGAAATTACTTCCCCGGTCTAACTGTACCTCCTTGGGCAGACCAAACTTGGTGAAGAACCCTAGCATTTCCTTAACCACTTTCTTTGCTGAGATATTTCTAAGTGGAATGGCTTCAGGATAACGAGTAGCCATATCAATCAGGGTCAACACATAAGAAAATCCTGAAGAAGTCTTAGGAAGAGGGCCCACAATATCCACCAACACACAGGTGAATGGCGCCTCAAAAGGAGGAATGGGAACTAGAGGTGCAACCTTTTCGGTCTGATTACACTTCCCCACAACTTGACAGGTGTGACAAGACTTACAATACCAGGAAACATCCCTGAAGATACCTGGCCAGTAGAAGTGTTTCAAAATGCGTGTCACAGTCTTCCTCACTCCAAGATGTCCTGCCAAACTGGAATCATGAGCCACTCTAATGATATCCTGCCTACAAACACGAGGGATGACAACTTGATGTACAACCTCCCATTCACAGTCGGCTGATGCTGTTGGGGGTCTCCACTTCCTCATAAGTACTCCTGACTTTATATAATAACAAGTAGAAGCACCAGCTGACTCTTCCTCACTGCAAGCAGAGTTAGCTACACCTTTCAACTCAGGGTCAGCAACCTGCAACTCAACCAACTCTTGACGAGACAAATTATAACACTACGGGGTGCTGCCTCATCTGGTGAGTGGTCCAAATTAGCAAGAAAAGTGTCAGCTAGGATAACATCATCATCATCATTATCCTCTAAGTCACCAGTAACATTAGACTTAGCCCTAGTGACAGCACATGCAGAGAACACGTCAGGGACATCACAATCCTGGATTGCAGTCACTGGTTCACTAGACAACTGAGGAGCTGGACACACTTGACTTTCACCAATATCATTTCCAAGTAAGAAAGTTACACCTGACATTGGGAGTGTCTCAACCAACCCAACCATAACGGAACCATTAACAAAACCAGACTCTAAATTCACTCTGCACAGAGGGACAGAGAAGTAATTATTCCCTACACCTTGTAAGATTACAGTTTCATCAGAGGAATTAACATTAGAGCCTAGAACACTGGTCAGCATAAGGGATTGGCAAGCACCTGTATCATGATATATTTTAACTGATTTCCTGTTATTACCGTCCAGAGGACTGACAAAACCATCAGACAGGAAATTAGCACATGAGCTCTTGAGAGTGTCACCCACGTTACTGCTCAAAAGAGGAGCTTCATCATGAGAATTTAATTTACCTCTCAAAGCAGGTTCAGTTAACTCGGTTAAAGAATTCTGGGAACTCTCAAGGGTGGACACAAGACCAATCGACTGAATATTTAAAGACTCCTTTTTGTTCACATCACGCTGTCTCCTGAAACATTTCTCCGTAGTATGACCAAGCTTACTACAATAAGTACATTTACTTTTCTGAAATCTAGAGGTGAAGCTGGTATTTACTTCCTGAGAAACATCATCTTTATTCTCTTTCCTGTTACCTGTACTCTGAGTAGAGGCAACGTACTTACTCTAAGCTTTCCTTTTTTCTATAGAATATCTCTTGTGAGTGAGAACATATTCATCAGCTAAAACTGCAACATCAGACAAATTATCTATTCTTCTCTGATCAAGATATAGGCTTACATTTTTATTAATACACCTTTTGAAGTCCTCCAGCAAAATCATCTGCTTAAATTTATCAAAATCAGAATTTACATTCGTAGAATTTAACCTAGCTCACTTGGTAAGCTTCTGTACTAACGTAGTTTTTTTCCCCTGGGGGTAGGGGGGTTTCAAGAATACTCCCCCAGTATCCCTGCTTGTCGTACGAGGCGACTAAAAGGGTTGGTGGTGGGTTAGTGCCCCACCCCGTAAAAAGAACTAACTAAAAAAGCAAATAAAACGCCTCGGACCCGGACGGACCATACGTTGACGACTAAGGAACGGACAAAGGACATTCTGAGGGTAGGAACGTGGAATGTGAGAGGACTGAATGATGAAGTGAAAGAAAGAGAGATTGTCCAGGTGCTCGAGGATGCAAAAGTGGATATATGTGGATTGACTGAAACTAAATGGTAAGGTGAAAGGATGAGAGAATGGGAATACGGTGTAGGTATATGTGCGGGAGTCAGTGAGAATGAGAGGGCAAGAGAGGGAGTATGTCTGATGATAAGCAAGGAGTGGAAGGAGAATATAAGAGAGTATGGAACAGTGGGTGCAAGGATTGTATGGGTGAGGATGAAAGTAGGTATACAAGCATGGGCGATTGTATGTGTGTATGCTCCAACAGAGGATCGAGTGGCAAGAGTGAAAGATGAGTTTTGGGCGAGAGTAGAAGCATGTATGGACAAGTTTGAGAGGAGCGAGAGAGTGCTGTTGATTGGAGACATGAATGGCAAAGTTGGAAATGTACGAGTGGATGGAGTGGTTGGTCAGTGGGGTGTGCCAGCTGAAGTAGATGGGAATGGTAGTGCTTTGGTGGACATTTGTGCTGGTAAGGGGTTGGCAATAGCCAACACCTACTTTCATCATAAGATGATCCACCGGTATACATGGAGAGTAATGAGGAGGATGGATGGTGAACTTGTTGAACGAAAGGCAATGATAGACTACGTGTGTGTGGATGAGCGAATGAGAAGACAAGTGTTGGATGCAAGGGTGTGGAGAGGGTGGGGGAATGGAGTCTCGGACCATCACTTAGTGATGGCCAAGGTAGAGCTGCAAAGAAAGTGGTTGAGGAGACGAAGGGGAAGACAGGAGGAAGTAGCTCCTGTGAGAAGAGTGGAGAAATTGCAAGATAGTGAGAAAAGGACAGAGTATAAGAGCATAGTGGAAGAAAGATTGGGAAGGTATGAGCTAGAGCAGATGGAAGGGGTGGAAGACGTATGTAAGATATTCACGGAAGAGATAAGCGCAGCGTGTGAGGCGGTTTGTGGAGTGAGGAGGAGATGCAAGGGTGTGCAAGGGACAGCATGGTGGAATGATGAGGTGAAACGAGCTGTGGAACAAAAGAAGAAGGCATATGGTGAATGGTTGGCGAGTAGAGGTAGGGGAGAAGATGAGAGAGAGAAGAGAGAGGTATATGTGAGCAGGAGAAGGGAGGTTAGGAGACTGGTGAAGGAGAGTAAGAAGAAAGTGAATGAAGAGTTTGGGAGGAATCTGAGTGTGAAATGGAGGGAGAGTAAAAAATTGTTTTGGAAGGAGGTAAAGAAAGTAAGGCAGTATGAAAGGGGAAATAGTAGGGGAGTGAAAGATAGGAATAATAGATTGTTGGTGGAGAAGAGAGAGAAATTGAGGAGATGGAAGGAGCACTTTGAGGATTTGTTGAATGTAGAGAGTGAGAGCAGTGTGAGTATAAGTGGTTGGGGAATGGCTGGGAGAAGAAGAGATGAGAGGAGGGAGGAAGAGATCAGTAGGTTGGAAGTAGTGGAAGCGATGAAGAAGATTAAGCTGGGAAAGGCCCCAGGAATTGATGGAGTGTGTGGTGAAATGCTTAGGTATGGGGGTGAGATTGTTGTGGAGTGGATATGGAAGTTGTGTAGATTGGCTTGGGAAGAGGGAAGGGTTCCAGAGGACTGGAAATCAGGTATAATTGTTCCTCTGTACAAAGGAAAAGGGGAGAGAGAAGTATGTGGTAACCATAGGGGTATTTGCCTTCTTAGTGTGACTGGTAAAATATATGGTAGAATACTCATTGATAGGGTTAGGCATATGACAGAGGAGCTAGTTGGAGAAGAACAAGGGGGATTTAGGAAGGGAAAAGGGTGTGTATATAGATCAGATATTTGTTCTAAGATGTTTAGTGGAGAAGTATCTAGAGAAGGGAAGGAAAGTGTATGCTGCCTTCATGGACTTGGAGAAAGCTTATGACAGAATAGATAGGCAAGGTATGTGGAAGGTATTAAGAATATATGGAGTGGAGGGGAAATTGTTGAGTGCTGTGAAGAGTATGTACGAGGGAGCTAGGGCTACGGTGCGAGTGGATGGTGAGCTGAGTGAGTTCTTTGATCTCAATGTGGGACTGAAACAGGGGTGTGTGATGTCTCCATGGCTGTTTAATATATATATGGATGGGGTTGTAAAGGAGGTGCAAGGTAGGGCAGTGGATGTGGGGGTGGCCCTAATGAATGAGGGTGAGATTTGGAAGCTTCCGGTGTTGCTGTTTGCTGATGATACAGTATTGTTGAGTGAAGATGAATGGGAGTTGCAAGGTTTGGTGAATGAATTTGGGACAATGTGTAGGAGGAGGAAGCTGAAAGTTAATGTAAACAAAAGTAAAGTTATGGTGTTTGAGAGGAATGAAGTCACAGAGTGTGCAGTGAGGTTGGATGGTGAGGATATGGAGAATGTGAGTGCATTCAAGTACTTGGGTAGTGTGATGAGTAAGGATGGAACTTTGGGGGATGAAGTACGTGAAAGGGTACAGCAGGGAAGAAAGGTTGTTGGTACACTGAAAGCAGTGATGAGAAATAGGGAGGTGAGTATGGAAGTTAAGAAGTCACTGCATGATGGTATTGTGATCCCTACCCTGACGTATGGAAGCGAGGCGTGGACCTTGCAAGAGGGGAACAAGTCAAGAGTGAGAGCAGTGGAAATGAGTTACGTGAGAGGAGCATGTGGAGTAACGTGGAGGGACAGGTTGACGAATGAAGAAGTGAAGGAACATTGTGGGGTAGATGTGGATGTGATTGAAAAGATTAGGAGAAATACACTGAGGTGGTTTGGACATGTGGAGAGAATGGAGAATGAAAGACTGACTAAGAGGGTGTATGTAGGTGAGGTGGAGGGAGGGAGAGGGAGGGGTAGACCGAGGATGAGGTGGAGGGATGGAGTTGAGAGGTATATGAGGGAGGGGGGGGTGAGTTGGGGGGAGGGGAGTCAAATGGTGGGTGACAGAGTGACTTGGAGGCGTTTTGTCTGCGGCCACCCTTTGCGGGATTAGGGCGTCGGGCTATAGATAGATAGATAGAATTTAACCACTGCTCTAACAGATCTTCTTTGATTTTTGCATACTCAACATGGGATTACTTATCTTGCTTGTAAGTTGTCCTAAATTTTACTCTATAGGCTTCAGGAACAAGCTCATAGGTCTTAAGAATCAAGCTCTTAACTACATCATAATTATCAGATTGATCCTGAGGCAAAGATGCATAAGTTACTTGAGCTTTACCGGTGAGAACAGTTTGAAGGAGTACTGGCCAATACTCTTTGGGCCAATTAAAACCTGTAGCTACCCTCTCAAACAACTGAAAATACTTTGTTAAATCAGATTCATTAAAAGGAGGGACAAGTTTAACATTTTTAGCCACATCAAAATCATCAGAGCTAGATGATCCAGTTCCACCTTGTTTCATGCGATACTCATAGTCTGCCTGAATCCTAGCAAGTTCAATTTGTGCCTTCTGAGAACATGCCTGAAATTCAGCCTCCTTAGCACGAGCCTCCTGCAGGGCTAGCTGTAACTTAGCTAATTCAATCTGCGTTTGTTCATTTAGAGGAGTTACATTAAACAAGCTTTCATTAATCATGTCAACAATTTGATCTTTAGAATGATGAGAGTGAACAACAATTCCCAATTGTTGAGCAACAAGCTTAAGTTCATTCTTTGTTCTGTTTTCTATATCACAAACTGTTGGCACAATTGACAAAAAATCTTTGGCTTCATCAAGAGTAGTAATAGTAGACATCATGAATAAATCACAGTCACAAAATATCAAGCAATATCCTTATGATAATATCCTGAATATCCTGATAAGAGGTCGCCAAATTTATGTTACGGAACAGAGATAGATAATGAACACTTCAAGTGAGAACACCAAAATCACTACTGTCCCGCAAAGTTCCAGGTTCAAAACAAAAGAGTTAGGTAAAATTACAAGTTAAAGTTTAATGCTCAAACTAACAACTAAACATTCAGGACTCATAAGGATAATTTAATGGTAAAAAACAGGTTAAATATATGGTTAACTGGAATAGCCTCTATTAACACGAAATTAGCAAGAGTAAATTGATCTAAGTCAGCCCTGATAAAATGAGAAAACCGGATAATGCTCAGTTAATGCAAGATATATTATTACAGATACAAAATATTATTAATAATGGCTGACACCCAAAACACATGAATCACAAAAACCTCACTAGGCCTACGAATTAATACCTCATACTATACAGTACAAGAAAAAATGTAATAACAGTTATACTCAAATTACACAGCAGCTAGATGGTTGGAGACTTCCTGAGCACTCACAAAAATAATAACAACTGTACAGGGGAGGACAGAGATGTGAGCAAAATGAGGAGTAGATCTAAGTGGCAATTAATGCAGAGACTGAGCTCATTATATAGGGGCTAGCAGAGCTTGATACAACTTGTAAGAAGGATGCGCAAATGAAGCCATAGGGGACAGAGTTGACAATCCTGCTCTGAACAACAGAAAGAACGACTTACTCTACTATAAGAGAGAGAAGGGGGAGTGAGGCAGAACACGCTCGTGATCAAACATGCCGCATACTGTACGTTAGAATTATACAAAGGATGATGAAATCATAGGCTATGTAACAATATATATATATATATATATATATATATATATATATATATATATATATATATATATATATATAGATAGATAGATACATACATATATATATAAACTAAATATATATATATATATATATATATATATATATATATATATATAGATAGATAGATAGATACATATATATATAAACTAAATATATATATAAACTAAATAGATAGATAGATACATATATATATATAAACTAAATATATATATAAACTAAATATATATATATATATATATATATATATATATATATATATATATATATATATATATATATATAAAACGATGCTACCCAAAAGTTCCCAAAATTTAAAAGCAGTGCAGAAACCGCTTGTCGTACGGTGCGGATGTTAGGTGGCAGTGCACATTCACATACCCTTTGTTAGTGTGTCAAGTGGCGTTGTGCAGGGTGGATATATTCGCTGTTTGTACACCCGCGGACCAAAGTTTCGGTACCCCCCTCGATGGAAGGAAGTGGAAGTCAGGGTTAGAGAGAGGGCAGGTGAACGGACAACCGTGATTGGTACTTTGGAACTGAGCTACGAGGCGAATAGTGAGAAACCTAATGATACTGGATTCGAAACAATTCCATGCTATTCACCTGCAAAACATTATGCGTTCGTAACATACATACTGTAACATATAATAGAGACTACTGTGTTATCATGGTGTCCTGTGATACTGACCCATCTGTTTCGGATCCTCATCATACAAACAAAGCACCGAGCCAGTTGTATATAAGTTGCAACTTGTCATTATAACTGCAGTCATAATTTTGGTGAATGTTATCCCTGGATTGTCTATGGCTATAATATAGAATGATTGTGAATTTAATGTTGATTCTCACAGTAGTTGTGCGGATGGTTATGTAATGTGGCAATTATTTTATGTGGACGACTAAACCACATTGTGATGGACAGCGGAGAGCATTCGCCAATAATTTACTATAACCAGATGAAATTAGATGCAAACAACACAAAATATTATGAGACAACGAAGACACAGCTGTGGTATCCTGCTCCGCCTTGTTATCAAGGCCTTAACTGGGGCTTCACCTCATACGTGCATTATTTTCCTTCCGTCTCTGCCTCTTTTATTACTCTTACTTCCCGGCATCCTCATAGTGCGAGTCGTCATAATCCTTGGAGGGTTTCTTGTCGTCCGGTCCTATAACCCGTACTGTATTACATTATTCCTCGCATAATCACTCCCAGACAAACAACGTTAGCCCAAGACTGCTGAATCTGTTAATACCATTATTGCCACTGCCACTACTACTGTAATCCCCATTTTCCTATTGTGTCTAAGTACCCTCACAGTACTACTACTGCTGCTCCTATTACTACTCCACTATAAATCTGTATAATAATAAATATGACTGTCCTTATGTCTATCTGTTAATCATAATTATTGTCCCTGTCCCACCGTCGACAACTCGTCACTGACCCGACACCGCTACTCCAGTTCCCACCCACCATGGATTCTACTCCTCCCCCACTCCGACACCACATTACCCTTCACCTCATCCTTGGGCCAGAAGGCCTGTTGTTCACCCTTTACCAGTGAATATACGTGGCATGCATTAATAATAAAAAAGAAGGCATTTGAGAGCTAAACGGTAATCGCCCTCTAAAATATTCTGTTTGCCAAGTCCAACATTTAGGCCATATTTTGATACCATGAAGGTTTTTTGTTGATAGCTCAAGCCATTCATGAGATTTAATGGTGCTAAAGGCAGGCAATAAAAAATAGTTGACCTTTACCAGTTAGTTTGGTGACCTTGACTCTGACCCCGAGTTGCCATTTTCGAAATCATCCAAGATTTTGGCCATATCTTGATACGCTGAAGGCTTCATGTTGATAGCTCAAGCCGTTCATGAGATATAATAGGAACACACACACACACACACACACACACACACACACACACACACACACACACAGATGCAGTTAAAAACATGATCGCTCTGCCTTCTAAAGGTAGGCGATAATAATATAATAATAACAACATCGTAGATGTGTACTGTAGTGTTCCTAACATTACGCTTAATAACTGCAGACCCAAACGTGCTTATTTTACGGAGCACTGATATATTAATCACAAAACCGACCACAGACCGTTCTTATCATTACCACTGCATCTTCCCTGAAGCACTTCACCATGGTAATACAACCCACTGTAGTCCTCTGTGAGATCACTGCACGTGTTTGGGAAAAATAACAGTGCACAACATGCCTACAAACCACAAAAATAAGCATATGATGTTTCACTGACATCCATCAAATAGCCTAGGAGAAGTTAGTGGACAAACAAACAAACGACTGGACACAGACAGACAGAAACGGAATGTCTCGCATCGGTATGTAACGACCTGACAAAACTCTTGTGATCCTGCATTGCAGGTGTCATCACAGTAATAATAATAATAATAATAATAATAATAATAATAATAATAATTAATCACATGTTATTAGGCACGATACTGAGAAGGACACACACTGGAATAGCATATGTTGACGCAATGCAGAATGTTTGCCATGACAGAAGGTTGGGTTGCAGTCAAACATTAATTTAGTATTACTATAACCCTACCATTACAGCACATTATGGCACTGGTTGGTTTTATATGTCACAGCTGTTTTCACTTGTTTTATCAGGGAGATTATGGTGTTTGTCCTCCTCTGTATCATGGATATTAACATGTGATTACTACTACTACTACTACTACTATTACTACTACTACTACTACGATTATTATTATTATTATTATTATTATTATTATAACTATGATGACACCTACAAAGCAGGATCGTAATAGTTTTGTCAGGTTGTCATATACCGATGCGAGACATTCGGCCTCAGTCTATGTCCAGCCGTGTGTTTGTTTGTCCGCTAACTTCTAGGCAATTTAATGGATGTCAGTGAAACGTCACAGGTGTATTTTAATGGGCTGTAGGCATGTTGTGCGCTGTTATTTTTCCCAAACATGTGTAGTGTTCCCACAAAGGACTTCAGTGGGTTGTATTACTATGGTGAAGTGCTACAGGTAAGGTCCAGTGGCGATGATAGGAACGGTCTGTGGTCGGTTCTGTGGTTAATATATCAGAGCTCCGTAATATAGGCACGTTTGGGTCTGCGACTTTTATAATTATGTAATGTTCGAAATACTGCAGATGTATGTTGTTGCTGTCAATTTTATAATTATTCTTATTAATGCATGCCAAGTATATTCACCCGTAAAAGGTGAACAACAGGCCTGGTGGCCCAAGAAGGAGGTGAGGGGTAAAATGGTTCGGAGTGGGGGAGGAATAGAGCTTATGGCGGGTGGGAGAGAGGGGGGTGGGGTGCAACTGGGGTAGCGGTGCGGGGTAAGTGACGAGTTGTCGACGGTGGGACAGGGACAATATGATTAACAGATACACAGACATAAGGACAATCATATGTATTATTATACAGATTTATAGTTGAGTAGTAATAGGAGTAGCAGTAGTAGTACTGTGAGGGGAATTGCAGTAGACACAATGGGGAAAGGGGGAATAGTAGTGGCAGTGGCAATAATGGTATTAACAGATTCAGCAGTCTTGGGCTAACGTTGTTTGTCTGGGAGTGATTATGCGAGGAATAATGTAATACAGTACGGGTTATAGGACCGGACGACAAGAAACCCTCCAAGGATTATGACGACTCGCACTATGAGGATGCCGGGAAGTAAGAGTAATAAAAGAGGCAGAGACGGAAGGAAAATAATGCACGTATGAGGTGAAGCCCCAGTTAAGGCCTTGATAACAAGGCGGAGCAGGATACCACAGCTGTGTCTTCGTTGTCTCATAATATTTTGTGTTGTTTGCATCTAATTTCATCTGGTTATAGTAAATTATTGGCGAATGCTCTCCGCTGTCCATCACAATGTGGTTTAGTCGTCCACATAAAATAATTGCCACATTATATAACCATCCGCACAACTACTGTGAGAATCAACATTAAATTCACAATCATTCTATATTATAGCCATAGACAATCCAGGGATAACATTCACCAAAATTATGACTGCAGTTATAATGACAAGTTGCAACTTATATACAACTGGCTCGGTGCTTTGTTTGTGTGATGAGGATCCGAAACAGATGGGTCAGTATCACAGGACACCATGATAACACAGTAGTCTATGTTATATATTATAGTATGTATGTTACGAACGCATAATGTTTTGCAGGTGAATAGCATGGAATTGTTTCGAATCCAGTATCATTAGGTTTCTCACTATTCGCCTCGTAGCTCAGTTCCAAAGTACCACTCACGGTTGTCCGTTCACCTGCCCTCTCTCTAACCCTGACTTCCACTTCCTTCCATCGAGGGGGGCACCGAAACTTTGGTCCGCGGGTGTACTTGTTTTTTCAGTCCTGTTTGGTTTAGTTCGCAAATATTGTGATCTCAAATATGAAGGATGTGAAAGAGCAACGTCTGTGCATTAAGTGTTGTTTGAAACTCGTGAAGAAGGGGGCAGGAACTCATGAAATATTAAAACAAGCATTTGGTGACAATGCCTTAGGAGTTACAGAAACTTACGGCTGATGTCAGCTTTTTAAAAACAAATGAGTCTCAACAGACGATGATGCACATTCTGGTCGCTCTTCTCCTAGTTCAACTCCTGACAATGGGGCCAAAGTTCGTGCAACCATCCTCGAAGATTGCAGGAGGAGGATCCACGATGTTTGTGACATTGTTAGCCTATCATACAGAACTTGCCAGTGCATTTTGTCTGGCAATGAGAGGCGAAAAAGTCTAAACAAATTTGGCCAAACATTTGGGTGCTACACCATTACAATGCACCTTCTTAACCAGCCCTTGTTGTTCAGTAGTTTTTGGCATTAAAAAAAAAAAAAAAAAAAAAAAAGCCAGATGTCCCCCACAAAACCTGTATTCACAGATTTGGCCCCCTGCGAGTTATTCCTCTTTCCGAAAATGAAAATCCAGCTGAAAGGATTAAGATTTGATACCCCTGAGGTGATCCAGGAGAAAATCACAGAAGGTTCTGAGCAGACTGATGCTTAAAGACTTCCAAAATGCTTTCCAGTAATACGGGCTGGGAACGATGTCTGCATGCCCAAGGGGACTATTTTGAAGAGGACGGTGGTGATTAGGATTTGATGAAAGTTCTTTTTCCTTCTTTAGTCAAACTTGCTGAGAGGCTCTGCTTGATGTCAAATCACTTCCTATCTTCAGAAATGAGTCATAATTCGGGAACCACTGGCCCCCTTGGAATTGAAAATGTTTTGTTCTTCAAGTTAGAGCATTTTAACGGTACCTTCCTCTTACAAAAATTTGCGCTACTTGCACCATTTTTGCTGTGTTACCGTAATAAACAAACAAACCAACAAACGTATAAAAATCACATCTTTATAGCATGGATTATAGAACACCATTATACTATACAATTTTAGGAGTATAAGGAGAGAGGAAGGAGAGGTGACAGTGCAATAAGCTGCAATTTCAACTCCAGACCAAGGACAAATCCAATCCCTTGCATTAAAAGCAAATACTAAATTTGAAGCAAAAGGCCAGATAAGTCATAACTAGAGAACCGGTGGCGTGATTCACCTGGAAACTGTTTGATTCTTCAAGTTAGAGAATTTTATTGGTCCCTTTCTCTAACAAAAATTTGTACTACATGCACCATTTTTCCTATGTTATGGTAACAAACCAACAAACATACAGAATTCGGATCATTGTAATATACAGTAGATTTCAAGAACTTTTGTGTAGCACCCAGTGTGTATAAATATATATACAGTAATCTCTTTAATAGCCTGATGCACAATAACTGGACTCCCCAGTGTCTGGACATTTTGAGCCCTGGCCTTCGGAACCCTAAAATGGCCAAAACATGTAAGAAAGCAAAAAAAATCCATTTTTTTTTTTCAACCGTACTTACCTCACCACTAGACCATATGAGAATTTACAGTGTTGTGTAGTGTTAAGAAATTAGAATTCAGAGTGCAAAGAATTAAGTGCAGAGTGTAAACTGGTGGTTGAAACTGGCATGGCGCAAGTAAGAATAGAAGGTGCGGTGTTAAACAATTATAACTCGCAGTGCAAAGGATTAGGTGCAGCACAACACTGGATTACTGTACGTGCTTCAAGAGCATTTTCACTACTGCCAGAGCCTTAGAGGAGGCGGATTAATCTTTGTAACTGCCACAGACTTGTTCTAAGTACCCTATACACTGCTAAATATTTTCCATACTCACTTCTAATTCCTCATTCTCCGGTTCTTTATCATATATTTCATGCTTTCTGTCCCTAATTTGTGTGAATAGGGTCTTCAATAGGTGCTCTGCATGTACGGTAGAGAATTATGTAGATGGTTTTCTGAGTTAGGCTGGGTTAGGGTCCATGAGTACAAATCCAAAAGGCAAGGACCCAGTATCTGGACGATCTCACCTCCCAGACATGCCTTTGGCTGTATTACATTGAATACAGGAGAGATTACTTATCTATCTATCTATCTATCTATCCATCTGTCTATCTATAGACAGATGGATATATATATATATATATATATATATATATATATATATATATATATATATATATATATATATATATATATATATATACACACACACAGGGTGTATACACTCGATTTATGACAAAAACTTACACCAGTGATCTATCATGCAATTTTGAGTATATTTTGTTCTATAACATATACTTTCTGTGACTCCAGTTCAGTACCCAGCATTCGGCTGTTTGGGTGTAAAAGTTTAGTTGCTGCATAGGTGCCATTGTTTGAGAGCTTCGCAGGGCGACGGGAGCCGAGTATTATTAGCTTAAACTGTAATGTACATAAAAATCCCATATCCTATCAGTACAAAAGAGTTTTAAGAAGAAACTTGACGAAGTCTATTGATTCTTTAACATCGTCATGCATTCCTACAATTCTTTTGCACAAATCAACTGTAAATTAAGGACTAAATTCAAATTTTATGGTTTGCGAGAGAGTAGGGAGGGAGGAGAGGGGCTGGTGTGCTGTTGCCAGTTATGTATTGTTTAGTTTGTAGGATATTGCTGCG